>NC_057807.1:601885595-602196063 GCF_018294505.1 Triticum aestivum
TATCAAAATCTTTGAGAAGGTTCTCTCGACTAGGCTTGCGGTGGATCTTCCAAACCTGGTGGGAAACCATCAAAGCGCGTTCGTGAAGGGAAGGTCGTTGCATGATAACTTCGTGCTCGTTCAGTGTATGGCACGGCGGCTGCATGCGTTGAGAAGTCCTGCGGTGCTGCTCAAGTTGGACATATCTAAGGCTTTTGATTCGTTCCAATGGCCTTTTCTGTTGGAAGTAATGCAGCAACTTGGCATCGGCTCCAAGTGGAGAGCGTGGATATGTGGAATCTTAGCCACATCAACTACCAAAGTAATGGTGAATGGTGAACCAGGGGAAACTATCTACAACTGTAAGGGGATAAGACAAGGCGATTCCCTCTCTCCTATACTGCTCATCCTCACTATGGAGCCACTTCAGAGGTTGTTTGAGGTTGCTGTGCACCGAAGGGTTTTGGAACCATTGGCTTCGAGGGGCTTGAAGCAAAGGCTGTCGATATATGCTGACGATGTGGTCTTGTTCTCAAAGCCGAGGCTGGTGGATTTGGAAGCTTGTAGGGCAATCTTGGCCTTCTTTGGGGAAGCCTCTGGTCTGTGAATTAACATGACAAAATCTGCAGCCCTGCCGATTAGGTGTACGGAGGAGGAGATTGCTTTGGCCGCAAATGAGATGGGATGCCCGGTTGGGCCCTTCCCAATCAAGTAGCTGGGATTGCCTCTTGCTCTAAGGAAACAATCCGCTGCACAGCTACAGTACCTGGTGGACAGCATGGCGAGCCGCTTGCCTAAGTGGAAGGCCGCGCTAATGCCGAAGAGTGGAAGGCTGACGCTTGTCTTGTCAGTGTTGTGTGCCATGCCGATACATGCGATGATGGCTCTGGAGCTGCCAATGAAAACGATTATGGCGATGAACAAAGTGTGCAGAGGGTTCTTATGGTGTAACAAGGAAAAGGCCAATGGGGGCAATTGTGCTGTTGCATGGGAGACTGTGTGTGCGCCCAAGTGGGCGGGTGGCCTTGGCATCCCCAATTTGCGCTGGATGAATCTGGCGATGCAGGCGTGGTGGCCATGGCTATCACGTGCAGATGGGAGCAGACCTTGGAGTGAGTTCAAAATACAAGTGCCGGCCGAGTCCAAGCAAGTTTGCCAAGCTGCTTTGCGGGTCAACGTCAGGAATGGAGAATCCACCCTGTTCTAGGAGGATAGGTGGCTTGATGGATTGAAGATGCAGGAAATCGCTCCAGACTTGTACAGGAGGATCTCGAGGAGAGTTCGTCGGGCTAGGATGGTTGGGCAAGTGGCAGCCAACGGGAGGTGGGTGATGGACATCGACCCGGACTTAGATGCAGCAGCGTTGCAGCAGTTCCTCCAGATTTGGCCGAGGGTCGCGGCGTGGGAGCCATTGTCCGGCGAGCAGGATGAGTTCACTTGGACTTGGGATGCGAGTGGGCAGTTCTCGGTGCGCTCGGCGTATGCAGCCAGGTTTTGGGGGCGGGAGGTGGTTCCCACAGCGAAGCTGACTTGGAAGTTCCGGCACCATTGCGATGTCGTTTCTTTGCATGGCTGGCCCTGCAAAACAGGTGTTGGACTTCAGATAGACTAGCGAGGAGAGGCCTTCCGCACCATTCTGCCTGCCCGTTGTGTGACAGAAGCCGGAGATGTTAAATCATGTGCTGCTCACATGTGTCTTCGTCAGAACAGTGTGGGCGGCGGTTGGAGAAGCTTTGGGTAAGCTTGCTTGGGAGCCAAGTCACGAGAATGAGCTTGGGGAGTGGTTGTGTGCCAAGAGAGGAGACAACTACCTTGGCACCAAGGACATTCATACTATCTTGCTACTAGTCCTGCGGGAGGTATGAAAGCATCGTAATGCAATCGTGTTCGACGATGCGTCACTGTCGGTGGAGAGACTCATGCACAAGGTAAAATCTGAGTGCGCGTTATGGGCAAATGCGGGTCTGTTCAAAGGGAACCTGGAGGGGTTTCTGGGGGGACTACATACGTGGATGAGTAGGGAGGAGTAGGATATGGGATCGTGTAAGTGGAGCGTGTACAGGCTGTTAGGCCATATAGGCTTGTAATGTAATTGTGGAGGCATCTTTGCCCTTCTTCTTTAATATATGATATGCATACTCGTGCATATTCGAGAAAAAAAAGGTTGTGGGGTGTTGTTCGGATGAGTTGTTCTCATGCTATCGTAAGGGTTTTAATCCAATAGCAGTAGGACAACCAGAGCTTTACATGGTCCAAAAAAGTACTAATTACTAAATACTCGGAGATCCTTGCTTTCACACCAAGACACTCGCTACCAAGCTCTCTCTCTACTCCATGAGTAGTGTCATCCATCCATCCATACGCACAATGTGGATGGAGTGTTTTGAGGTCAGTAGTGAGAGGGGGGCAAGATCGTTTGTGAGTGTGGAGATCGATGGATGACGCCGTGCAGTGCAGCTTCTAGCGACTTAGCGAGGTGGTTAGGTGCCGTGAGGTGAAAACAATGGGATATGTGTGGCTCCTTGTATGCCACTCGCGTAGCTGCCAACCCGGTTGAGCTCCAAACCTAGCATTGGCTCTACCACGGATGGCGTTAGAGGGGCCAAGCATGTAGAGAAGATTTGATTTCCAGCTGGTAAATAACGATGTGCGTACTAACCAATCTAAGACTCATTAACTGTTTAAGTTCATATATATGCAACCCTCGTCGAGTGTAGCAACTGTTCAGCTGTCTTATGAATTGACCTTTTCTCTTTGTTTCATTAATCGATCGTCACTTTATCTTGTTTTGCTTGTAGTTTGTATGGAACTGCAGGCCGGCGGATATATATGTACAAGTACCATTCAAGCACTTGCATAGCTTCATCTCATTAATCATCGAGGGGGTCTATACATACTTTTCACGATGCTGGTCGATTTTTACCAAAGTTGGGACTAATAGGCTTACGCAGATTGCGCATTCTGTGGTGCACCCGTCTCAAACTGCTTTCATGCCGGACAGAAACATCCTAGAAGGGGTTGTGGTCCTACATGAAACGCTCCATGAAATTCATACGAAAAAACTAAATGGGGTGGTTTTCAAAGTGGATTTTGAGAAAGCGTACGATAAGATAAAAATGACCATTTCTACAACAGGCCTTGCGTATGAAAGGATTCGATCAGTCTTGGAGGGACCAGGTAGATGCTTTCACACAAAAAGGAAGTGTCGGAATCAAAGTGAATGATGACATAGGTCATTATTTTCAGACACAGAAGGGTCTGAGACAAGGAGATCTGATGTCACCGATTCTGTTCAACATTATGGTTGACATGTTGACAATCCTAATAGGAAGGGCTAAGGATGACGGCCAGGTAGGTGGCCTCGTTCCGCATTTAGTTGACGGAGGAGTGTCTATCCTACAGTACGCTGATGCAGTGGCGGAGCCAGCTCAAGTTTAGAGCCTGGGCAAGATCTAAGTGCTGCCAAATTAATTTGTTTTTGCCCAAACAAAATTCTACTTCACCCAATTTTCTGTACTAGAGCTTCATGGAGTTGTACCATGGGAGCCCGGGCAATAGCCCCAGCTCGCCGGGTGCTGTCTCCGCCACTGCGCTAATGATATTATTATATTCATGGAGCATGATTTGGCGAAAGCAAGAAACATGAAGCTTGTGTTGTGCTTGTTCGAACAATTGTCGGGGTGAAAGATTAACTTCCATAAAAGTGAATTGTTCTGCTTTGGAAGCGCTAAAGAAGAACAAGAATCTTATAAGGAATTGTTCGGGTGCGAATTGGGGTCTTTACCCTTCACGTATTTGGGTATACCAATCCACCATCGTAAGCTCTCCAACAAAGAGTGGAAGTGCATTGAGGATCGATTTTAAAAAAACTGAGCAGCTGGAAGGGCAAGCTTATGTCATACGGAGAACGATTGATTTTGATTAATTCGGTTCTCACAAGTATGCCTATGTTCTTTTTGTCCTTTTTTAAAGTACCAGTTGGAGTAAGAAAAAGGCTAGATTTCTATCGATCGCACTTCTTCTGGCAGAGCGATGAAGTAAAACGAAAATATAGACTCACTAAATGGGATATCATTTGTAGGCCAAAAGACCAAGGGGGTCTAGGCATTGAAAATTTAGAGGTAAAGAACAGATGTCTTCTCAGCGAGTGGCTGTATAAGTTATCTGTAGAGACGGATGCCACTTGGGTTCAGATTCTACGTAATAAGTACCTTCAATCCAAAACCTTGTCCTAGGTGACGGTACGGCCGACTGATTCGCCATTTTGGAAAGGACTGTTGAAAGTGAAATCAGCCTTTTTTAACTGGACAAAATTTGTTGTTGGAACTGGTACTTCCACAAGATTCTGGGAGGATACATGGCTAGGGGAGACGCCCGTTGAACTCCAATATCCTTCTCTCTATAATATTATTCAGCGAAGAGACGCTTACGTCGCAACAGTATTATAGTCCAACCCTCTTAATATTCAATTCAGGAGGACGCTAGCGGGAAACCGTTGGGAAGTTTGGCTCCATCTTGTGAGAAGATTGATGGATGTTCACCTTTCTCAACAGCCCGATCAGTTGCACTGAAAACTAACTAAGAATGGAGAGTTTTCGGTTAAATCCATGTATTTGGATATTATCAATACTAGCACTATTCCTAATTCGAAACATGTCTGGAAAATCAAAGTGTTTATGTGGTTTATCCATAAACAGGTCATTCGAACTAAGGACAATTTGGCAAACCGCAACTGGACTGGATCTAAATGATGCAGTTTTTGTGATTCTGATGAATCAATCAAACACCTCTTTCTCGACTGCCCTTTGGCAAAGATTTTGTGGAGATCGGTTCACATAGTTTTTAATATTACTCCTCCGAATTCTATCAACACGTTATTTGGGACGTGGCTAGAGGAGATAGATGCAGCAACCGCGAGACATATCCGTGTAGGAGTATGTGCTTTATTATGGGCTGTGTGAAACTGCAGAAACGACTTGGTTTTTAACAGAACAACGGATATTCATTTTTTGCAGGTTATCTTCAGGGCCACTACACTAATCCGCATGTGGTCGCTACTCACTCCGACGGAGGCTAGGGAGCATTTGGTTACTGAATCTATCCGATGGGAGACGGTAGCTCGGGCTATCTTCAACCGGTTTGGATGACGGTCATGTAATAGGACAAGTGTTTAGTGTCCTATCTTATGTCATGCCTGCCGGTTGGGGCTTTTCTGTGTTTGCTTTATTGCTCTTTGTGAGCCTTTTTTTCTTTTTGGAGACTTTAAGACATATGTTGGACCTTTTGACTTTTATTAATATGGCCGTATGCATCACCATGATGCAGAGGCCGGGGCAAACCTTCTTTTAAAAAAAAAACGATGTTGGTGGATACTTGACCCGGCCGGCGTACATGCTCCAATGTCAATGCATCTGCACATCTATATATCGTCAGACCGTATGTATGCATTGGTTTTACTTAGTCGTTTGCTCCTGATCCAGATGGTATATCCTTTGGTGTCTTCCATTCTCCAATATGCAGTGAATTAAGCCAAAATACTGTAGCATTTCTCATCTGGAATGAATGAAAAAAGAATACTTGTATACTCGCTTAGTTGTTCTGCCGTGTATAATTCCTTTTTTTTCCTTGCGAGAAGGCCACACATCATCCCAAGTTCTAGCTAGCTGACGAGGAAGATGCATGCATGTGTGCATGGTTGCAGCACTAGAACGATCTCGTCTCGCAAGCTCGAAGCGCATTCATTAAAAGAAGGTGCATCCATGATAATTTCATGTATGTGCGCAACCTTGCGCGTCGACTCCATCGCAAGAAAACCCCGGCGCTAGTTTTCAAGCTTGACATCAAAAAAGCGTTTAACTCCATGAGATGGAACTTCCTGCTTGACTTGCCTCGGCACCTTGGATTCCCCTCTCGATTCTGAGGCTGGGTTTCGGCTCTCTTGTCTTCAGCTTCTTCGCGTGTTCTTCTCAATGGTGTACCTGGTACCGCATTCAAGCTTGGCCGTGGTTTGAGACAGGGGGGCCCGCTCTCCCCTCTCCTTTTTGTGCTTGCCATTGATCCGCTACACCACATCCTTCAGATGGCCACTGATCATGGAAAGCTTCATCCTGTTGGTGGCCAAGCCATGCCTATTAGGGATTCTCTCTATGCGGATGAGGCCGCAGTTTTTCTTGCCCCCATCAAGTCTGACGTTAAGTTCTTTGCTGAAATTTTGAAGTAGTTTGGAGAGGTTACTAGGATGAACACTAACTGCAACAAAAGTCTTGTCGCTCCAACCCGGTGTGAAAATTTGGATCTCACCGACATCCTTCAACATTTTCCTGCCAACCGCTCTTCCTTTCCCATGAAATACCTTGGCCTTCCTTTGCCGGTTAAGAGACTGAAACGAATCCACTTCCAACCACTTGAGGATAAGGTTGCAACCCTGCTTGCCCCTTGGATGGGAAAACAGGTTGCTTCTCCAGGAAGGGTTGTTTTGGTCAAATCTGTCCTTACCGCCATTGCCATTTACTTAATGACGACACTTAATCCTCCGGTTGAAGTGTTCAACAAAATTGATGCGCTTCGGCGGGCTTACCTTTGGGCTGGGTGTGATAAGGTAGTCGGAGGCAAGTGCAAGATTAATTGGGACCAAGTGTGCAAATCAAAGCTACAGGGAGGCCTGGTATCTTAAACCTAAAAAAGTTTGCTGTTGCTCTCCGTATTCACTAGCTGTGGTTCAAATGGATGGATCCAACTAAGCCTTGGGTGGATCTGGGGAACCCTTGTGACAGTGCTGATTGCGCCATTTTTGCAGCCGCTACCAAGGTGGAGATTGGAGAGATGGCATTCGGGCTTGTTTCTGGGAGTCTGCTTGGCTTGAGGAGTTGAGACCCAAAGATATTGCTCCCCGCATTTTCGATCTATCCAAGAGAAAGAGTTGCCCTGTCCATAAAGATATGCACAACAATTTCTGGGTCTCCCAAATTAACATCAGCGAGGGCATCTCCGTTGATCACCTATCTGAGTATGTCAGCCAGTGGGAAAAGCTCTCTCTTGTCCATCTAAATCCAGAAAGGACGGATACCATCTCATGGAAGCTAACGATGGATGGTCATTACTCGGTTGCATCGGCCTACGATGTTCAATTCTGGGGCTTGGTAGACACAGACCTTGTGCAGAATGTGTGGAAGATTTGGGCCCCTCCAAATTAAGTGCAAGTTTTTTGCGTGGCTCGTTATTAACAATAGGATTTGGACAGCTGATTCTTCAGGGTGAAAACCTAGAGTCTGACTTTGGTGGTTGGATCCGCTGACGACGACGCTTGAGTGTCACTCCCTTTCCGAAGGCGTTGCTGTTGTAGAACCCCGTCGTCTTTGTGGTGTCATGAAATGGTTGGTACAGATATGGTCATTATCGAACTTTGCAGATCGTGTATCTGGTTACTTTGAATCTTTTTTTCTTTTTCCTCACCTACGCATAGCTCTGGTCTAATATGACTTTGCTAGTTGTCTGCGTGTTTACGTGTGAGTTCATGTTGGCTTTGTGCATTCTAACTATGCAGAGACCGGATGTGTGCTTATCGTGTTTTGTATCCTCTTGATGCATTATTATGAGTCAATAAAATCCTCCCTTTGTCGACCCCCCCCCCCCCCTTCCCCTTAAAAAAACTTGGGGCATACTATATGGCCGTTTAATTAGTGTCACCATCTTTTTTTAGAACAATTTAGTGTCATCATCTTTTTCTTTTAGAACACAATTCAGTGTCATCATCTTTTTTCCAGGTAAGCGTGGGCTTTTTGAGCTTCGCTATACAAGAATACAATGTCCGGTAGTTCCAATAACCCTACATATCTCCCTACTGGCAGCACAGACGCTGCCTTCGCCACATTATGAGCTTCGCTGTTGGGTACCCCACTCTCGTGACGAACTTGCACCACATGAAACTGAGATGGTTTCTCTTGGATATTGAAACTTCTTAAGGAGGACGTTGTACGGCCCGCACCACCTCCTGACAATCAGTCGAGATGTGTACCTTCCGAAGATGCAGGTGTGAGAGGCAAGTGACAGCGTCTCATTGCACGGCGCCGCTTCCAGCGCTATCGGTTCTGTCATCCCATGATAAACAACAGCATAGGCTCCTATATTTTTTCCCAATATAATCACGACACACTGCTCCAATAGCTAATCGAGATAAATGCATGCGTGGTCCTAATTTTTTTTTACCAAATTCTTTAAAAATACAAATCCCAATGACGAATCTTTTGTAAGTGGCTCAGCGGAGGTCCTATTGACCCGACCCCGAGCTAACCGGCATGCGTGACACTTCGAATACTGCCATGTAGTCCATAATTTGTACAAAAGTTTCCCACATAATCATCTCTTGCAATTCTATGGCCCCTGCTCTCCTGACGCGGTTGATCTCTCGTTGCACATATTCATCGAACCATTGTTGTTCCCCAACAAAAAACTACTGATAAATATGTTCACTAGTAGAAAAGGAGGCAATGGTCCAGGCCGGTCCAGCCCATTAGTCCCGGTTCAATCCAGAACCGGGACCAATGGGGGCATTGGACCCGGTTCTTGAGCCCCGGGGGCCGGCCGGGCCACGTGGGTCATTGGTCCCGGTTCGTCTGGACCTTTTGGTCCCGATTGACGGGACGAACCGGGACCAATGTGCCTTGCTCCTGGCCCACCACCATTGGTCCCGGTTGGGGGAATGAACCGGGATCAAAGGCTTCCCTTTAGTCCCGGTTTATGCCATGAACCGGGACCAATTAATTGCCTATATATATACCCCGCGAGCAGAGCACTCTCAGTGCTCTGTTTTTCGTGGCCGGCGAGGAGAGAGCTTTGTGTTGCTCTAGCTCACCTCCTATGCACACGAGGTGTTCGATGGAATGCCCGAGCCACACTACTACTTAAGCTTTCTCCTCTCCAAGCTCCACCTGCAAGCTCCATTTTTCTCAATATTTGTCTAGGTTTAGCGGTCCGTCCCGTCCCGTCCCCGTCTTCACCGCCGTCGATCGCCCGCGTCGCTGGCACCACCGTGGTGAGCCTCTTGTTCTTATCTTCTTTCTGAAAGGAAAAAAAACTCTTACTTGTATGTTTATATAGATACTTGTATAATTTTCTTACTTTTATTATTGCATCTTATATAGTGCGATGGTTTTGGTATCCGCCCCCGTCGGCCCTCGTCCTGTCTATGATTCAGATGTGGTATATATTATCTTTTCATAACTATTGGTTCATTTATTGTTTATGACAATTATGCCGACCAACGTGACATAGATTTTATTTATCTAGGAGGTTGTTGAACCGGAAATTCCAACCGACCCTATTGTCGAGAGGTTAAATTTAGTTGAAGAAGAAAACAATTTGTTGAACGAAAAAATTAGAAAAATTGAGGAGGAGAAGATGATATTGGAGTTGCATGTTGCGGATGTCGTCGATGATCACAAGATCAAGATGGATGCAATGCGCTTGAAGATTAGAAAGATTAGAAAATATGCCATTCATACCGAGGCTTGGTATCATTATGCCGTTGGATCAGTTGTTACATTGGTTGCAATTATGATCGCATTTGTTTTCGCATTGAAATGTTTTACATAGTTTCAGTGTATGGTTTAATTAATTTAGATGCTCTGCAGAGCTTTATGTTGTTAGATGAGAACTATGTATGTACTTTGGTTTTAATGTGATGATGAACTTCTATTAATTTGGTCACTTAATTATATAATGCACGCAGATGAACTGACAATGGATGTACGGTTCAAGACACACCTCCGAGTACATTAAGGGCGTGCATGATTTTCTCGAAGTGGCTGAGGCAAACAAGCAGAATGGTTTTATGTGTTGTCCATGCCCTGTATGTGGGAATACGAAGTCATACTCTGACCGGAAAATCCTCCACACCCACCTGCTTTACAAGGGTTTCATGCCACACTATAATGTTTGGACGAGGCACGGAGAAATAGGGGTTATGATGGAAGATGGCGAAGAAGAAGAGTACGATGACAACTATGTGCCCCCTGAATACGGTGATGCTCCTGAAGATCAAGAGGAACCAGACGATGTGCACGATGATGCTGCAACGGGCGAAGCTGCTGAAGATCAAGAGGAACCAGACGATGTGCCCGATGATGATGATCTCCGCCGGGTCATTGTCGATGCAAAGACGCAATGCGAAAGTCAAAAGGAGAAGCTGAAGTTCGATCGCATGCTAGAGGACCACAAAAAAGGGTTGTACCCCAATTGCGAAGATGGCAACACAAAGCTGGGTACCGTACTGGAATTGCTGCAGTGGAAGGCAGAGAATGCTGTGCCTGACAAAGGATTTGAGAAGCTACTTAAAATATTGAAGAAGAAGCTTCCATAGGATAACGAATTGCCCGACAGTACATACGCAGCAAAGAAGGTCGTATGCCCTCTAGGATTGGAGGTGCAGAAGATACATGCATGCCCTAATGATTGCAGCCTCTACCGCGGTGCGTACAAGGATCTGAACGCATGCCCGGTATGCGGTGCATTACGGTATAAGATCAGACGAGATGACCCTGGTGATGTTGACGGTGAGCCCCCCAGGAAGAGGGTTCCTGCGAAGGTGATGTGGTATGCTCCTATAATACCACGGTTGAAACGTCTGTTCAGAAACGGAGAGCATGCCAAGTTGATGCGATGGCACAATGAGGACCGTAAGAAAGACGAGAAGTTGAGAGCACCCACTGACGGGTCGCAGTGGAGAAAAATCGAGAGAAAGTACTGGGATGAGTTTGCAAGTGAGCCAAGGAACATATGGTTTGCTTTAAGCGCGGATGGCATTAATCCTTTCGGGGAGCAGAGCAGCAATCACAGCACCTGGCCCGTCACTCTATGTATGTATAACCTTCCTCCTTGGATGTGCATGAAGCGGAAGTTCATTATGATGCCAGTTCTCATCCAAGGCCCTAAGCAACCCGGCAATGACATTGATGTGTACCTAAGGCCATTAGTTGAAGAACTTTTAGAGCTGTGGAATGGAAACAGTGTACGTACGTGGGATGAGCACAAACAGGAGGAATTTAACCTAAAGGCGTTGCTGTTCGTGACCATCAACGATTGGCCCGCTCTCAGTAACCTTTCAGGACAGACAAACAAGGGATACCACGCATGCACGCACTGTTTACTTGACACCGATAGTATATACCTGGCAAGCTGCAGGAACAATGTGTACCTGGGCCATCGTCGATTTCTTCCGACCAACCATCAATGTCGAAAGAAAGGCAAGCATTTCAAAGGTGAGGCAGATCACCGGAAGAAGCCCGCCATGCGTACCGGTGATCACGTACTTGCTATGGTCAATGATTTACACATAATCTTTGGAAAGGGTCCCGGCGGACTAGCTGTTCCGAGTGACGCTGGGGGACACGCACCCATGTGGAAGAAGAAATCTATATTTTGGGACCTACCCTACTGGAAAGACCTAGAGGTCCGCTCTTCGATCGACGTGATGCACGTGACGAAGAACCTTTGCGTGAACCTGCTAGGCTTCTTGGGCGTGTATGGGAAGACAAAAGATACAGCTGAGGCACGGGAGGACCTGCAACGTTTGCAGGAAAAAGACGGCATGCCTCCAAAGCAGTATGAAGGTCCTGCCAGCTATGCTCTTACCAAAGAAGAGAAGGAAATCTTCTTTGAATGCCTGCTTAGTATGAAGGTCCCGGCTGGCTTCTCGTCGAATATAAAAGGAATAATAAATATGGCAGAGAAAAAGTTTCAGAACCTAAAGTCTCATGACTGCCACGTGATTATGACGCAACTGCTTCCGGTTGCATTGAGGGGGCTTCTACCGGAAAACGTCCGATTAGCCATTGTGAAGCTATGTGCATTCCTCAATGCAATATCTCAGAAGGTGATCGATCCAGAAATCATACCAAGGCTAAGGAGTGATGTGGTGCAATGTCTTGTCAGTTTCGAGCTAGTGTTCCCACCATCCTTCTTCAATATCATGACGCACGTCCTAGTTCATCTAGTTGACAAGATTGTCATTCTAGGCCCCGTATTTCTACATAATATGTACCCCTTTGAGAGGTTCATGGGAGTCCCAAAGAAATATGTCCGTAACCGCGCTAGGCCAGAAGGAAGCATCTCCATGGGCCATCAAACAGAGGATGTCATCGGGTTTTGTGTTGACTTCATTCCTGGCCTTAAGAAGATAGGTCTCCCTAAATCGCGGTATGAGGGGAGACTGACTGGAAAAGGCACGCTTGGAAGGGACTCAATAATATGCAGGGACGGATATTCTTGGTCTCAAGCACACTACACAGTTCTACAGAACTCTACCTTGGTGACCCCGTATGTCGATGAACACAAGAACAGTCTGCGCTCCAAACACCCGGAGCAGTGCGACGACTGGATTACATGTGAACACATCAGGACTTTCAGCAGTTGGTTGGAAGCACGTATCAGAGGTGACAACACTGTTTGTGATGAGCTGTACTTGTTATCCAGGGGACCATCTTTGACTGTATTGATTTGGAAAGGATACGAGATAAATGGGAATACATTTTACACGATTGACCAAGATCAAAAGAGCACCAACCAAAACAGCGGTGTCCGCTTTGATGCAACAACCGAGAGGGGAAATGACACATATTATGGTTACATAGTGGACATATGGGAACTTGACTACGGACATGATTTTAAGGTCCCTTTGTTTAAGTGCAAATGGGTCAATGTGTCAGGAGGCGGGGTATAGGTAGACCCACAGTACGGAATGACAACAGTGGATCTGAAAAATCTTGGGTACACTGACGAACCGTTCGTCCTAGCCAATGATGTGGCACAGGTTATCTATGTGAAGGACATGTCTACCAGACCGAGAAAGAGAAAAGATAAGGAAGCGAATACATCATACAATGAGCCAAAGCGCCACATAGTTCTTTCAGGAAAAAGGGACATCGTGGGAGTGGAGGACAAGACAGACATGTCTGAAGATTATGAAAAGTTTCATGAAATTCCTCCCTTTAAAGTCAAGGCTGACCCCAGCATCCTGATAAACGATGAAGATTATCCATGGTATGGCGCAATAAGCAAATGACACAAGCGAACAAAAAGTGAAGACTTTCTCCCGCAACTATTATGATGATACCATGCCAACTTTGTAACTGACGAGTATGATACCATTGTCCGTTTTGTATATGCACATGCTATGTGTGGGTCAATTTATGATACCATGCCAACTTTCAACTTTTTCAGAGTTCATTTGAAATGCTTTAATGTCTTATGGTTCGGCCCTCGTAATAATTAAAAATAGCAACAATAAGTATTTTGTTGTAGGTAGAAACAAATAAAATAAATAAAGCAAGAAAGAAAACAAAAAAACAAAAAAGTGGATAGTTTATAATTTTCTTAAAACTAAAAGCAAAAAGAATTAAAAATAAAGCAAAAAACAAAAGAAAATAAATAATGCACAAAACAAAACAAAAAAACTGGAAAAAAAATAAAAATAGCAACAATAAGTAAAGAAAACAAAAAAAACAAAAAAATGCCCTCCACTGGGGCCCCACGGCTTGAATACGACTTGAAACCCTACTATGGGCCAGGATTCAGGCCCGTAGTAGGCCCAGAAGGCCCATCAGGCAAAGCAGTCGCAAGTAGGCCCATAAGCCTGCAGTAGAGAGGAGCTCGAGAGGGGTGCGGCAGTGGGGGTTATAAACCACTGCGCCCCTCTCAACTAGTGAGGTGGGACTAAACTTTGGCCCCGATGCGGGCAGCACAGGGGCCTTTGGTCCCGGTTGGTGGCTCCAACCGGGACTAAAGGGGGGGGCATTGGTCCTGGTTGGTGCCACCAACCGGGACTAAAGGCCACAGCTTCCCGCCCTTTGGGCTGCCGAAAAAGAGGCCTTTGGTCCCAGTTGGTGGCACCAACCGGGACTAAAGGGTGCATTAGTCCCGGTTTTTGCCACCAACCGGGACCAATGCTCCTTGTATATAAGTAGCACTTCGCAGTTTTGCAGAGTTCATCGCCACCAGTTGCCCCCCGACGACGCCGAGCACATCGACGCCGCCAGGCTGCCCCGACGCCGCCCGCCGCCCCCGCCGTCGCCGTCGCCGTCGCCCGCGCCCGTCGTCGTCGCCGGCCTCCCCGAGCCCCCGCCGGCCTCCCCGAGCCCACGCCGTCCTCCCCGAGCCCGCGCCCGCCGTCGTCGCCGCCAGCTGGCTGCCCCGTCGCCGTCGCCCGCCCCCGCGCGCCGCCACCGTGTGAGCCGCCGCGCCGCACCGCTCTGTTTTTTTTCATTTTTATTAGTTTAATTTTTTTGTTCAATGTATATATATGTGCATGTATGTGGCTATATATATATATATATATATATATATATATATATGCGGCTCTGTTTTTTTTATTTTTATTAGTTTAACTTTTTGTTCATATATATATATATATATATATATATATATATATATATATATATATATATAATGTATATGTGTATGTATGTGGCTATGTGTATGTAATGTTCAAAAATTGTTCAGAGCATGTTTTTGTTCATATATGTATTTATTGTTCATATGTGTATTTATTGTTCATGTTTTTTTTCTGTTCATAGATTTTTTGTATCTATTGGCTCTTCGTCGCTCTGTATTTATTGTATCTATTGGTGATATTAATTATTGTATAATATGCAAATGTTTGTATATTCATTTGAATATTTTTTTAAAACAAGCAATACTAAAAGAATGAGAGGAAAAAGGAAAATAAGAAGAGGAAGAAAGGAGAAAAAGAGGAGAGGAAGAAGAGGAGAAATAAATAAGAAGAGGAAAAAAGAAGAAAAAGAAGAGGAGAAGAGGAAAGGAATAGAGGAGAAAGAAGAAATTCTATTTTTTCTTCTTTCTCTATTCCTTTCTTGTTCTCCTCTTTTTTTTCTTCTTCTTCTTCCTTCTTCCTTTTTCTCTTTTCTTCCTTTTCCTTAATTATTTTCCTTTCTCGAGGGAGAAGAAGAAAAAGAAGAGGAGAAGAAGATATAACCCCCTCTAGATAACTTCAACATGAGGGGCGGTCGATATATATATATATACCCCCTCTCGACCGTGATAACTTATACAACTGCAGCACCCCCCTTGGCCCTCTCGCTCGACCAAAACTCTCGAGGACACCCAAACCCTAGAGAGAAAACGATGTTGTGGTCTCCTACCCCCTCCCGCCGCGCCCCTACCCGACAAATTAACTCTCTCGAGGCCACCCAAATTTATCAAGTTAAAAGAGCGTTATCGTCGAGGCCACCCCAAACCCTTGAAGCGTTGTGTCGAGGCCACTAACATGATTCCTTATTGTGATTAGCTAGCTAGTTCTACGTTTGCCACTAATATATATATATATATATATATATATATATATATATATATATATATATATATATATATATATATCCATCTGTACCATGTTTGAATAATAATTGACATGTTGTAAATATTTGCAGAAACTATGGAGCACTCCCGAGACGAAGAAACAGAAGCGATGTTGGGGGACATAATCGCAAATGGATCAAGTGATGATGTTGCGTCATTTCTCCTCGACACCGTTGATCAGCTAGATGAAGAAGAGGGCTATGTTTATGATGATGGCTTCGACCCATTAATGCCGGTACAAGAGGAGGACTATGTTCATGATGGCTCCGGTGACACAATGGAGGTACAAGACGAAGGAGACCGTGCTGACTGCTCCGGTCACCGAACCGAGTCCGACCAGGTATATATATATATTAGTTAAGCCCATGCTGACTAGTTAATTGATGCATCCATTGTTTTGGTATATGTACACATATTAATTACTGTCGTCTTTCTTCCTTATAATTTCTAGCCCTCCGGATCGAGCACAACTTCGGTAAGGAGACGAGGCCCGAAGAAAAAGTTGAGCTCGGATGAAAAGTTTGAGATCATAGAAATCGCGCCCGACGGCGAACCGATTGAACCCATCCGGACAAGGAAGGCATTTTCTGCTCAGTGCGGGGTTCTTGTTAGGGACAGGATCCCGATCAGCATCCAGCAATGGTATAAGCCTGCTAAGGATGAAGACGCTGAGGTGTCTTATGTCAATGATATGCAGAAAGAAGATCTTTGGACTGAGCTGAAGGCAAATTTCACCCTACCGCCGGAGGAGGATCCGGAGAAGACAGTTAAAGAGCAATTAATCAAGTCTTGTGCTCTTAAGAAGATGGCAGGCCTAATGAGGAGGTGGAGGAAAGAGCTGAACCAGTTTGTCAAGGAAAAAAAGACACCAGAATTCATCGGCAAATATAAGAAGATCAAAGATCACTGGCCCGTATTTGTGGCCCACAAGACATCGGAAAAGAGTGAGAAGATGTCGGAGACAAACAAGAAAAATGCTGCGAAGAAGAAGCTTCACCATCGCACAGGGTCAGGTGGCTACCTCAAAGCCCGGCCTAAGTGGTCCAAGGCTGAGCATGATCTGCTTGAAAAAGGGATCGAACCAGAGACAATGCGCTGGCCAGACCGTTGCCGGACTTGGTTCTTCGGGGCTGGCGGAACCTTGGACCCTGTAACAGGGAAGTGTCAGTGGACGGACGAGCAACTGCAAATACCAGTCAAGAACCTTCGACACTATATCGATGCAGCGCAGCGAGGGACGTTCCTTCCAAACAGGGAGAAGGACGAGCTCACAATGGCCCTTGGGAATCCCGAGCACCCTGGACGGACACGAGGACGCCAGGCTCCATTCCGTGGAAGGTTGGTTTTCCGGACGCAGGGGGTTACAAAACCCACGAGAGGAGGAAGAAACTGGAGCAAGACCAAATGCAGGCGCTGCTTGGAAGGGTAATGGGGCTAGAGGATCGAGAAGAGGAACGAGAAGCAGTAGATCGCAACAAACGACATGCCGAAGCTTCCCCCGAAGCTACCCCGCCATCTCAGTGGAGAAGCAGCGTGGCTTCCACCGAGCTGCTTCAGCCAGAGCATGTCTTGACGGCTCCTGCCAGCTATCCCGTGGATGGTATCACGGAGTCTCAAAATTGCCACATGATGGCGCGATGGATGAATTTGAAGGTCAAGACGGCTGTTGGCCAAGTTTATCCTAGTGGACCCGGCACAACTTATCACTGCCAGCCGATTCCAAAAGGATATGCTAAGGTGATGGTGGATGAAATAACGGAGGGATTTGAGGACCTCGTGCTTGACCACCCTACCGATGAAGGGGAGACTAGGCTGGGTTCTGCTCTGAAGACTCCATGCCTATGGAAGAAGGAGCTCATCAACCTTCTGAACTGGACGCCTCCGCCTCCTCCTCCAGCTCCGGCGAGTCAGGGCACTCCGCCTCCTCCACCGCCTCCTCCTCCGGCGAGTGACGATCAGGGCACGCGTGGCGGCACTCCGCCTCCTTCTCCGGCGCATGGCGGCACTCCGCCTCCTTCTCCGCCTGCGCCGGCGCTCCCGAGCAGCCAGCAGCATCCTCCTTCTCCGCCTCGCCAGCAAGGGCGGAAGAGACCCGCCGCCGCCCCGGCTGCTCCGGCGCGTCGTACTCCTTCTCCTCCGCCTCGTAAGCAAGCACGAAAGAAGACAGACGCCGCAGCCGCTCCGTCTGCTCCGGCGTCTAGCAGCACAACCAGAGGCGGGAGGCAATACAAATACGGTCCATCATCTCTCAAGCCTCTAGAGAAGTTACCGTACGAGAGGTCCGAGGAGGAAAACGATACGATTGTGCAGGCCCACGTGAAGGAGTTCTTTGAAGGGGTGAAAGCAAAGAGACATCCACCTCCGGAGGAGAAGGTAGATCCGGTGAAAGCAAAGCGCACTATCGATGCCCTGAGGAAACCACCAAAGTCTCCGTCGAGAACCAACTATGAGCGCATTACTGAATAGACATATCTCCAAGCCCAGCGGTCGGGAACTACTGTCAGTGCTAAAAGGTCAAAACAATGAGCAAAGGGGAAAAATTGCCCAGCTCGGCGAACAAGCACATCAATCGTGCCCCCCGCTCAATGTGTCTAATGCTCCGGGGACGGTGGCCGGTTATGGCAATCTTGACGATTACCTGCCTGACGATGCACTTCCTGATTTCTTGAAGGTGGACGGACACAGATACGAGTACGGGAAGCCTCTCGTCAAAGATGAAAAATCTCTGACAACAATGATGCGAAGATTCCAAAATTGGTACATGGAAACCTGCAGAGAGTCTGATGGTAAGAATGCTTTGTATCTGCATATTAAAGAGGAGCACGATCTCGTTGCAAGTGATCTGTTGACTGTTCCATTTGAGGAGTTCTTCGAGTTCTTCAATCAAAAGGCCCTCGATAAATTAATGGTCTTTTGCTACTGCCTGTAAGTACTATTTCTGTCATTAAGTCTCTATATATAGCTCGGCTCTTTCATTGCATGCATGTATTTATAATTAATTATCCTCAATATATTATGCAGATTGAAGATCGTCGAGTGCAAAAAACAAGAAATTTATGATATTGGGTTCATTAACACAAATATCATAGATGTATTTCTGGTTAAAAAGAACCTCAAAGAGGCCGAGGACAACTTGCTACGATCGTTGATAAAAAATCAAAACAAAGATACCATACTCTTTCCTTACAACGGCCCGTGAGTGTTACTGTCGTGTGCATATTCGGTTTCCCTTATTACTCAAGCGAGGTTATAGTAATGTAATTGATGAGTTATGCATGCGTGCGCAGGTACCACTATATTCTTCTGGAGATTAAGCTTGAGCGTGGACTAGTAACCGTCTTAGACTCGAGACGGAAAGATCCCAAAACCTATGCGGACATGACTGAAATGCTCAGCAAGTAAGTTCAATCGATCATAATTATCGCACCATATCGGTAACTTTTTGTTCATTTCCTGATATCTCAAGTAATAATAATTATTTTCTTTATCTTGCAGGATTTGGAAACAGTTCACCGCAGAAGCTTCGGGACTGCCGAAGGAGCTGCGATATACATACCCGAAAGTAAGTACTACTGGCTAGCTAGTTGCGCGCATCTCCGGCCCGTTGATTCTATATATAGCTATATATACTTTCATCAATGCCATTTATAATGCTTCATTATCAGTTTGATTGACCTCTATTTCTCGTAAAGTGCTTGTGGCAGGAGAAAGGGAATGATTTCTGTGGATACTACGTGTGCGAGTTCATCCACACCGCGACTTTGAAAAACAAGCGGGGCTACTCTCAAAGACAATATGAAGTGCGTAAGCAATAATATTCACAATTTCATTTTATTACACCATCATTTCTGTTGAGTTTTATTCATATATATGTATTAATTAACCCCCTTCTTCAAATTAGACGTGGCAGATGCGGAATGAACTCCTAGAACCAGATCGCATGAAAGCAATTCAAGAGGAATTGGCGGGATTCTTTCTTGACCACGTCATCAGTAAAACCGGAGAATACCATGTGGAAATTGATTTTAAATGCTAGCTAGGGGTTTGTAATTATAAGAGATCTTATATATATTGTACATGTATGTAGCCAGTAGCGTCGGATACATGATACGAAAACTTGTTGTTCGACCAACCTCTCGGAGAAGGAGAGGTCGATCGATCACTTCTCTCGGTATGCATGACGAACTTCTGTACTGAATGGTTCTCTTGATCACTTATGTATATATAGTACGTAGCGTCCAAGCACGGACATAAGAGAGGACACTTCTCTCTATTAATTAGCTAGCTAACACAATATATGAAACACCTAATTAAATTAACCCCCCAAAACCCCCAACCTCCCCTCCTTTCAAAAAAAAACACAAAAACCCCAGCAACTGGAATGCTGACGCGTGGATGCATTTTGGTCCCGGTTGGTGCCACCAACCGGGACCAAAGGTCCCCTGACTAGGGTGGGCGCACAGGGCCACGTGGAGGCGCATTGGTCCCGGTTCTGGATTGAACTGGGACTAATGTGTGGAGGTATTAGTAACGACCCATTAGGCCCTTACGAACCGGGACTAATGGGTGGTTTTCTACTAGTGGTTACCACTCTCACAAAATCTATCCCGGTGCCTCTTGTTCCCCAACAATCCAAAATATCTCATCAAGATGAGTTACATCGATTACATCAACTAGATCGAGCATTATGTTGTTAAACTAGCTACAAGTGTATATAAACTTGCAGGTGGATAGGAACAATACACATATATAGAGGAACTTGCCTGGTATCATTCATTGAATGGTTCATGATGAGATCGAGTCACTATAGTAGGTAAGAAGTAAATGTGTTTCATATCACAATAGCATATCCTCATGCTTGTGCACTGACACAGATTGTATGCTTTTGGTTTATAATTATTAATATTGACATGCCTATTTCAGAAAGTGTATTTTGATATCCGTTTGACACTGGAGTTTTGACATGCCTATTTTAATAAATGTGTTTCATATCACAATAGCATATCCTCATGCTTGTGCACCAACACAGATTGCATGCTTTTGGTTAATAATTATTAATATTGACATGCCTATTTTGGAAAATGTATTTGATATCCATTTGATGCTGGAGTTAAGACTTGTATGAAAAGGGATGATAAGAGCAAAAAAAACTTCACTAAGTATTTGTGTTTATTCTTTCTTAATTTATTAACATTATTTTACCAGTTTCTACTACATGTGTACTCATCGTTGCATTCATGTTCAACCTTTAGTCTGACCTTGATAACTTGGAACCTGTTTAATCCATCTTCATTTCTTAAAGCGGAATTCGTCACCCATGCATCCTCGACAACTACTCTTCACACAACCAATCTTATAGCCACCATTTGAGTTGTTCATATATACTAGTAGGATAATTGTTTAAACTTTTTTGAGTAAGCATCAGTCAACAGTATATTTTGATTTTTCTATCATTTATGCCACTAGTTGTGTCCCACTACTCACTTTTGCCATTAGAAATTACAACTGCTTAAAAATGCCATAGTTCCATGAGATGCTTCTTTAAAAATGCCATTAGAGACCTAAAAAATGTCATCGTTCCATTATATGTTTCCTAAAAAATGCCATTAAACATCGTTATTGTCAGGTCAAACCTGTTAACCATGTTATGTGACTAGAATACCCCTAGACCCGCATGTCAACTCTCTCTATCTCACAATGATAGGAGCGGTGCCTACTTGTCAAGAGTAAGCAAGCGAATAGTTTTGGAGGAAAATAAGAACGTTGTTGGGGATTGAGTGGGACCCACAGTTTATTGTAGTGAGATAGAGGGAGAGCAGATCGACATGTTAGTCCATGGGTATTTTGGCCATATAACATGCTAAACGGGATTTGAGCATGCGCCTAATGGAGTGATGGAATTTTTGAACAGTTGAAACTCCCGGTGGCAAAACTGAGTAGCGGGACACAACTAGTGGCATAAATGATAACACCCCCCCCCCCTAGGCAAAACACGCTTTATGTAGAAGATATAATGCTTACATGAACAATAATTGGATCATAGGGGAGACCCATACCCTTAGAGTAGTAGCGTGCTTTGCAAGGCTATAAATGAGCCTCGAAATTGAAGTTTGTGTGGTCACGAACCATGCAGACCCATGGTCGGCTGGCCACCTACACCACCACCCACACCATCCAGCGGTTGCGAGGGGTGGAGGGAAGGGGGTGGGCGGCCGAGGCTGACGGCTAGGGTTGCTCTACCATACCTCTCAGGGAACGACGCGGTGGTCGGGGTGGGAGCAGAGCGTCCAACTTTAATGCCAATAGTAGAACTAATAACAAAATTAAGTAATGAGACACCACATGAAAAAAATGAAAACATGATCATCCTTTGAGTTACAGGGACGATATATGCATGCTTGTAATTCATCTATCCATTTTCCTACTTCTATGCTAATTTGGATCAACACCATGAACCATCATCATCTCAACCTCGTTTCATACGTAATTTACAACTATAAAAATCAGTTAGTTTCAGAAAAAAATACGCACTTTCAATACTGCAAGATTAGATAAAGTGACTTTCAATAATGCACGCACGTCCCAGTTCTATCCGTGCTGCAGTGCCGCCATCTGCGGGCAGGCCAGACACGGAGTGGCTCCATGTGATCGTGCACGATGGCGCGATAAGGCAGAAATGGCTTCACAGAAGCAATTGACCTGCCGGAGCTGCAAGCGCAAATATGGGCTTGAAGGGCTATCCATGTATCAAGCTCGCTCTAGTGAGAGCCCAGTTTATATACAAGAGTCGCACAGGCAGTGCCATTATGGCTCCGTTTGATCCAGTACTCTAGCTCAAACCATCAATCAAGCAATGGGTTTCAAAGCTCTGAAATAAAACCAACATAGTTTGTCAATGCTGCAATCCCAAGTGTTGCTGCTAACCCTCTTGCAGCTCCGCTCCACGGCGACGTTTCTTCTCCTCTGTTTCTTGGCGCATCAGATGACGATGTGGCTAGGCAGGCTTGTATGTGCAATGGCTTAGCGTTCTTGGAAAAAAAGAGAGAAAAACACAGAAGTAGCACCAATTAGGTCCCATAACAAATTATTATCTTCCAAATGTCGGGGGATATGAGAATGAGTATAACTAATTGCTATCAGGTGGTGTTGGACTCAGAGAATTTGTCCTGACGCCCTCCATTCTCAAAACTCTTTGTCGTTTCCTAGTGTAATCAAGTTATGTGTAACATCAACTAAACCCACACATGGTTTTCTTCTTGTAACTAGTTTCTACCAAGCAATCGACCTCTATACTGAAGCCATTTATATTAGAGAGAGAGCAAGGGAATGAAGAAGCAGATTGGGACAATTGCGTAGCAATGAAGGCCGGACAGCAGAGTAGTACTATACCTGTACATACGCGTAATTGATGTAGTATATACTCTTCAAGAATTTTTTTCTACATGATATATATACTCATAAAGGTTGGTCGAATGGTGGTTGGCGGTGGCGAAGCTAGTCTAATTTAGACCAGAACCCATTTTCTACAATAAGATGGTGCATGCATAAAACACGACCACGTTCTTGTTCTTGTTTAGACCTGCAAAAGAGTGTGCACATGTCTGTGCCCCATGCTGTGAGGGGAACCGATATTTACTTGTACATGAGTGAGATAAACATTTTCTTTAGGCAATGGGAAGCCACACCCTTCCATTCGTAGATGAATAGTTCGTTCAGATAATGTTCCTGATAACACGTGGGAGCACATTAAAGCAGCAGAACTAAACATCAAGCTCTGCCGAATTTAGCGAGACCAAACATCATGTGCTGCCTCATTACAAGAACGATTGACATGAATAAAAGTATAGGACCTCTCCAAACATCATGCTCTCTCATATCTTTTCTTTTTTCTGCAGTAGCATGCTTTGTTATGCTTAGCTAGCTATTTCATTCTTCTTATTTCTTACTCTGTAATAGTTGATTCAGGAGCATCTATTTTAAGTTCGTGATTCTTAGATGCTCAGCAGCATCCAACCATTATGTATCTATCATCACTGTAAAGTAGCGTGAAGTGTATGCCTTAGCAGGGACGCGCTGCGTGTTTATATAGGCACATAGATTACAGGGTTTGGTTGTTAGGTAGTTGCTAGATTGATCTCCAAGTAATGATCTATACAAGAGATATATGAGATCATCTATAACTACTCTAACAACCGGATTACAACACGCAACGCAATCCTTATCTCGTTTGTACGGTTTATACACATACCGTTCATACGTTTACAATATACACTTTAACACGCCCCCTCAATTACAACTTCACCAGGTTGAGATTGTTCTTGAACTCTTCCAACTTGCTCCATGACAGAGCCTTGGTAAACCCATCTGCAACTTGATCATTTGTAGAGATGAATCGTATGTCTAGTAGCTTCTTGGCTACTCTTTCACGAACAAAGTGATAATCAACCTCAATGTGTTTTGTCCTTGCATGGAACACTGGATTTGCTGATAGATAAGTAGCACCAATGTTATCACACCATAAGCGTGCAACAGAGGAGTGTTTTATGCCAAGTTCATTGAGCAATGCTTGAACCCATATTAACTCAGCTGTTGCATTAGCCAAAACTTTATATTCAGCTTCAGTGCTAGATCTTGACACAGTTGCTTGCTTCCTTGCACTCCACGATATAAGGTTTGGTCCAAAGAAAACTGCAAAGCCTCCTGTAGATCTTCTGTCATCAGGACAGCCTGCCCAATCTGCATCAGAGAAGGCACTTACCAAAGTTGAGGTTGATTTTGTGAATTTTAACCCTGTACTCATAGTACCTCTGAGATATCTCAGAATCCTTTTAACTGCAGTCCAATGTTGAAGAGTAGGAGCATGCAAAAACTGGCATACTTTGTTGACAGGAAAACATATGTCAGGTCTTGTAAGTGTTAAGTATTGCAGAGCACCCACAACACTTCTATAATTAGTAGCTCCTTCGGCTCCCAAAAGCTCACCCTCTTCTTTTGACAATTTTTCAGTAGTTGAAAGAGGCATATTTGAAATTTTACAATTCATCATACCTGATCTCTTTAGTATATCTGACACATACTTTTCTTGACTTAGAAGTATACCATCTGTTACCTTCTTTACTTCTATGCCCAAGAAGTAATGCAAGTCACCAAGATCTTTTAGAGCAAAATCCTTCTTAAGATCTTCTAATAGTGCATTAGTTGCTTCCTGTGATGAGCTAGCCACAATTATGTCATCAACATATACCAACATAAAAATGATCACTTTGCCTCTTTTATAGAAGAAGAGAGATGTATCTGCCTTTGAGGGTCGAAAACCAAGCCTTTGAAGCTATACACTCAACCTAGAGTACCATGCTCTAGGCGCCTGTTTTAAGCCATATAAAGCTTTATCAAGTTTGCAAACATAATGTTGCTTGCCTTTTACCTCATACCCAGGTGGTTGTTTCATGTAAACTTCCTCCTCTAGAATGCCATGAAGGAACGCATTCTGCACATCCAATTGACGAAGACTCCAATTGTTTGATACTGCAACAGAGAGAACAAGTCTGACAGTAGCTGCTTTAACAATGGGGCTAAAAGTATCCTCATAATCTATTTCATATCTTTGTTTGAAAACTTTTGCCACTAGTCTAGCCTTGTACCTGTCTATCTCTCCATTAGCTTTCCGTTTAATTCTATAAACCCATTTACAATCAATGATATTTCTCCCCCTTGCTGGAGGGACTAGGTGCCAAGTCCTATTGTGAACAAGAGCATTATATTCCTCATCCATAGCATTTTTCCAATTTTTACTTTCAAAAGCCTCACTTAAATTGTTGGGTTCACCCGTGACAGCAAGACCTCCAAAACGCTTGTCATACCTGACCGTACCATCAGTACAAATTTTGGGTTTGGCAACTCCATGTTGTGATCGTGTTCTCAGCGCTGGCACAGAAACTGCAGCAGAATCGCGTGGCGCAGAGGATCCGGCGGAGTCCGAGGCAGCAACGCGCGATCCAACAACACCCGATCCAAGGCGGATGCTGTCGGAGGCTGGCGGCAGCGCACCCGCGCCCGTTCCCGCGTCAGCATCGGGCTGGGCCACTTGGCGAGGCCCAGTTGGTTGGTTGGCGGAGTCGAGGGGCCGCCCGGTCGGGCGCGTCGACGCAGATGGCGAGGCAGATGGCCCACCACCAGTATGGGGCCCGCCACGAGACGTCGCTGTTGCGCCCGCTGGTCCGCGGGAAGACGCGTGGCCGCCTGGCGATGGCCCGCCTGGCCCCGAGGCGGATACGCCGCCACTGCCTGGCGCGGAAGGCGAGGGCGGATTGCCTTCGGGATCGCTGCCATCAGAATCTGGTGCAGCACCTGGATCCTCCTCGTGTTCTGTGTTTGTCTCTTGTTGCTGCATAAAATCATGACGCAAAATAGGATTTCCACCAAAATTTATAGCAGGATTTGCATGAAAATTACCCGAAGGATCATTAGCTAGATGTTCGTCCCCCTGATCAACGGAAGTAGGCAAGGTGTTTTCGGAAAGGAGAAGAACTTCAGATCGAATGAGAGCACCGGCATTTGGATTGAGAGCAGCAAATGGAAAAACTGTCTCGTCAAACACAACATCTCGTGAGATCTAAACACGTCCAGCAGCGATGTCTAAGCACTTAAAACCCTTGTGAAGATTGCTATAACCAAGAAACACACATTGCTTTCATCAAAATTCTAGCTTGTGAGAATTAAAAGGACGGAGATTAGGCCAACAGGCACAACCAAAGGTGCGAAGAGCATGGTAGTTTGGTTTCTCATGAAAGAGTTTTTCCAAAGGTGTTTCAAGGTTTATGACTTTGCTAGGGGTACGGTTTATCAAGTATGTGGCAGCGATGAATGCTTCATCCCATAACTTCAAGGGCATGGATGCATGTGCTAGGAGAGAGAGACCAACTTCGACGATATGACGATGTTTTCGCTCGGCAGAGCCGTTTTGCTGATGAGCGTGAGGGCAAGAAACATGGTGTGTGATGCCAATTTGACGAAAGAAGGAATTTAGTCGCTCATACTCACCACCCCAATCTGTTTGCATGGTGATGATTTTGCGATCGAAGAGTCTCTCAACAAGTGCTTGAAATTCATGAAACACTTTAAAAACCTCAGATCTATGTTTGAGAAGAAATATCCAGGTGAACTTGCTGTAATCATCGATAAAACTCACATAATAATTCTTCTTATTTATAGAATCACGGGCAGGCCCCCATACATCAGAAAAATAAGCTCTAAAGGAGCATTCGAAGTGCTACTAGAAAGCGGATACGGGAGTTGGTGACTTTTGCCTTTTTGGCATGCATCACACACTCCTTCCTTATTCAACTCTTGATTGGAAAAATGAATTTTATTCTGCCTAAGAACGTGTTGGACGATTTGCAAAGATGGATGACCTAATCTAGTGTGCCACCTTGAAGGAGATATCTTGGTGGCGCCAAAAGCTTGCCTGCCCGAGTGCAACGAAGCTGATGATAGGGGATAGAGGCCGGCTCTACACCTTCCTTGGAGGAGGGTGCTCCTCGTTGCCTTGTCCTTGATGAAAAAGAAGCGAGGGTGAGTTTCAAGGAACACATGATTATCTTGAGATAAACGATGGGCAGAAACAAGTTTTTTGTGGCTTTAGGAGAATAAAGGACATCTTTTAGATGAAGATTGCGAGTGGGAGTACGAACATAAGCTTGACCAACATGAGTAATTTTCATACCTGACCCGTTGGGCATGTTCACTTGATCATGGCCATTGTACCTCTCCCTCATGGTGAGTTTGTCCAACTCGCCGGTGATGTGATCAGTGGCGCCGGTGTCAACGTACCAATTGGTGTCGACGCCATAGGATGAGTTGGCCACGGTGTTTGCATTCTTCTCCTTGGTGAATGCAATGTCAAAGCGCCGGTAGCACTCAATGGCTGTATGGTTTGGCTTCTTGCAGATATGGCAGAACACCTCCGGGAGATCGTCGCGGCCGCCTCCTCCTGCATGGCCACGCCCACCATGACCGTTGCCGTTGCCATGACCACCGTTGCGTCCGTTGCCACGACCACCGTTGCCTCCGTTGCCACGGCCGCCAGCATGGCCACGGCCACCTCCGTTCCTGCCGCGGCCTCCACGAGTGAAGCCACGGCCGCCGCGAGAAGCAGCGTTGGCGGAGGAGTGGGATGATGATGAGTTTACCTCGAACATGGTGAGGCGGCTCTCGAAGCTGATCAGCTGGGAGTAGAGCTCGTTAGGCTTGATGGGGACGGTCCTGGCGCAGACGAAGGAGAGGAAGGACATGTAGTCGAAGTCGAGCCCGGCAAGGATGTACGACACCATGTCGTCGTCAGTGAGCGGCTTGCCAATGGCAGCCATCTCATCGCCAAGGGCCTTCATGCGGCCAAGGTACTCGGCGATGGTGGAGTTCCCCTTCTTGGTGGTGGAGAGGGCGATCCTCGTGTTGACGGTGGCCGCCTGCGTCTGGGAGATGAATATCTCCGTGATTGCAGTCCATGCTGCTGACGCCATGGTGCAGTTTGCAATCTGAACCATCACAGGAGGTGAGATGGAATTGAACAAAAAACTCAGAACCTGAGAATCCCGTGCCCTGTCGATCTCATAGGCCGGGTTGGGCACGTCGGTGAGCTTGCCATCCTTGTCAGCAAGCTTGAGCGCCGGGATCTCCCTCTCTGGATCGAGATAGGAGACTAGCTGAGCGCCGCGGATGGTGGCTAGGGCTTGCGCACGCCAGACATTGAAGTTGGAGCGGTGGAGCTTTTCAGCTATGGGGATGAGGACGGATGCAGCGGCGGCGGCGGTGCTTGAGGAAGCCATGGCGGCGCAGGGAGGATGTGCTAGAGGAGATAGGCTCTAAATACCATGTAAAGTAGCGTGAAGCATATGCCTTAGCAGGGACGCGCTGCGTGTTTATATAGGCACATAGATTACAGGGTTTGGTTGTTAGGTAGTTGCTAGATTGATCTCCAAGTAATGATCTATACAAGATTTATATGAGATCATCTATAACTACTCTAACAACCGGATTACAACACGCAACGCAATCCTTATCTCGTATGTACGGTTTATACACATACCGTTCATACCTTTACAATATACACTTTAACAATCACATCATTAATTAGTTCAATGGAACACATTAGTTTATGCACACTTTCCCCTTAACTATACTTTGATTCATGTCAACTTTCGTTTCTGTTCACAGATACAGATTGTTGTCCTTGCTTGAGTACCAGGTTTTCTTCCGCGCTGGAAATGAATTTTCCAAAATCATATCTGGTTCATGCCTACTTTTGCTACTGTTCACGCACACACAAATTTTTGTTCATGCGCAGATACTAAAATTGTTCTCTTGGATACATACACCAATAGTTTTACTATCTTGAGTTGCTGAGCAGTCAACAAAAGTAAATTATTTTGGGAGATGGGAGCAGATATGTGTGGTTGTAGTACAATTTGAAACAATTTTTTTTCAAAAAGGGGGAGATCCCCGGCTTCTGCATCAGAACGATGCATACGGCCACACAATTTGAAACAATTAGTGCATACAAGTTGTAATTTGTTTTTTTATTTCCATTCTGTATAAAAGAAGGTCGGAGATGGTGCAGATTTTGAAAGCAAAACAAATTTGGACCGGTCACCTTCCCGTGTCTTTCACAGCGGAGGAAAGTTTGTGTCACGGGAAAATTGTACCACACTGGCTGCAGGTGGTGCACATACACCCCAATACATCCCAGATTGGATCTCACACACCAATACTTTTTGCAATCATGTACCTAATACATGGGGATGTAAAAATTGAGCATAATTAATTGCTTACTGGGTGGTGGGAGACTCGGGAATTTATCCTGATGCTTCCTACTCTCAAAACTCTTCATTTCATTGTTTCCGGTAGTGTAATCAAGTTATATGCGCCATGAACACAACATGGGCATACTTCGCTTCTAGTAACTTGTTTCTACCAAATAGTCGACCGTCGACCTCTAATATATATGTAGAGACAGGGCAAGCGAGTGAAATTATTTTACGAGATGTGCTCGAAACAGTGGCCAACGCCTACTTATTTGAAAAACTATATTTGGTCCATGCCTACTTTTGCTACTATTCATGCATGTGTAATTTTTTGTTCATCCGCAGATACTAAATTTGTTCTCTCACATCTGGATACATACGACAACAGTTTTAGTATCTTGAGTTGCTATGTAGTCAACAAAAGTAAATTATTTTAGGAGATGGTAGCAGATATTTGTAATTTTAGTACAATTTGAAACAATGAGTACATGAAAACTGCAATTTGTTCTTTGATTTCCATTCTGTATAAAAGAGGGTCGGAGGTGGTGCAGATTTTGGAAACATAACGAATTGGGACTGCTCACCTAGTCACCTTCCTCTGTCTTCTCGCAGCCGAGGAAAATTTGACTCAGGGGACTATAGTACCACACTGCTGCAGCTAGTTCAGTTCATTGTCGATACCTGACTGAGACACCTTCACAGTTACAAAGGCAACAGCCTCGCATCCAGGAGATGGGAATCACGTGCACACACCCCGGACACATCTTCAACTTGGCTGGGCTTTCTTCCACACTGTTGGGTCTTTACTTGATGATGTGGCACGATCCATACGGATTACAAGGTTCTGCGTGCGCTCTGCGGCTAGTCCATCAGATAAGGCTGTGGCCAGGCATGCATGGATTTACCATTTTTAGCATGCTTAGAAAAAAACAGAGTACACTAATTAGATCTCTCGCATCAATTTGTTTGCAATCATGTACTTAATACAAAGGGATTGTCAGAATGAGCATAATTAATTGCTTACTGGGTGGTGAGAATCTGGAAGAATTTATCCTGATGCCTTCTATTCTCAAAACTCTTCATTGTTTTCGGTGGTGAGTAATCAAGCTATACGTACCATGAACACAACCTAGGTATAGTTCGCTTCTTGTAACTTGTTTCTACCAATCAGTCGATCTCTAAAAAGCTACTGTATATATAGAGAGAAAGCAAGCGAGGAATGGCCTGACTGAGTAGTATTATATCTATATGTACAATGTAGTTGGTGTAGTATATATTTGTTTTCTTTCCAAAACGAGGAAAAGACACCCGGCCTTTGCATTGACTGATGTACACAGTCATGAATTAATTGTTGTAACACCTATATGATCCAAGACAAATGTATTTCAAAGATAAAAGCCCCAAAGGGCAACCCAAATGACAACGAAATGGAAAGATGTAGGAAATAATGAGGCATCATGTATCGCAGATGCTTCTAGAAGCCCACCAACCAAATCGGTTGAGTAAATTCTAAGCGACTATCACTCATCGGTTGGACCCAAAGAGGGTGGGGGCCTGCACCTCCTCTCGGCGAAGTAAGGATCCCATTAATATTCTTGAAGATCACCTGCATACAATTGAAATCTTCCTTTCTGTTAAAAATATAATCATTACAAGAATTCCACATGGCCCAAAGTAAAGTACATTCTTCTACATGGATGGAGGCCTCAACTTCGAGTAATCCCCTACTAACCAATTATCAAACATATTCATACTACTCCTGGCTGAAGGTAATTAAAAGCTATATGAATAGAATGCCATACTAGCTTGGCAGGTGGGACTCAAGAAATTTATGTCGAATTGACTCCTCATTATCACATAAGCAACTATATGCACAATGTAGTTGGTGTGGTATATATTACTAAAAGTGGCCATATGGCGACTTGGCTCCTCTGGGAATAGAAATACATCTTTGGATACCTATTTGCTGGCAAACAGCTCAGGTAGTTAAGTCATTAATCGTGATCGTAATCATGTTCCAGTACAATATCTGTATGAAACACCTTGATTCCATTAATGTTAATGAACACACAAGTAAATTCTAATGAATGGTCAAATTAATCATCAGCTATCACCACACACATAGACAGTGACTGCATGCATACAACATGACCATATTTTTTCTTAATCTGGCAAAAGGAATGCCAACGTGTAATTAGTGGATGCACCTTTGACGTAATCGAAGGCTTTTAGTTTGACAGACTGCACGAGTGAGAAAATGGTTAGAGAGAGAGAGAGAGAGAGAGAGAGAGAGAGAGAGCACGAAATTGCTAAAGAAAGCCTCAAAACAAAGAGTTTCGGATGTTTCCTTTCAAATTTAGATTGCCGCTACAGACTCACACACTTTTGTTTAGGGCATCTACAATAGGACTGGGAAATTTGGCGCCTGAAACTTGCACGGACGCACTCGGTGAGTGTCCGGGCATGTGTGTTTTGACTCTATTTGTTAGTGCACACACTCAGGTCTCCCGCTTTTTTACATACCTACCCGGTCACATGTATGTGATTGGTAGGGAGAAAAAGAGAAAAAAAGAAAAGAAAAACATGGTCCGTGGTGGGCCAAATCTTATATGGCAACTGACTGGACACACCCGGTCACTCCTCATATTGCACCAATGTATTGCTTGAGTATGAGGTGTCGGACAACCCCGACGTTTAGGGAGACTTTGAGGGTCCGATTGGATCAGCCTTTTCCTTCATTGTCCTCTCATGTCAATGATCGTATGTCCTTTCGATTAATTTGGGGATTCCGGCTGCAGATGCTCTAATATATCTCAACCATACGTCACATCTAACACACGCAACCCCTCGGGACCACAACCTGGCAACTAGCTAACTGGCAACCGGTCCTATGCCCAGTTCTACGCTGTCTGTTACAACCACAAACGTGTTAATGTAGGGACGTGACATCACTGCGGCTGCTCCTTCACCGGAGCAATTACCCTGGTAATTGTTGTTGCCGTGGCCTTCACCCTAGCTAGCCCTAGCTCGGCTGTACCCCTCTCTGTCTCTCTCTGCGATGAACCGAGGAAGAAGAAGACCGATGTAGAAGAAGGACACGGGGACACGGTGGTTTTTCCGCCGCGGCGCAACAACGCCAACGCCACGAACTCGTACTCGACACCACGTCTGTTACAATGAACCCTTTAAGGGTTTTATACCCGGGGTAGACACTGGACATGACCCCCACGTCCACACCCGTCCGAGCTCGGTCTGGCCCGCACTGGCCGCGCCCACCCCGCGCATGATCGCGCCCTGGACGCGGCGGGCCCGCAACAGCCCGACTCAGTCACGCTGACCCGTTCACCAACGGCCGCTCCTGGTCCAGCGCAATGCATACACGCACACGCGCGCGCCCATACCCTAATCTACGCACGCACACATGCACGTCCGCCACGCTCCCGATCGGTCCCGCGCGCGGACACACGCACGCCCGACACGATCACCGTGGCTTATTGCCAACACACGCCCCCCTAAGCCACGGCCTAGAGGATCCTACTGTCTTCGACTGCATCGTCCGCCAGCAACGCTCGCTCCGCCACCAGCGCCTTCTTCAGCTCCGGGATTCGCGCTTGAAGTGGCCGCGCTCGCCGCATTTGTAGCACCGGCCTCGCCTGTTGCTGCCGCTGCCAGATGCCATGCTGCGCTCGTTGTCGTTGCCGTCGTCCCGAGCTCCACCTTGACGTCGCTCCTGCGCCCGCCACTGCGCCGCCGTGTACAGAAGCTGGTCGTCCGCCCACTCGCCGCTGCTTTGCCCGCGGCGCCGCACACGCTCGTCGAATGCGCGCAGCCGCCCGAGCACCTCGCCGTATGTCAGCTCCTCCAGCACGCAGAATTGCTCGATCTCGGCGACGACAGGGAAGAGGCGGTCCGGCGCCGTGTCCATGAGCTTCTTCACCAGCTCGGTGTCGCCCAACTGTCTTCCCCAGGCTCGAGAACCTCCCGTCATTCCCGCCAACCTGCTGGCGTAGACGTCCAAGGACTCGTCGTCCTCCATCTTCAGCCGGTCCAGCTCGCCGCGCAACGTCGCCCTCCTCGCCGCGCGCACCCGTTCGATGCCGACGAAACGCACTTTGAGGGAGTCCCATACCTCCCTCGCCGTGGGCTTCGCCGCCACCTGCAGCAAGACATCCTCCGGCAGCCCCGCCAGGATCAAAGCCCTCGCCGTCTTGCACTTCTTCACGTTGGCCGCCGCGTCGTTCGCCGGCGCCACCGCCTCCCACAACGTGTGGGCATCAAGGATCGCCTGTGCCTTGATCGCCCACACGGTGTAGTTCTCCGGCGAGAGCATCAGCATGTTCATTGACACCGATCCGCCCGCGCCGCCGCCGCCGTGTGGAACCAGCGCCATGACCGCCGGCGAGCTGCTCAACCTGAAGCTCTGATGCCAATTGTTGTTGCCGTGGCCTTCACCCTAGCTAGCCCTAGCTCGGCCATACCCCTCTCTGTCTCTCTTTGTGATGAACCGAGGAAGAAGAAGACCGAGGTAGAAGAAGGACACAGGGACACGGTGGTTTTTTCGCTGGCGCAACAACGCCAACGCCACGAGCTCGTACTCGACACCACGGCTGTTACAATGAACCCTTCGAGGATTTTATACCCGGGGTAGACGCTGGACATGACCCCCACGTCCACACCCGCTCGAGCGCTCAGTCCGGCCCGCTCTGGCCGCGCCCACCCCGCGCATGACCGCGCCCTGGACGCAGCGAGCCCGCAACAGCCTGACTCGGTCACCCTGACCCGTTCACCAACAGCCGCTCCTGGTCCGGCGCAACGCATACAAGCACACTCGCGCGCCCCTACCCTAATCTACGCATGCACACACGCAGGCCCGCCACGCTCCCGATCGGTCCCGCGCGCGCACACGCATGCCCGACACGATCACCATGGCTTATTGCCAACAGTAAAAACTACCATGGCGAACGAGAAGTCTTCGATCTTCGGTCACACAGGACCAGCATACCGGGGCTATAGCCAACGATGGCGAATCATCCTCGGAACCCAGAGGCCGAAGGGTATGACACTCACAAGACGAGGTCAGCAATGCAGCTTCGCCAACCGACCAGAGGAGCCATGAACTCCTGGATATACATGGACCAAAATCGTCCTTCAGTCCGGCACTCCTACTGAAGGACTAGGACACGGAACTACCGCGAGATCAAATGATTGGTGGGACGAAAATGTCGTCTGCAAGCTAGCACCAGCAGCACTAGCAAGAGAGTGGGGAATTGGCGGATTTATTTCTCCGGATCAGCGATGAACCCATCTCCATATCGATGCCCGAATGGACTAAACCTAATATATCTACACGCTTGAAGCAGAGGAACGAGATCCCCACCTCATCATGTCGCCGAAGCGAGTAGAGGACGCAGGGATCCGCACTCCTGCCGGTTGGAGAAGGCCCTTTGCTCAGTCGCTCCCTTCTTCGCCTCCCTCCATGGAGAGTCTTATGTTAGCACCACTCGTTCTTTATTTGAGTACAGTACGTCTGAAGTCAGCGGAGTACCAATCAGATTTAGCCATGTCTAGTTTAGACATTTTGACTTGTCAATCTATGGGTAATTTTGACTCACATGTGTATCCTTGCACGTCTGCAGTAATGATAAAGTGCATGTCCCCTTCAGATCGTGTGCGCAGACTATTCCCACCGTGATCCCATTGCACGTAGCAGGCGCTTTCCCAACAATCACACATCTGTGACTCCTCTACCCCGCAATAATCGCACCAATAGTATTTGAGTTTATGTTCTGTTTCTACAGAAAGTTGTTACTTCTATGCATCCAGCGGTAGCATTGCCGGGCTCCGACCAATTTCACAATTTTCATTTTTGTGGCGTGAAATTTCATATATTTTCTTGATGGGGAACATTTGTAGAATTGTGGAGCACCTTCACCGCCTCTCCGGACTACATTGGTGGAGCTCCAATGTCCCCGTTAGTTCCAGCCAGTGGATGCGTAGTGCGATGTGGTGTGCCGCATCATTGCTTTGAGCCTTTGAGGTCGCCCGCCGGTTGTAGTGCACAAATCCAGCACATAACAGACCAGGGATAAACAGACTTGAATGGTGAACGATAGGCTCGCCGCCGACTCGCTGTGCGCATACAAGATTTATCAAAAAGGGCACATCATAATAATCCTCCGTACCCACCTTAACATGTTGTTAGTTGTCAAGAAATTAGGACTCTGCCCCTAATTTGGATTGTTGTACTCCATGATAGTCGGTGGTGGAACTCCCTAGTATCCTGCTACGACAAATACTTCATCCCGGTGCCTTCTATTCCCAATTCGAACCTATCAAAATTGACCATTCCTAGCTCACCATCTCTCATTTTCTTACATCGCTTGACAACTTGTGAACACATGAAACGAGCAACCTGCATGCCAAGTTTAAAATAGTAAGGATATGTATATATGGATGGACCCGATTAGTGACATGTGCTCGGTTATGGATGGAAAGGGAAGCATTGAATCCTCAACAACCTTGTGTACCACAGAGAGTAGACCATGACAGGTAAATGACAAGATTGATGTGTGTGAGTGGAGGATGTGCAGATCATACTGCAAGTTCCATTGAGCAGGAGACACTTTCAGAGCAGGTGCAGGACTGCACATCTTCATGTTCGCGCTGTGTTCCAACTTCCAAACCGTCTCAAGAATTTCCCCGCTTTGCGACGCCTCTGTTATGGAGGGGGCAATGGGTCGAGCCAGCAAGTGCTAAGAGTGGGCCTTTACTTGTGCGGTCGTGGGGTTTCCGCTATACCTTTGTCAAAGAATTCTTAGGGACTAAGTTTTGGGGGGTAAATAGACCACACACATTTATTGAGTCTAGATATCTGGCGCATAGTTGCAGGGTATTATACGCAATATACTGTAAAGGTTGATGAGGTAAATTCTTAGAGTGCAAATAAGAGATAAAAAAGGAAATAAATTTTATAACTCAGGTAGGATGTTTGCGAGGTCATGCAAACCATAGTAGCAAAATGTGTAAGAAATAACTGTCATACTTCTGTATTATTTTAACCATGCAAATTACGGGAAGCTTGTCAAACCAATGAAACGAGTGTATCAAGGCAATCATTCTGCAAAGTCTCCTTACAACGTTCGAAAAATAGAGCTTGTATATTACTTTGCACTATTGCAGGAATGTCTAGCTGTGGCGGGTGGGAAAAGTCCAGTGGTGGTGGGCACGGGTCTCAGGGCTGCCCGCCACTGACCTCCCGCCACTGCTAGAACGCCATCAGTGGCGGGCGTCCGCCCGCCAATGTTAGGCCCTGAGAAGTGGCGGGCTCTAGGCCATGCCCGCCACAGCACTCTGTGTTGCCCACCACGGGATTTTCGCACTGCTGTGTCGGTCCTTTTCTATCACTTGCCACTGCTATTGTTGCATGCCGACATGATTGAATTACATCATATTGTACCTAGATCATATCATCAGATTGCATTTGATACACAAATTCTGGTTTGACCCTTGATCCACATACACGCACCACATTACAATGATTTCAGATTAATGAAAAATAGTAGTTATAAAATATAACAAGTGCATTACAATAATTAACACACATATATATGTCGCGCTCATCACATAATCAATGTTTTGACGAGTTTTTTTGGAGTGAATTGAGTGTTGGCCGATGTTCAACATGCAAACCATTAGTAGAAGCCACACATACTATATGAATTAGTACTTGATGGAACGAACGGGACCAACGGGGCGATTGCTCTGGAATTGGAGATTTGGCCTCTCTTGCACAATCTCAATGGGTGTGGGTATGGTGGTTGGACTCGTACTCGGTCGGATTCTCAGCCTCTCATCCGGGGTCGCCTTCGGAAGGATGCACACTGCGAGGTCAGTGAACCACCTCTCTGCAATCTTCTCGATCGCTGGGAGAGAACAATGGGCCATCGGAACACTTTTTACCCAAGTTAACATCGCCTCCCACAAATCTTCTGGTGGTCCCATCTGTTATTTTTAGCAGTGCATATAGAAAAGATCACAAGGTTAATATATGAACAAGATGTTGCTTGGCCTCTGTTGGCTTTATTAATTTATAAAGACGAGCCCTGCTTATGCCTGTTTCTAAAAAAAGATGAGATACTTCAAGAGAAGATGCAGGATTGCACATCTTCACGTTCCCCCTATGTTCCAACATCCAAGGCGTCGCACAAAAAATGAACCAAAGATAGCCTTGGGGTTGCTAAAAAAACTTATGTGGAAGGTAACATGAAGATAGTGTCATTCCGATAGCCACCTATCATACTCGTCCGGTCATGTGCCTTGGGGATCGCAGCCGTCTCGCCATAGTGACGCCCACCCAAGTACATAGCTAATATTCCCATGCACGGTCATCGCCCATGCCAACAAATCACTCATCCTCACTGTTCTAGTTTCACTTTTTTTTCATTTTTGTGGCGTGAAATTTTACATTTTGCTTGATGGGGAACATTTGTGGAGCACCTTCACTGCTCGCCGGAATACATTGGTGGAGCTCATGAGTCCCCACTAGTTCCAATCAGCACATAAGTACTGTGAAGTGGTGTGCCGCATCATTGCTTTGAGTCTTCGAGGTCGTCCGCCGGCCGGAGTGCGCAAGTCCACAAGATAAAAAACCAGGGATCCACAGACTTGAATGGCAAACGTTACGCTCGCCACCAACTCACTGTGTGCATCTAAGATTTGTAAAAAATGACACATCACAATAACCCCTCGTGTCCGCCTTAACATGTTGTTAGTTGTCAAGCAGTTACGACAATGCCCCTAATTTGGATCGCGGTGCTCCAAGATAGTCGGTGGTGAAACTCCCTCGTATCCTGCTAGGACAACTACGTAATCCCGGCGCCTTCCATTCCCAACTCGGACATATAAAAAATTATAAATCCCAACTCACCATCTCTCATTTTCTTATTATCATTTGACAACTTGTGAACAAATGAAATGAACGACCTGTATGCTAACTTTAATATTGTAAGTATATGTATACATGGATGAAACGGATGAGTAACATGGGCTCCGTCATGGATGGATGGGGAGCATTGAACCATCAACAACCCTGTGTAGCACAGAGACTAGACCATGACAGGTAAAGGACAAGATTGGCGTGTGTGAGTGGAGGATGTGCATATCACACTACACGTTTCATTGAGCAGGAGAGACTTTAAGAGCAGGTGCAAGACTGTGCATCTTCACGTTTGCCCTGTGTTCCAACTTCCAGCTACTAAGACGTCTTGAGAACTTCCCCGCTTTGCGACCCCTCTGTTGTTGAGGGGGACAACGTGTCGAGCCAGCAAGTGCTAGGAGTGGCACTTTAGTTGTGCAATCGTGGGGTTTTGCATATACCTTTGTCAAAGAATTCTTAGGGACTAGCTTTTTGGGGGTAAATAGACCACACACATTTATGGAGGGGGTAAATATATTTTTGGTCCCTCTACTCTTTACAAAGTATAGAAATTGTCCCTAAACTTCAAAACCGGTAAACCTTGGTCCCTCAACTTCTCAAACCAGATAAGTTTAGTCCCTCATACCACTTTTGGTGGTTTTCATCCGATGTGGATACGGTTTTGACTAAAAATTTGACATGTCATTCGGGTTTGACTGCCACGTCACTTTTCACTTCAACACCATGTCGCCATGACCCGCGTGGAGCATGACCAGGACCGTCATTGTCCGGCCGATGTTCGCCGTCGCGTACCTATGCTGCTCGTTGCCTTCTCACCGCTAGTCCGTGCAGACTCATGGGGCCTTCATTCTAACTCCTCCAGCAAGTGTGTCGAGGGTCACCACCGTGGCTCAACCGCAACTCCGTGCACCATGAACACGTGTATTACTCGCGTGTTCTAGCCGGTACAAATCAAAGGGAACAGTGTCAAGTACGTGTGTGTCTAGCCAGATGAGTTAGCTAGCTTTTCACGTGAGAATCCAAAGCCACTTTGCTCTGTACGTCAACCAAAACCGCCACGGCGCATGCACCCCTGCCGCTGCCGGCCGCATGACTTGAACGGCGAGCATGGCGAAAGTCCAGCATCCCATTAGCCAGGCCACCATGCCCTGCATGTAGTGCCACCACAGCGGAGCACACACACAGCGTGGGGTGCCATCGCAGCTCCGTAACGTGGCAGTCAAACCCCAATGACTTGTCAAGTTTTAGTCAAAACCGGGTCCACTAGGATGAAAATCACAAAAAACGGTATGAGGGACTAAACTTATCTGGTTTGAGAAGTTAAGGGACCTAGATTTGCTGGTTTTGGAGTTGAGAGATCATTTCTATACTATGAGAGAGTTGAGGAACGAAAAATACACTTTTCTCTTTATGGGGTTTTGCATATACCTTTGTCAAAGAATTCTTAGGGACTAGCTTTTTGGGGGTAAATAGACCACACACATTTATGGAGTAACTAGATATCTGGCGCGCATAGTTGCAGGGTATTATACTCAATACTGTAAAGATTCATGAGGTAAATTCTTAGAGTGCAAATAAGAGATAAGAAAGGAAATAAATTTTATAACTGGGGGAGTATGTTTGCGAGGTCACGCAAACCATAGTTGCAAAACGTGTAAGAAATAACTGTCATACTTCTACATTATTTCAATCATGCAAATTACAGGAAGCTTGTCAAACCAATGAAACAAGTGTATTAAGACAACCATTCTGCAAAGTCTCCTCACAATGTTCCAACTAGTTTGTATCTTCCTTTGACAGGCGGCCCTTGACCATCTGCCGACCTACAGAATTGCCTTGGTCCGGACAACAGCTGCTGCGCTCTCTGCAGTGCGCTGGAAGACGCCAGCCACATCCTTTTTCGTTGTCCCTCTGCCAAATTTCTTTTGATTGGAGTTGCGTTCGTGATTGTTTCGGGTGCAAACCGAACCCTAATTCCATGGTTGATATTCTCACGCTCCTAAATACTACTCGCGGCCAACATCGCATGCTATCTTGGAGAACTTTCGATGCCTTAGCTTGGGGGCTTTGGACAACTCGAAATAGATTGGCCGTTGACGGATCTATTCCGTCTCATCCTGCTAACTATGTTGTTGAATAATTTATGTTTTTCAGCACTGGCGGCCTCTAGGGAAGAGGAAGGATTGTAACGCGATGACGGCTAACCTTCTCAAGATCAAGCAGCTTCACGCCACTCACAGGGACGCTTGAGCCAATCCAGTTGCGTAACCTAGTTATTTAGTACCGTTTGTGCTGTGTACATCTGCTTTATTCTTTTGCCTGTTTTACGGGAACTTCTATCAGTTCGGTTTGTAAGACCTTATACGATCTTGCTTGGCCTCCATTGGCTTTATTAATTTAAATCCGGGCGCTGTTTGTACCCGTCTAAAAAAAAGATGAGAGACATTAAGAGAAGATACATGACTGCACATCTTCAGCTTCCCCCTATGTTCCAGCTTCCAAGCCGTTGCACAAAAAATGAACCAAAGATAGCCTTGGGGTTGCTAGAAAAACTTACCTGGAAGGTAACAAGACGATAGTGTCAGTCCGATAGCCACCTATCATACTCGTCCAATCATGTGCCTTGGGGATCGCAGTCATCTCGTCACAGTGACGTCCACCCAAGTCCACAGCTAATCTCTCCATGCACGATTGTCGCCCACGCCCACAAACGCACACGCATCTCACACTCTCAGGTCCTGCATTCGACCGCAGCTAGAGGCGGAAGACATCTACAACACGTACGACCTGGTCGCGTACACCGTGTGCCGATTCGTATAGCCGCCGAAGGAAAAACTCATGCACGTACGTCCGGTTCCATCCGTGTGTCGCCATGTCACCACCCGTGCGCGGACAACTGGACACCTGCACGACGCCGCGTGATCGTGCGTGGCGCCGCGATAAGTCAGAGATGACTTCCGAGAGGCAATGAGTCTGCCGGAACTGCAAGCGGACATATGTGCTTTTTGGCCTATCCATATATCAAGGTCGCCTATGGTAGTCCCTCAAAAAAAAGGTCGCCTATGGCAGGCTATGCCGACGGTGTTCGCGGAAAACTGAACGTCTGGTAAAAGTCAAACCGGTAGATCTACCGGTCAATCTAGAAAGGGTTAGGCCGATCGGTGGTCTTCCGATGGTAGGAACGCTAGTGGATATTTAACAAACTAGGAAATTGCCCGTGCGTTGCAACGGGAACATAAGTATTCTAGTGATTCAACATTAATTGCATGACATATGTATCTTTGATACGATGCACCTGCTATAAGATAACATACTTTTTAGAGGAAATTGATGCCTTGTTATTATTTAGTTCATGGCATTATCCGCCAGTACAACATCTTGAATACAATCAGGAGAAACACTAAACCAAGTTTTGCATAAATTTAAAAGGCAACCCTCCCTAGCTAAGATCTGAGCAGCTTTGTTTGCTATTCTCCTGGCCCAAGCCACTCAGAACTCGTCGATGCCTCACAACATCTTCTTTATCTCCTAGACAAAAGGACCAAACCTGGATCGGTCGATAACATCTGAGTTAATAACCTGCGCCATAAGTTGGTTGTCGGTTTTGAGAACAAGCTTTGTAGCGCCAACTTCGATTACAAGCTACACTCCTCGACGACAAGCGAGCATCTCCGTGTGTCTGGTCCAATGCAATCACGAATATACTTATTATAGAACTGGATGTTGTGTGTCTGGTCCAATGCCATCACGAATCAAGTAGTGTTTACTGGTTAATATTTGTGAGCTATGTGAAGATTGCATCTTGGACTTTGAGTTCACTTCTCTTGAGCGCTCCTTTCTCCTTGTTCCTTTTGCTCCCTTGAGATCTTCATTCCTACAAAATAGTTAAATGTTAGTACAAGAGTATCTTGACAAAAATTCAGTAGAAAACAAATTTCTGTGCAAGGGGATATTTCAATGACTCCAGGAAAAGACAGTACAAGCAAAAATTTCAACATTCCCGGAGAAGTTTTTGCATGAATATGAAACAAAAGTAGTCTTCGATAATCCACATTGAAGGTATACACATTAATAATACATTCCATGTCATGATTCCATGGTTATAAAAGAACTTTTTTGTCACCATTTGTACAAATGTTCATAGAGATTATTAACAAACTGTGCCAGCTATACATCAAAGCTGAATAAGGTTTCAGAATTTTCCACTGAAGAGCATCCTCTGCTGGACGAACATACTGCAGGCAAACAAAATAGTTACTTTCAAGAGTCCAGAGGAAGTTGAAATTGCATTACATTAGAATTAACCTAAAAACGTATATCATTTTATCTAATTTTAGCTTCCAAATTTGCAAGATCTTTAGAAGCAATATACATGTATTGATGTATAGACCTAGAACTTTGAATATACCAGTGGGGAATGAATCAATCATGGCATTGTTTTTTAAAGGCCTACAGACAATAAGACAACCATCATGAGATGTTCTTGTTCAATAACAAACTTGTATAAATCTAAGAAATTAACAGAGCGTGTAAGAGGTGAAACCACACAAAAATAATTAAAAGGAAATTCATTAGGTTCGATACTTACAGTTGCTACATCAAACGCCTCCCTCAGTGCACCAGCTGGAAAAAAAGTCGGATTCTGTCTGCCATCACGCATACAACAAAGGTCAAAATCTAAGCAAAAAATTTTATTTCAAAAAGCCAAGCCTCATAAAATACCAGTAGATCAAAAGACTAACCAAGGGATGGACAAATCTTTACATCAGTTACATTTTAGACCTGAAAACTCAAAATTTTAGACCTGCGAAGGTGGTGTGTCCAGATCAGTAAAATTGCAACCACAAAAGGGGATGAACCATTTTAGACCTGAAAACTCAAAATTTTAAAACAAATGATAGATAAAATGCTCATGGAGCACTGAATCAAAAAATGTTTGAATGAGTATTTGTTCTTTGGGTTTTTTCCTCTTAGAAATCGGGTGAGGACAGTATGTGTCATTTAGCACCAAGATTCCAGCCACTACTGCCTCCTCCTACATCTAGCAGTTGAAAACTTCAAATCAAGTAATGGGTAGATCATAATGAATCTTTTTCACTTCAAACAATATGGTCAATCTTGTTCCATTCAAAAAAGATGATGCATCTTACTAAAGAGCTCATTCGGCTTGAAAGGAAGTACTTGTGAACGGCCGACAACCTGTAGGAAGTGCTCCTGAAGCTCGCTCACGTCCAACAATCACCTTGTGCGACGGCGGCGGGTGTGAGAAAACACAACACACCAGGCTCGCCAGATATCAGCATGTCATGCAATTAGTCACATCCAAAACTTCAAAACACAAGAATCAATATCTTATTTTTTTAAAGGAGCGACACATCTTAATGCGTAAAGAGAAGGCATAAGTGGGGTCATAATTACTATAATTAACCTAACTTTGTGGATTCTAACTTCTAAGACCTAGCAGGAGAGCAATATTTTCATCCATATTATTATACTCGATTATCCTTATAATGTAAACCTTTTCATAGAAAAGAGGAAATACTTTGCGTTGACATCTGTATCGTAGTAGCCATAACAGAACTCTATATGCATCTCGTCCTAGGTTTAATGTAACGACCACTGAAGATGGTTATTTGCCTTTGACAACTAAAATGTTCCTGAAGTAGTTTCAAGTGTGCCACCTCTTTTGATGTATATGCAGCTAGTACAAATTTCTATGGTAGATTTTAGATAGAAAGGGAAATACCGTATCCAAATCTGGACTTCTGGAGCTTCATGGGCTTATTGTCCATTGTGTCCACCAACTCAACGTCCATTGTGAGCTCAGTGTCGGACTTGAACCAATGAACTGTAGCAGCAGGAACGACTTTCCATTTGCGAACACCTACATAGCCATCCAAATAAGATCATAGATCTCCCCAAAAACAAGAAGATTGAAGGCTAACTGATGCATCTGTTCTGGGCGTGAGTGGCAGGTAAAGTAGATAGATGTATTGTACAGATATGGAGAAAAGGTGAGAGCAAGGTACCATGTCGATTAATTGAAGCTGAGTTTTGTTCCACTGTTCTGCCTACTGTATACCTCCAGTCCCTTCTCCTGTCAAACTCGTGAATATAGCAACAGCACAGGAAGGTGTAGGCTTTCAGAGATGAGGTTGAATATAGCAACAACAAAAAATAATTGGACATCAGGAAGCAGGTGAACCGAGGCATGTCCCGACGTCGGCAGCGCCCTCCATTAATCTGCTAGGCCGGGGGCGCAGAGGCCCACTTGCGGGAGAGGCAGGGAGGTGGCCATGGCACGGCGTTCTGGAGGAAGGCGACCATGGCATGGGACGGCGGCGGCTGCGCACGGCGCCGGCGCTCGGGAAGACGGAGGACCATCATGGCGCGCGGAGCGAGGCGCAGAGGAACGGATCTGGTTGTGCAGAGGCCCACTTGCGGGAGAGGCAGGGAGGCGGCCATGGCAGGTCGTTCTGGAGGGAGGCAACCATGGAATGGGACGGCGGCGGCTGAGCGCGGCACCGGCGCTCGAGAAGACGGTGGACCATGGAGGCGCGCGGAGCGAGGCGGAGATGCACGGATCTGGCCGCTCCCACGTCAGATCGGGCCGCAGTGGAGCTCCACATCGGGATCCATGGGCCTGAGGCAAGATTTGTGAGAGAGAGGTAGGGAAGGGAGAAGGGAGAAGAAGAGAGATAGGGCGCGCGGGAGGGGTTACCGGACAAAGGCTGGAGATCGGCATCGGTGGCGCTGGACGCCGGCGTGAGATGCCAGCCAGAGGAGGGAGAAAATCGTGAGGGAGAAAACCGGTAGGGGGGGGGGGGAAGAAAATTGAGTGGGACGATAGGTGGGTCGGAACGGGAGGAAAAAAAATCGGTGCGCGAGGGGTCGTACGAGAGGCTTGACGAACGTAAGAGGGGAAACGGAACGCTACGTTTCTTTTAGATAGTAGAGATTGCTAGGAGACTTAAAAGTTGATGTTTAATAAAACAATGCAATGAAAGAAATGAAAAGGCTTTACCGACGGCTTAGCCGTTAGCATAGATGAACACGTGTGCCGTCGGCATAGATCGATCTTATCCATTCGAGAACCACCCCCTCCACTCATTCTCTGTCTCACGCGCGCTGTCTCCTCCCTCCCTTCGATCCCCACCTGTGCCGTCTTCACCATCGCCCACCCTAGGGTTTGGGGCCGCCTCCGTCGTCGCCCGCGCTAGGGTTCGGGCCTGCCTCCGTTGTCGCCGCGCTGGGGTTCGGGCCCGCCTCAGCCGCTGCCCGCGCTGGGGTTTAGGGCCGTCTCAGCCGCCTCCGGCGGGCCAACGCCTCCCGGCCCGTGTGTTGGTCGCCTCCGCCACTCGGTGGTGGTGGGGGAGGACCTTCTGCCCGGAGCCGCCATCGCGCTCCCTCCCGCACGGAGCAGCCACCACCAGGACCTCCTCTCCTCACTCCCTAGAGCAGGCACCACCAGCCCGGAGCTACGCCGCCACGCTCTGCCTTCCCTCTCATGCTCCATGTACGGCGCAGTAGCTCCTCCTCCCCGTTCGGTCCGGCCTGATTCCTCTCCCTTGGGCATCTTTTTTTTGTTCATGATCTTTCAAAGGAAAATAGTGATTAATTTGATAGTTAGATAGATAGATGGTAGTTACATAGATGATTGATAGATAGATGATAGTTAGATAGATTGTCTTGTTGATGATTTCATATTAACTTGTTCATTAGGATTTAACATTGCTAATACTTTGATTGTAGAACTTTAAGTGGATGAATTTATTTGGTATTGTTAATCTAGTAAATAATTCTATGAAGCACATCTTGCAATTTGAGATGTTGTTAAAATGCTATTCTATTAATGCATAAATAACTGTCGGGTTACCAGTAGCTGACAAGTGGCGTCTATGCCGATGGTATGGCCGTCGGCATAGATTTCCATGTATGCCGACGGCCACACCATCGGCATAGAAGCCACGTGTTGGCTACTGGTAACTCCGGGTGCATGTGTAGGACGACGGCCCCACCGTCGGCAAAGACCGCATCTATGTCGACGGCCTGACCATCGGCATAACTGTGCACCAGAAGTTACCAATAACTGACACGTGGCGACTATATGTCGACGGTGGGGCCGTCGGCATAGATGCGGTCTATGCCAATGGTGGGGCTTTCGGCCTACACGTGCACCAGGGCAATTCACGAGCTGCCACGTGACCTAGATACGCCGACAGTCTCGCCATCGGCATATCGTGGACATGTGGCGGCATCTGGTAGGCGACGGCTTAACGACGACAGCGTCAACGGCCGTTGCACGCAGAAATTGTCGATGGTGACTTTGTGCTGACGGCTATATGGACACCGTCGTCATAGAGGTCTATGCCGACGACCTTTCTAGGCCGATGGCCTGCTTTGGATGCTCAGATGTACAAGTTGCCAACGGGGCTATGCCGATGGATGTCATTGGCATAGGCCTATCCCGACAGTGTTTGGGCCTATGGCCGTCGGCATAGCCTATCATTCCGGTGGTGCCAATTGGACATACAGTGCCATTATGACTCCGCTCGACCTGGACCTATGCTGAAACCATCGATCAAACGAGCGGTTTCAAAGCTCCAAAATAAAACCAACATAGTTTGACCGTACTTAGCTCCCCCCTGTGGTTGCTAATTGGGTTTCATTTGCGCTCACCAGGACGATTCTTCTCATCTGCTTCTTGGCGCATCAGGTGACGTTATGGCTAGACCTGCAAAAGACTGCACATTTCAGTGGTTCCACGTTGTGAGGTAAACCGATATTTACTTGTGCACGAGTGAGATAAATATTTTCTTTACGTAATGGGAAGCTGCACCCTTCCATTCATTGATAAACGGTTTGTTGCAAATAATTTTCGTGATTACTCAGCTTGTCCTTCTAATGGATGTATCTAGTATCAAATTAATGTTAGATACATCTATTTGATGGACAAACTTGTGACAAGATTTTCCAGAGGGATGGAGTACATCTGGGAGCTCATTAAAACCAGCCGAACGAAACATTAAGCTCTGCGGAATTCAGGGAGAACATATGTTGCCTCATTACAAGACCGGTTGACATGAATAAATGCCCTCTCATCATTTTCTTTCCTTTTGTGCAGTAGCATGCTTTTGTTATGCTTAGGTTTTTTTTTCCTTCTTTCTAAGAGCATCTCCAGTCGTTCGGCCCCCCAGGGCGGCGAAAAAAGGCCGCCTGGGGGCAAACCGGTGCAAGTTTGGCGCTTGGGGGCGATTTGATCCCCGGTCTTCGCCCATCAGGTCGCCCTGAGTTCGGCAAAATTACGTAGAAACTTATGCAAAGTCGGCTATCTGGTACAAACTCGGCGAAATTTCAATGAAATTTGTACAAAAAGTAAAAACTTGAAAACTACGCCTAACTACGCCAGCCACTATGCCGCGTCCACCGCCCGCCATCTACATGTCGAGAAACCTGTAGAAGCGGGTGTAGTCGCCGTCGTCGTCGCGCGCCCCGCCGGAGCCGCCACCGTCCCTGCTGCAACACTGCCCAGGGTCACCGACGCGCGGCCGGGCACTGGACGGCCCGGCCTCGTCCTCCTCGTCCCTGTCGAAGACTATGACGCCGCCCTCCTCGTGGCCGCGTCACCGGGCCTATCGCCGGGCCTGGAGATCCACGTACACCTGGCGCTGGCGGCACACCTGCTCGCGGACGTAGTCCTCCTTCGCCCATTTTAGGGCAGCCTCGTCATTGGGGGCCATCATGTTGGCGTGCTCCGGCTTCACGGGGAGTAGGCCCGGCTCGGGCTTCGGCCGGACCAGGCAAAGGGAGCGCGGGGAGGGGCGGGCACCCTCGTTGATGATGAGGGTGCCGCTGCAGTGTCTCCTCCGACTCTGGCTTGACGGAACGGAGAGCCGAAGAGCCGAAGACCGACGACAAGGGCGTCGGCTCCATTCGCCGCGGCGTCCAGGAGGTGCCGTGGCGGCGAGAGAAGGACGGCCGCGTCGGGTACTCGAGGCATGACACGTTGCCGATCTCAATGTGGTCGAGGACGGCCTCGAGGGTGCGGTCGGGGACGCCCCACCACTCGCGCCATCCTTCGGCGTTGAGGCGGCCGCGGGGAATGACGCCGTTGACGGAGGCGATCTGCTCCTCGCGGAGGCGCTCGAAGTACATCGTCCACAACGTTTCACTGTCGGGCTCGTACCTCGGCTCGTTCCGCTGTTCCTCTGTCAGGGAGGAGCGGACACGGGCGATCTCCGCCCGCCGTGCCGCCCCTTGGGGCACCGGTGGCACCGGGATGCCGCCGGCGCTCAGCCTCCACGCCCTCAGCACGCGCATACCAGGGGGTGCTGGGTACTCGGCCTCGTAGAGGAGGCTGAAAGGATCGACAAGAGGTGTCTAGAGGAGGGTGATTAGACACTAAGTGCCCAAAGTTGCAGTTTTTAACTTCTTTAAGTTGGAGTGGAGTTTAGGTACAAGTTTAACACTCACAATACATAATAAGCAAGCATGCAAAGAGTATATGAGCAGCTGAAAATAAAGCATGCAACTTGCAAGAATGTAAAGGGAAGGGATTGGAGGATTCAAACGCAATTGGAGACACGGATGTTTTTGTCGTGGTTCCGATAGGTGGTGCTATCGTACATCCATGTTGATGGAGACTTCAACCCACGAAGGGTAACGGCTGCGTGAGTCCACGGAGGGCTCCACCCATGAAGGGTCCATGAAGAAGCAACCTTGTCTATCCCACCACGTCCGTCGCCCACGAAGGACTTGCCTCACTAGCGGTAGATCTTCACAAAGTAGGCGATCTCCTTGCCCTTACAAACTCCTTGGTTCAACTACACAATTTTGTCGGAGGCTCCCAAGTGACACCTAGCCAATCTAGGAGACACCACTCTTCAAGAAGTAACAAAATAGTGTGTTGATGATGAACTCCTTGCTCTTGTGCTTCAAATGATAGTCTCCCCAACACTCAACTCTCTCTCACAGGATTTGGATTTGGTGGAAAGAAGATTTGAGTGGAAAGCAACTTGGGGAAGGCTAAAGATCAAGATACATATGGTAGGAATGGAATATCTTGGCCTCAACACATGAGTAGGTGGTTCTTTCTCGGAAATAGGATGCTGGAAGTGTAGGTTTGTTCTGATGGCTCTCTCCACGAATAAAGAGGAGGTGGAGGGGTATATATAGCCTCCACACAAAATCTAACCGTTACACACAATTTACCAATCTCGGTGGGACCGAATCAACAAACTCGGTCAGACCGATTTCGTAAACCTAGTGACCGTTAGGATTTTCGGTGGGACCGACATGCAACTCGGTAGGACCGATATGGTTAGGTTAGGGCATAACGTAATCTCGGTGAGACCGATTACACAAACTCGGTGAGACCGATTTTGGTAATAAGCTAACCAGAGAGTTGGTCAGGCAAACTCGATGAGACCGATTACACATACTCGGTGGGACCGATTTTGGTAATAGGCTAACCAGAGAGTTTGCATTGTAATCTCGGTAGTACCGATTGCTCAAACTCGGTGAGACCGATTTTGGTAATGGACATACACAAAGAGATTACAATCCCATCTCGGTGAGACCGAGATCCCTATCGGTGAGACCGATTTGCCTAGGGTTTGTGGCAGTGGCTATGACATTTGAACTCGGTGGCGCCAGATAGAAAGAATCGGTAGGGCTGAGTTAGGCTTTTGGTTTAGGACATATGTGGATGTGAGAAAGTAGTTGAGGGTTTTGGAGCATATCACTAAGCACTTTGAGCAAGCAAGCCATTAAGCAACACCTCATCCCCTCTTGATAGTATTGGCTTTTCCTATAGACTCAATGTGATCTTGGATCACTAAAATAGAAAATGTAGAGTCTTGATCTTGTAGCTTGAGCCAATCCTTTGTCCTTAGCATCTTGAAGGAGTTCCACATCCTTTAGTCCATGCCACTCCATTGTTGAACTTGTCTGGAATATACTAGGTAAAAGTGTTAGTCCAACAAGAGATATGTTGACATTAATTACCAAAACCACCCAGGGAGTACTTGTGCTTTCAATCTCCCCCTTTTTGGTAATTGATGACAACATACATCAAAGCTTTATATAAAGATATAGAGAATATCAAGTAAAGCGTTGGAAAGACATGTAACAAGCATAGGCTCCCCCTACATGTATGCAATCATGTGAATATGGAATATAGAGGCATGTGAATGCATGAACATGACAGAGCAAGCAATGTGTTACATGTATCTTGGCCATATGCATCAGAGCAAAAGATAGCGACAGATGTGTATGTGGGAAATGTACCTTCATGCTCATGAGTCCTTGCAAACAATATGCACATTAGCAAGAATTCCTCATACACATGACTGTGATGCATATACTTACCTTGTGGTCTTGAGTTGGCTCAGGATGGAATGAACCTGCGTAAACAAGGTTAGATAACACAGATACACCTGCTAGCCAGAGCAAACAGAAGAAACCACAAGAATACCAAGACTGGGATGACATGTAGAGAGTGAGTACTAAGTACCACATTTGATGTAGACATGTCCCCAAAGGTAAAGATGTGCAATGAATTTAAGGAATTTCTTTCCCTTAGATGTCTTGCTCCCCCTGAATCTAGCATGGAATACTAGGAGAAGATAGGGAACAGAAAATCGGAGCAAAAAGCAAAATCAGAGCTAATGCAAATAAGCACATATCAACATGTCTTTCTTTCCCCCTCAAGAAGACATGTGTCATCTCTCCTCTTGAACACCAAGCATCTGGGATCCTTGAGGATTACTCTCTTCTTGAGTATTCTCTCCCCCTGGAGATCTCTCTCTCCCCCTTTGGAGGTGATAAGCTTTGATGTGATCTCTCTCCCCCCCTTTGACATCAATTTCCAAGAAGGGCCTTCTGGAATTTGTCGTGAATGGGTTTGGTCCTTGAGTCACAACACAAAGCACTAATAAAAATGTGATGCTTGTAGAGGACAAGATTCATTGAGTGGAGCTGGATCAAAAGTAAAATAGGAACAAGTGGAAAGATGTTTTTCCTGTAGTGAAATCGGTGGTACCGAGTGGTATGCTTCGGTTGCACCGAAAGGATTCGGTTGGACCGAAAACAACAAACCGGTGAGACCGAGTTCAACGCAGAGAAAACACTTGTCACCTCAGCTCACTAGACAAGTAAGATCTCACAAGGATTTGCAAGGAATTAACTAAAAGATTTGCAAAGAATTGGATGTAGGGTATGCAGAACAAATAGAAAATAAAGAAATCTAGATGAAGTTTTTTTTTTGAAAGGGGAAACAAACATGCATGAGAAAAATGCAAGAGCACAGAAAAAAGAACACAAGAGAACTTCATCTAGAGTTTGTCGGCGACAAAGTCACCTATGTTAGAGTATATTGACTTAGGAGTCAAGTGAGATCACTTGATCATAGGTCATACTCATTGTTTAAGCTCAAAATGGGGTTACCATTTATCGTTTAAGCATCTTGATGTATTCACATCTTGTCGACTTGCTTTGACTCATGACTTGGAGTAAAGCTTCTCTAAGATGTGGATAACATACCTTAGGTGGTGGTGTTGATCATGTAGTTGAACTTGTGTGGGTTGCTCAAGGTTGATGTAGCTCATCAAGAGTTGGGAGCATCACTTGGAATTTGAGTTCATCTACCTACATGGGTTAGTTTTTGCAAGGAAGAGCACTTGTGTGTCCAAAATGACAATTATGAAACTCAACATAGAATTTGTCAAAGGATATGTTTGAATGGTTCCGTGCTTCCTTGTCTTCAACCACCGTTGTGTAGAGACTTGGTGATGTAGAGATTGCTCAAGATATGAGTAGGTTACAATCTCATGGAATCCGATTCAACCAAGTACCTACATGGGTTAGATAACATGCAAGGTGCAAATATATCCAAGACATAAGATTATCATCATCAGAGAAATATCAAGGATTAGTCATAAGCTCATGTCTTGCATGTATCCAATGGAGTTTATACTCCAAGTTTGAAGCATCAATGATGTTCAATTCACCTCTTAACCTGCAAAACACTTTCTCATCAAGTGGTTTAGTGAAAATATCCGCTAATTGTTTTTCGGTGCGGACATGCTTAAGTTTAATGTCAGCCTTAGTAACATGATCTCGAATGAAATGATGACGAACTTCAATATTCTTAGTTCGAGAGTGTTGCACGGGATTGTGAGCAATCTGGATAGCACTTTCATTGTCACAAAGTAATGGAACACGTTTCACATATATCCCATAATCTTTAAGAGTTTGGGTCATCCAAAGTAATTGAGCAGAAGATTATCCAGCGGCAATGTATTCAGCTTCGGCGGTGGATAAAGATACCGAGTTTTGTTTCTTGGAAGACTAAGACACAAGAGATCTACCAAGATATTGACAAGTACCCTAAGTGGACTTTCTATCAACCTTGTCACCGGCATAGTCCGAGTCGGAGTAGCCAACAAGATCGAAAGAGGCCCTCTTAGGATACCAAATGCCAAAATTTGGTGTATGAATTAAGTATCTCACTATCCTTTTCACGGCCTTAAGGTGACATTCTTTAGGAGCAGCTTGATATCGTGCACACATGCACACACTTAGCATGATATCGGGACGTGAAACACATAGATATAACAATGAACCAATCATGGAGCGATAAACCTTTTGATCAGCCGGTTTACCATCTTTGGTCAAGTCAAGATGTCCACTAGTAGGAATGGGTGTAGTCATACCTTTGCATTCTTGCATATTGAACTTCTTGAATAAGTCCTTGGTGTACTTCGTTTGAGAGACAAAGGTACCTTCCTTAGTTTGCTTGATTTGCAAACCAAGAAGTAATTTGAGTTCACTCATCATAGACATCTCAAACTTCTCCGACATTAGCTTCCCAAACTTTTCACTAAAGTGAGGGTTAGTAGAACCAAATATAATATCATCAACATAGATTTGGCACACAAATAGTTCTCCATTGACCCTTTTAGTAAAAAGAGTAGAATCTATTTTTCCAATTTCAGAGCCTTTTTCAATAAGGAACTTGGTCAAGAATTTATACCACGCTCTAGGAGCTTGTTTAAGACCATAAAGAGCTTTGTGAAGTTTGTAAACATGATTTGGTTTCTTAGGATTGACAAAGCCGGGAGGTTGCTTAACATAAACTTCCTCCTCTATTTCACCATTTAAAAAAGCACTTTTAATGTCCATTCGGTACAAGGTGATATCTGTTGGGGAACGTTGCAGAAAATTAAAAATTTTCCTACGGTTTCACCAAGATCCATCTATGAGTTAATCTAAGCAACGAGTCATGGGAGAGAGATTGCATCTACATACCACTTGTAGATTGCGTGCGGAAGCGTTTGAGGGAACGGTGATGATGGAGTCGTACTCGCCGTGATTCAGATCACCGATGACCAAGTGCTGAACGGACAGCACCTCCGCGTTCAACACACGTATGGTACGGACGACGTCTCCTCCTTCTTGATCCAGCAAGGGGGAAGGAGAGGTTGAGGAAGAAGGCTCCAGCAGCAGCACGACAGCGTGATGATGGTGGAGAGGCAGTACTCCGACAGGGCTTCGCCAAGCGCACAACGGAGGAGGAGAGGTGTTGGGGAGGGGAGGGGCTGCGCCTTGGATCAGGTGTTCAGCCCTCCCCTCGCCCCTCTATTTATAAGGGAAGGGGGAAGGGGGGCCGGCCCCCTCTAGATGAGATCTAGAGGGGGGGCGGCGGCCAGGGAGGGGGCTTGCCCCCCAAGCAAAGGGGTGCGCCCCCTTTAGGGTCCCCCCCCCAACCCTAGGCGCATGGGCCCAAGGGGGGGGCGCCCAGCCCTCCAGGGGCTGGTTCCCTGCCCCACGCGGCCCATGTGGCCCACCAAGAGGGGTGGCCCCTCCCGGTGGACCCCCGGAACCCCTCCGGTGGCCCCGGTACAATACCGATATGCCCCCGAAACTTTCCGGTGTCCGCATGACAACTTCCCATATATAAATCTTTACCTCCGGACCATTCCGGAACTCCTCATGATGTCCGGGATCTCATCCGGGACTCCGAACAACATTCGGTAATCACATACAAGTCTTCCTAATAACCCTAGCGTCACCGAACCTTAAGTGTGTAGACCCTACGGGTTCGGGAGACACGCAGACATGACCGAGACGGCTCTCCGGTCAATAACCAATAGCAGGATATGGATACCCATGTTGGCTCCCACATGCTCCTCGATGATTTCATCGGATGAACCATGATGTCGAGGATTCAATCAACCCCGTATGCAATTCCCTTTTTCAGACGGTATGTTGCTTGCCCGAGACTCGATCGTCGGTATCCCAATACCTCGTTCAGTCTCGTTACCGGCAAGTTACTTTACTCGTACCGTAATGCATGATCCCGTGACCAGACACTTGGTCACTTTGAGCTCATTATGATGATGCACTACCGAGTGGGCCCAGTGATACCTCTCCGTAATCCGGAGTGACAAATCCCAGTCTCGATCCGTGTCAACACAACAGACACTTTCAGAGATACCTGTAGTGCACCTTTATAGTCACCCAGTTACGTTGTGACGTTTGGTACACCGAAAGCACTTCTACGGTATCCGGGAGTTACACGATCTCATGGTCTAAGAAGAGATACTTGACATTGGAAAAGCTCTAGCAAAACGAACTACACGATCTTGTGCTATGCTTAGGATTGGGTCTTGTCCATCACATCATTCTCCTAATGATGTGATCCCGTTTTCAATGACATCCAATGTCCATAGTCAGGAAACCATGACTATCTGTTGACCAACGAGCTAGTCAACTAGAGGCTTACTAGGGACGTATTGTGGTCTATGTATTCACACGTGTATTACGATTTCCGGATAATACAATTATAGCATGAATAAAAGACAATTATCATGAACAAGGAAATATAATAATAATCCTTTTATTATTGCCTCTAGGGCATATTTCCAACAATATCATGGTGATTAGAATAGGCAAGTAAGATGCGAATGGACTCAAGTCTAGCAACGGGAGCATAAGTCTCACCATAGTCCATACCTTTGACTTGTGTGTAGCCTTGGGTGACGAGACGTGCTTTGTTGCGAACTACTTGTCCGTCTTCATCTTGCTTGTTGCGAAACACCCATTTGGTTCCGATGATGTTGTGGTTGTTGTCGGGCTTCTCAACCAATGTCCACACTTGGTTTCTCTCAAAGTTGTGTAGCTCTTCATGCATGGCATTTATCCAATCCGGATCTTTCAATGCTTCTTCAACCTTCATAGGTTCAATGCTAGATATGAATGAATAGTGTTCACAAAAGTTAGCTAAACGAGTTTTAGAGCGAGTGATTCTCCCGGTTTGGATATCGTTGTAGATTTGCTCGATGGGATGGTCTTTAGCAATTCTTCCTCGAACTCGTGAAAGCTTTTGCTTGGGTCTTGGTTGAACATCTTCTTCATCTTGTTCTTCTTCTTGGCCTTCTTCATTGTTGGCGTTGGCGTTCTCTTGTCATGGTGGAGAAGGAGGTTGTTGACGTTCATCTTGATGCACTTCCTTGTTTTCTTCATCTTGGTGTGTCCCACTTGTGGATGCTTCCGTATCAACTCTCGGTTCACCTTGTTGTGAGGTAGAAGCTTCCACTTGGACGGACAAGGTACTCTCCTTCACCTCCGTTGGACGAATCTTACCAATAGACAAGTCTTGGATTGCTTCCGAGGGATCTTTGTCTCCTACATCAATTGGCAATTGCTCTACTTGCGAGCCGTTAGATTCATCAAACTTCACATCTACCGTTTCTTCAACCTTTTGGGTGAAATTGTTGTAGACACGGTATGTGTGAGAGTTTGAGCCATAACCAAGTAGGAAACCTTCATGAGACTTAGGAGCAAATTTAGAACGATGATGCTTATCAAGAATATAACACTTCGAGCCAAATACTCGAAAGTATCCAACTTGGGGTTTGTTACCGGTGAGGAGCTCGTATGCCGTCTTGTCGAGTAGCTTGTGAAGATACAAGAGATTTGTTGCATGACAAGCTGTCTCAACCACTTCCGCCCAAAAGTGCTTCGGCGTCTTGTACTCATCAAGCATCGTTCTCACCATTTTGATGAGCGTCCGGTTCTTCCTCTCAACAACTCCATTTTGTTGAGGTGTGTACTTAGCCGAGAACTCGTATCAAATCCCTTCTTCGTCAATAAAGGTATCCACATTTATGTTCTTGAACTCCGTTCCGTTGTCGCTGCGAACCTTCTTGATCTTCACTTCAAATTGATTTTGGGCCTTCTTAGCGAAGTATTTGAAGATCTTTTGGACCTGCAATTTATCATCGGGAAAGAACACCCACGTAAATCTTGAAAAAACATCAACTAACTAGACCAAAAGAATTTCCACTGAGACTCTTGTAAGCATTGGGACCAAAAAGATCCATGTGAAGTAGCTCGAGTGGCCTTCTTGTGGTCATGATGTTCTTCACGGGATGCCTTCCTCCAACCTGTTTACCTGCCTGACAAACACTGCAAAGTCTATCCTTATCAAATATGACATTGTTAACGCCAAGGATATGATTTCCTTTAATAAGCTTGTCAAGTTTTTGCATACCAACATGACCTAATCGTCTATGCCATAACCAAACCTTTAGAAGATTTAGCAATAAAGCAAGTTCTAGGTTGAGCCTTTTTAGTGAAGTCAACAATGTAAAGATCACCTCTATGTATACCGGTAAATACCATTTTATGATTATCTCTATGAAACACTTGCCAATCTACTTCAGTGAATAGGACATTGAAACCGAAATCAGCAAGTCTAGATACTGAAAGTAAGTTGTAGCCAAGAGATTCAACGAGCATAACATTTTGAATGGAACTATCATGTGATATGGCCACCTTACTGAGGCCAACCACCTTACCCTTTGAGTTGTCACCAAAGGTGACATACTTTTGAGGACCATCGTTTTCAGCAAGCTCACGAAACATGTCTTTATATCCGGTCATGTGATCGGTACACCCACTATCAAGAACTCATTCTTTTCCTCCTGCCATATATCCCCGAAGATTTGCCATAAGACCAAAGTGTCTCATTGCATCATCAAGATCAAAGTCACTATCATCATCCTCGTCATAGTATCCATGTTCAACAACGTCATGTGGTGGATCAAATCCTAGAGAGGGTGATTCGTTAGAGTGAGCTTGACAATGATCTTGCTTATGAATTTTTATAGCTTCGGAAATAATATCACCAATAATTCCAACATCTCCCTTGGCACGCATAAGGTTTGTAAGTTCAAATAGACAATCACCAAACATAGGATCACTGGAATTCATCTTACTCAAGGCAATAGACTTATGAAGAATTTCATCTAGATTTTTCAAGGAATAGTCTGGAAATCGTTCCTCAAGAAATTTCCATATAGTGTAGGCACACTCAAGAGTAGGCAAGTTTCTAATCAAGTTTCTAGGCAAGCCTCTAGTGATAAGGTTAACAGTTCTAAGATTGTGAATCATGTCAATTGACTCATCAAGGGTAGGATGCATAGGATCAACATGAGGTGCACAAGGGCTAGCAATGTACTTGTTCAAATGATATTGATTAAAAATCACAAGCATCTCATTTTTCCACTCATGAAAGTACTCTCCATCAAGTATAGGCACTCTATATCTAAGACTCCCAATAGTAGACTCATCCATCTTCCTCCAATGGTGTTTAAACCAAAGCAATGGAGACCAAAGCTCTTATACCAATTGAAAGGATCGAGAAGAGGTGTCTAGAGGGGGGGGGGGTGAGTAGACACTAAGTGCCCAAAGTTGCAGTTTTTAACTTCTTTAAGTTGGAGTGGAGTTTAGGTACAAGTTTAACACTCACAATACATAACAAGCAAGCATGCAAAGAGTATATGAGCAGTGGAAAGTAAAGCATGCAACTTGCAAGAATGTAAAGGGAAGGGATTGGAGGATTCAAACGCAATTGGAGACACTGATGATTTTGTCGTGGTTCTGATAGGTCGTGCTATCATACATCCACGTTGATGGAGACTTCAACCCACGAAGGGTAACGGCTGCGTGAGTCCATGGAGGGCTCCACCCACGAAGGGTCCACGAATAAGCAACCTTGTCTATCCCACCATGGCCGTCGCCCACGAAGGACTTGCCTCACTAGCGGCAGATCTTCACGAAGTAGGCGATCTCCTTGCCCTTACAAACTCCTTGGTTCAACTCCACAATCTTGTCGGAGGCTCCCAAGTGACACGTAGCCAATCTAGGAGACACCACTCTCCAAGAAGTAACAAATGGTGTGTTGATGATGAACTCCTTGCTCTTGTGCTTCAAATAATAGTCTTCCCAACACTCAACTTTCTCTCACAGGATTTGGATTTGGTGGAAAGAAGATTTGAGTGGAAAGCAACTTGGGAAAGGCTAGAGATCAAGATACATATGGTAGGAATGGAATATCTTGGCCTCAACACATGAGTAGGTGGTTCTTTCTCAGAAATAGGATGCTGGAAGTGTAGGTTCGTTCTGATGGCTCTCTCCACGAATGAAGAGGAGGTGGAGGGGTATATATAGCCTCGACACAAAATCTAACCGTTACACACAATTAACCAATCTCGGTGGGACCAAATCAACAAACTCGGTCAGACCAATTTAGTAAACCTAGTGACCGTTAGGATTTTCGGTGGGACCGACATGCAACTCGGTAGGACCGATATGGTTAGGGTTAGGGCATAACATAATCTTGGTAAGACCGATTACACAAACTCGGTGAGACCGATTTTGGTAATAAGCTAACTAGAGAGTTGGTCAGGCAAACTCGGTGAGACCGATTACACAAACTCGGTGGGGCCGATTTTGGTAATAGGCTAACCAGAGAGTTTGCATTGTAATCTCGGTAGTACCGATTGCTCAAACTCAGTGAGACCGATTTTGGTAATGGACATACGCAGAGAGATTACAATCCCATCTTGATGAGACCGAGATCCCTATCGGTGAGACCGATTTGCCTAGGGTTTGTGGCAGTGGCTATGGCATCTGAACTCGGTGGCGCCGGATAGAAAGAATCGGTGGGGCCAAGTTAGACTTTTGGTTTAGGACATATGTGGATGTGAGAAACTAGTTGAGGGTTTTGGAGCATATCACTAAGCACTTTGAGCAAGCAAGCCATTAAGCAACACCTCATCCCCTCTTGATAGTATTGGCTTTTCCTATAGACTCAATGTGATCTTGGATCACTAAAATAAAAAATGTAGAGTCTTGATCTTGAAGCTTGAGCCAATCCTTTGTCCTTATAATCTTGAAGGGGTTCCACATCCTTTAGTCCATGCCACTCTATTATTGAACTTGTCTGAAATATACTAGGTAAAAGTGTTAGTCCAACAAGAGATATGTTGACATTAATTGCCAAAACCACCCAGGGAGCACTTGTGCTTTCAGAGGCGCGCCTCCGGCTCTTGGAGGTGGCGGCGGCCGAAATCGTTCGCCACGCCATCGCCTGGAAACCTCTCGGCCATCTTTGCTTTGCTCGTCGGCGGGAAGGGGGGAGAGGGCTGCTTTTGCGAGGGCAGATGCAGGGGGAGGTTGCGGTGTTCACCGGCGGGGAGGGGTCGCCTTTTATAGCCCCAGCGGGGCGGCGGGGAGGCTGCATGCCGGGCGACGCGTGGCGGGAGCGGGCGGGTCGCGCGTCGGCGGCGCCTTCTCTGCCCGCCCGTGAGGCATCATTGGAGCATCAATGGAGGCTGACCGGCACGGCAGCGCGGCAGCCTTGGCCAGCCTTGGCATTGATTCCCGCGGGAACCGAGGCGATGAGGGCGACGAAGCGGCATCTCGCTGACTAGGCAGGCCCGCCCCCGTTCGCGCCAAAACCGCTCACCCCGGCGCCCCTGGGCGCCCCGCGGCGCGCCGGTTCGATGAGGTTCCGCCGGCGCTAATTTCGGCCCAAACCGGCGAAAAACGAGCTCTTGGTGGCGCGACTGGGCTTTTTTTCACGCCGAGGCGAACAAATCGCCTGGGGGGCCGTGTTGGGGGCGCGGCTGGAGATGCTCTAACATTGTAATGCTCCCTCCATTCGGAAATACTTGTCAAAAAAATGGATGTATCTAGATGTAGATACATCCATTTCTCCAACAAGTATTTTTGGACGGAGGGAGTAGTTAGTCCATGAGCATCTTTTTGAAGTTCCTGGTTTTTAGAAGTTGGTTCAACAGCATCCAACCATCATTGTTCTACTATCACATCATGAATTATTTCAATGCAATACATTAGTTCATGCGGACTTTTCCCTTAACCATACATTGGTTCAGGCCAACTTTTGTTTTTGTTCACACATACAGATATTTGTCCTTGCTTGAGTACCAAAGTTTACGTCCGTACTGAAAATTAATTTCCCAAAACCATATTTGGTTCATGCATATACATTTGCTACTGTTCATCCACATGCAATTTTTTGTTCATGTGCAGATACTAAATTTGTTCTCTCACAGCTGGATACATACGGCCATAGTTTGTTATTTTAGAAGATGGGAACATATATGTGTGATTTTAGTCCATCTTGAAACAATTAGTACATAAAAACTGCAATTTGTTATTTGATTTCCGTTCTGTATAAACATCTCAACTTCCTGTGTCTTCTTGCAGCCGAGGAAAATCTCAGCTGGCACGGGACAAGAGTACCACACGGGCTGCAGCGGGTGCACATACACCCCAATACATCTTCAACTTGGCTGCAACCGGTGTGGTACTATGGTTCTAAACATCAGCCTCCCATAATAGACGCAAGGCCACTCGTGCACACACACCCAACACATCTTCAACTTTGCTGGGCTTTCGTCTGCACTGTTGGATCCTCACTTGACGATGTGGCACGATCCATATGCACTATAGGGCCCTGCCTCCTTCGTGCACTCCGCAGCTAGCGCATCAGATGAGGATGTAGCTTCACCATAGCTAGCATGCTTAGAAAAAAAAACAGAGTACACCAATCACTAATCAGATCTCTCACATAAATATTCTGCCAATCATGTAGCTAATACGAAGGGACAATGAGCATAATTAATTGCTTACTGGGAGATGGGAGACTCGGAGAATTTATCCCGATGCATCCTATTCTCAAAACTCATAATTTCATTGTTTCCGGTAGTGTAATCAAGCTATATGTGCCATGAACACAACCTAGGCATAGTTCGGTTCTTGTAACTTGTTTCTACCAAACAGTCGACCTCTAAAAAGCTATATATAGAGAGAGGGCAAGCGACTGACAGTCTGACCGAATAGTACTATGCTTATACCATTATACGTATGATGTAGTTGGTGTAGTATATATTACCAAAAGCGATGGTATGGTGATTGGTGGTGGCTTAGCTAGTCTCGTGGGAACTTGAAAGAAGATCTTTAGGTACCAAACTTGCAAACAAACACCGTACATAGCTAGGTCACTAATGATGACCTTATTCACATTGCTGGCCATTTCCGTATGAAACACCTTAATTCCTTTAATTCTGACGAACACTTCGGTTAATCTAATAAACGCTCAAATTACTCACCAGCTACTACCACACACATAGACCAGAGTCACTGTTCTAAAATAAGAAGGTGAAATTCATTTATACGGCATGCACGACCATGCATTGTCGACTATTTGTACAATGCATTTTGCACTCAGAGTCTCCATCTTTACCCCTCGGTGTTTGTTGTAGCCCGAAGGGAAAACTTGTAATCTCCTAACCTACCCCCATTTTCCTATAAATCAGGGAGACCATCCTCCATTCTAAGAGCCAATTCTTGACATATATGCGAGCTTGATTTCCAAACTTGCCTTATGCTTTTTTTTTTAAAAGGGACCACCCTGACCTCTGCATCATATGGTGTAGACAACCCTTTTATTAAAAAAAAAAGAGCTCCCAGACAATGAATAAAAAAAGTTTATGACAAAGCACGACAACGTTGGATGGAAACAAAATGACATAGTTCGTCTATATATGCTACTGGCACACAAGCTAAACTGGTTGAATAAACCTCGTGCGTCCGTTTCCAGGCAGCCGCACCCAAAGGTCATAGGCTCTTGCGCGCCCGCACGCTGCAGTGATGACCACCACATATGGATTGATGAGATAGCTCTGAAGATAATGTGCAATATTTTTGGAATAGATGGTCGATTCAAAACACACTCATTTCGGCAATTCCAAATTGCCCAAAGAATGACACAATCTCTTGCATGGATTTGGTCCTTCAGATTATGATGCATAAAATCAATTTAAGTAATGTGGATTGTGCATCAAATCAGTGTATGCTAGGTGTCTCACGTTAGGTTGTCCACATGTGAACGTGAGTCTCCCCTTGAAGTTTCCGGCGCACCCTGTATAGGTCTTTTTATATCCGTACATGCCTCAAGTTTAGGCTGGTCATAGTGGGAGTAACATACGTAGTAACATAGATGCCACATAAGCAAAAATGTTGATGTGGCAAGTAGTTAATGAGGAGAGAGGCAAATAGAGTAACCTAATATGTTACCATCACATAGCGCTTTCCAATGCAAAATGAGTCTACAAAACAATAAATGAGCATGTGTATGTTACTACACATATGACACTTCCCACTATAAGGGTAGTAACATAGAGTAGTAACGTATGCATGTTACTACTCTAAGTTACTCCCCACTATGACCAGCCTTATTATCTAGTCTCGATTAGATGACAGTTGTTTAAACCACCCGCCAATTCACTACTTCCTCTGTGCAAAAATATTTAGTATTTAATCAAAGTCAAGCTGAGTTGAATACCCTGCCATATAGATATCTTTCCACGTGCATATGTTGCTTCGAAGTTTGATTGTACACCAATTAGATCTGACAACGCTGTAGCCTAGTATTTAGATGCCATGATGCTAATGTCATCAATTTCTGTTGTTAGGCGAACAGACGAGCACTACACTCAGATGCTCATTTCGGTCCCCTTTATATTTTGGTTCATATTTTGACTATAATTTTAACTAATAAAATATATATTACGAGTAAGAAAAATAGTGGAACTGTACTCAAACACGAATCAAGCAATATAATTCTTAGTGACATGCATTAACATTTTCCTAATCAAATATGGGTCAAACTATGATCTAAAATACGACTGTGACTAATAAATCTAGACGGAGGTAGTACTAGACAATAAGAGTGTCCTTCCACGACTGACAGGCTCCTCGGTCATCTTCCCATGTTGTATATATTACAAAGTCTAATGATAAGCAATTAGTATTGTTGTTTTCTGTTTGCCATGGATGGTACCATGGTGGTCTATACATATATACATACACCCTCATAGAACAACTTATTTCCAAACTCGTTAACAAACAAGCATTGCCGATGTCGAAGCTTTGTGGATGGAAGTCATCACAAAGAAAAGTTCATATGCCGAAGGTCACATAGCTAACTTTGCACCGATATTTGTTGCTTACTTGCTTTGAAGTTCGATGGTATATCAATCGAGATCCGAGAGCGAGCAAGGCCAGGGATTCACATGCCAATGGTTTTAACTCCTGCAGATGGAACGAGAACAGAGGAACAGTAATGCGACATGCGCATTCAGGTGCCTTTGCATCTTTAGGTACTAGGCACTACTAGTCTGCAATGTTTCTGGAAGGCTTATCAACTTCTTTCCCTATCGCACATATAGTTTAATGAGTAGTTACTCATACAGCCTCTTTTTGCCGGGCCACCCTGCATGATATTATATATATAGACATGCACAACTTTCTTTCACTCGGTAGCTCACCTTTTTAATGAAATCAAGTCTTGCCGATTGCCAAAGTAGAACAACCTACTGCCAAAGTATAGTTGACGAACAAGCATTGTTGATGCTTATGCTTTATGAATGGAAAGCACCTGGAAGAAAATTTCTAGCGGATGCGCCATGAGTTGTCGGTTCAAATACAATAGAGACACCGTAAGGTTCCATGGTGCATGCTTAGGAATACACTGCAATGCATATGGTACTCTAATTATCGGAGAACAGGCTAAACAGAAAGGTAGAACAAGCAAATATTGTTTACACTGTTCATGCAGTGCTCTGTTTTCAGGTACAAACAAAAACACTTATGATTGGGAAAAAAATAGTACTCCCTCCATAAATAAAAATAAGAGCGTTTAGATCACTACCTGTGATCTAATCCCACCACAACATGAGTGATTAATTGATCATGTATTGTGAATGTGCCAAGGCGAGAACAGCTTCTCACTTAATTAGGTTGTCAATTGTATAATTAACATGCATGATTTTCTCTATTGTGTGTGGTGGCAATATCACTGCCGCCGCGGCCATCGTGGTCAAGTTATTATTTGCTTTGGCAATCATCCTAAGCTGGAGAGACAGATGATGAGCTCACAACTATCGTCCATGAACATTTCGACGAGGCTAAGTTTGACGTCCGTGAATTCCACCGTCTCAGTTCTGCAAATAGTTTGCTGCTAGCAGTTGATGTGTATCCCTTGAATTTTGTCAGTATAAGGATGCAAGTATTGAAGAATAGAATTATGCATATTTGAGGGAAGAGAACAGAAAAACTTGGGAAACGAGCATCAGTAGCAATTTTGCATGGGAAGAATGATGCATGAGACAGAGAGCACATAGGACAGCACCAACGGATGAGTGGAGATAAAAGAAGAGGAAAAAAAAGAATTCAAACATACCATAAGAACAAGGCAGGGACGAAGGAAGAAGAAGATGACAATGGTCGGAACTCGTGGAACAGGGTTTGTAACAGAACAGGAAATGTAGAATACGCATAGTTATACACACGTATAAGCAGGGCCGCGGAAGTATTTGGATATAACAAACATTGTTTCGTATTCAGACAGGTTAAGAATTTCCATCTATTTTTCAACCATTTCTCCCCGAGCATGTGTCCGGATCATGGCACAGATGGACGGCTTCCGCAGATGCGTGCCACCGCACTTGGGTGCCCCTGCGCAGTTTCGCTAGAACTCACGTATGTGTACATACCAGACAACGACATTACTAGAAGAATTATTTATAACATTATATTTGGTGTTCTAATTTGTCACATATGTTTTTTTTTCGAAAAATAATTTGTCACATATGTACAGTTTGGTTTAGCCTAAAGTGTAGAAGCACTTAATTTGCTACACGATACAGAGAATGGACATATGAGTTATTTTTATATAGGCAATATCACGCAGAAATGTTGTTTTCTCACTGGGTAGTCTTGCGCATGGTTCATCAGGCAAGATATAGAGACTCCTTAATTTTGAAAATACCAACTTCTAGGACAAGGAAAAACTGACTAGAGCATATGTCTATTTCCACTTCACAAGACATGCGGTACTCGTCGAATTCCTGACGCAATCCAATACTTATCATGTGCCATGCTAAGGTAGCTAGCTCCGTGGGAGTGCCATGAATTGGACCAGTACCTCAGCATGCTCTGTCTATACATAAACACATCCACGCCTTTTATTCACTTCTGAAGTTAGCTTAAACTAAGTATGTATAGTAGCGTCCATACAGATTGGTACGAAAACAACCTATAGCAGGGTCGGCAGGGCAAATCAATGTGAAGATCATGACAAACTAAGTTGTCCAACTCCAATCATCAGATTCAGAGGTTCACATACATCTGTCCTTTTGCTTTGGTCGGCAGGGCAAGGGTGATGATAACAATGATGCCACCGAGACTCCGGGACTGATTATGCTTTGGTCGATTTCATCAAATTGTACATTGATCAGGCTGTGGATGGTTTGATATGATAATAAAAAATGTAAATTGTAGATCGTAATAGTTCAACTTTCTATCACATGATGAATGTACATTTTATGTGATATACACATGGATGTCTTGAAAGGACGTATTTGTACTTCTTGCTTGATTAGTATAAAGACTTCTTAACTAAGATTCTTTCTCTTATTCATTTGAAAAGTAAAATATGAAATGACAAATAGCTCAAAAATCTGATGTCTGGAATGACGAGAGTTAGAAAATGGGATTGTTTATCTTGTTCCTATCATGAGATACTTGTTAAACGACAAAAAGTGTCCCGAATAGATTACAAAGGGATCTATGTTTCTATTACAATCTTCCCAAACTTTCAGATTACAAAGAAAGGCTAGAATGTACACATGTTTGAGCATCATGGAACCGCTCTGCTTTTATCTTCAGTTGGGGGTGTATACACAGCTTCTGCTCCTGTCTTGGCATTCTGACTTTAGATACAGTAAAGAGCATGTGTTGCTTGATTATATCTCCCTGGACGAGTAAATCAGAAGTGTAGTGTTCAGATAAACCTTGTTACAAGGAAAAGTGTTGAAATAAACAAGTTTTATAAATCTGGTGAAGACGGACTTGGGCTGGACCTGGCATTCACCTTTTTTTTGAAACTATGATGATTTTTATAGCAAATTCGGAAACTGTACACCCTAATGTAAAAAAATCAAAAGTATCACCCCATCGGCCTCCTGTTGGCCGAAGAGGGACTTTTCGGCCAACCGTTGGTAAAAAAGGACTTTTCGGCCAACCGTTGGCCAAAGAGTCCCTCTTCGGCCAACACCTACTCTCCTGTTTTTGAAAATTCATGTCAATTAGGATTTTTAGTATTTTAATTTGATTCTTTTTGCACTAGATTAGAAATTTTATGAAGTTTCTGTAGATATCAAGTTTGACTAGATTTGAAAGTTTGAATTTAAATTTTCATGAATTTACTCAAATCACTAGATTGCCTATAATTTGAGCTAGGAGTTTTTTTAGATGATTCTTTTTGCTACTGGTTCTTTATGACTTTGTTTATCAGTAGTAATTAATTGGTGAATTTTATAATTATTTAAAATTAGGTAACTTAACATAAATTAAAAGAATATGTCAAAAAATAAAGAATATGTCAAAACAAATATCAAAAAATGAAGAATATGACAAAAAACTAAAGAATATGTCAAAAAATAAATAAAGAAATAAAATACAAAAAAATACTACAAATAAAATATCTACTGGTAACTTAACATAAATTAAAAGAATACGTCAAAAAAATAAAGAAAACAATTTAAAGGAACTAAAATTAAAAGAAATAGCACAAAACTTATAAAACACTAAAACATAACTGTTTTCGTAAAAACCTAATTTTAAATAATCCTAAAATTCGCCAATTAATTACTACTGATAAACAAAGTCACACAGAACCAGTAGCAAAAAGAATCATCTAAACAAATACTCCTAGCTCAAATTATAGGCAATCTAGTGATTTAAGCAAATTAATGAAAATTCAAATTCAACTTTTAAATCTAGTCAAACTTGATATCGACAGAAACTTCATAAAATTTCTAATCTAATGCAAAAAGAATCAAATTAAAATACTAAAACTCCTAATTGATATCAATTTTCTAAAACAGGAGGGCAGGTGTTGGCCGAAGACCACTTTTCGGCCTACCATTGGCCGAAGAGGGACTCTTTGGCCAACGGGTGGCCGAAAAGTCCTCTTTGGCCAAAGGTTGGCCGAAATACCTCTTCGCCCAACAGGAGGCCGACGGGGTGATACTTTTGATTTTTATGCATTAGGGTGTATAGTTTCTGAATTTGCTATAAAAATCATCATAGTTTCAGGAAAAAAAACCTAGCATTGATATCACCGTAGTTCGGGGCGAAGAGCTCTATCTCCTTGCCGGTTGCCGCAGGCTACTGGTAACGCTAGCGCTGCGCCACCTTCTTCTGCTGGTTATTGATGAGCGTGAAGGGGGCGGGGAGGGTGGAGTCTCAGGCAAAAACGTTGTGGCATCCGTCGCTGATCTGGGGTGTGGCAGTGGCGGACGAGGGGACCGCTAGCGCAGGCGGCGACCACGACGGTGGACGAGGGTTTTCTTGTGTGATGCGTGGTATCCTTCGAAGCCGGGCCGCGAGCGAGCCGCCGCGGTGGAGAGGCGCACTCGGCCAGGCGGCTGTCGGATGTTGTGCATGTACACGTGTCACCTATCGAGGTCGGGTATGCACAGGATTTGATTTGCAATGGTCTGCACAGAATTATTTTCCGCAAAAACCAAACAGCCCCTAAGGCACAACTACTCTGCAATGTTTCTGGTCAAGTTGGTCGACACAAAACCCCAAAAGGAGACTATTTTGTACTTTCTTTGTTTTTATTTACTCTCCATGTTAAAGTTGATTGAAGTCAAACTTCGTAAAGTTTGACCAAGTTTGTAGAAAATAATATAAACATTTACCATAACAAATCTATATAATGTGAAAGTACATTCAAAAATAAATCTAATGGTATTGATTTGTTAATATTTTTGTTTATAAACTTTGTCAAAGTTTCCATAGCTTGACTTTGATCGAAGCTAATACGCGGACTAAATAAAAACGGAGCTGGGATGGCTCATCGTCTATCTTTCCCTATGGCACATATAGTTTAATGAGTATTTACTCATAATGCCTCTTTTTGCCCGGCCACCCAGCACGATGTCCTATATATATAGACATGCACAACTTTGTTTCACTCAGTAGCTCACCTTGTTAATGAAATAAAGTATTGCCGGTTGCCAAAGTAGAACAACCCGGTTGCCAAAGTAGAACAACCTTTTCCTTGAGTTGTGCAGCGCCGGACCTATTTGCTTGCTGCACTCGCAAAAACCTCACGGTGTCCCAAGCCCTACAAGATGGCCGTTGGATCAGACACCTGCGTCGCCCTCTTACGCTAGCAGCTATTATCCAATACACAAAGCTCTGGGAGGCGGTTGCTGATGTGCACTTGCTGCTGGGAACTCCCGACTCAGTGATCTGGAGATGGACGCCGAATGACGCCTACTCTTCGGCCACTGCATATGCCGTGCAGTCCGAGGGGTGTATTCGCCTCGCCGGTCAGCGACACATATGGGCGGCTGATGCTCCGCTAAAATGCAGAATTTTCGCTTGGCTTGCGATCCTAGGAAAATGTCTTACAGCGGATAACCTGCAGAAAAGAGGATGGCCGCACGACCCAATTTGTTCTCTCTGCCGGGCGGCGGACGAGTGTGCTGATCACCTCCTAGCACGCTGCTCCTACACCCAAGCTCTATGGAGTCTGATGCTCAACCGCTGCAACCTCCCCACCACTCTTGCGCCGACGGCGGCGACAACCAGCCTTGCTGACTGGTGGGAGTCCAACGTGGTGAACGCTAACCTGACCAACTCAAAGGGCTGGGGCGGTCTGGCAGTGGCAATCTGGTGGTTCACGTGGTGCAAGAGGAATGCCCGGATTTTCCAAAGCAAGGCGTCCACCGTCAGTGCGGTCTTCAACTTGATGATTGATGAAATTAGGATATGGAACCAGGCTGGGCGTCATAGGTTTCAGCTGTTTTTGGACAGACCTCGAGAGCCAGACTGAATTATGTGCTGATGTATGTTGCTGGGTTGCCGGCTGTTGGCATAGTTGATGTATAGCGGCCTGCTCCGACCACATACTTGTAACACCTTTCCTCTTATAAATGAAAAAGAGAAGCTGCTCCGACAGCGTTTCGTCAAAAAAAAAGTAGAACAACCTACTGCCAAAGGACAGCTGACGAACAAGCATTGTCGATGCTTATGCTTTATGAAGGGGAGGCACCTGCAAGAAATATTCTAGCCAATGCACCATGAGATGTCTGTTTGAATACGATAGAGACACCGAGGTTTTCCGTGGTGCAATGCTTAGGCATACACTGCTATGCACATGGTACTCTATCTATCGGAGACCAGGCTAGACAGAAAGGTAGAACTAGGAAATATTGTTTACACTGTTCATGCACTGTTTTCATGTAGGAGCGAAAACACTTATGATTGGAAAAAAAGTACTCCCTCCGTAAAAAGATAAAGAGCATTTAGATCACTACTTGTGATCCAATCCCACCACAACATGAGTGATCAATTGATCGTGCGTTGCGAATGTGCCAAGGCGAGAACAACTTATCACTTAATTAGGTTGTCAATTGTATAATTAACACTCCATGATTTTCTCTATTGTGTGTGGTGGCAATATCACTGCCACCGCGACCATCGTGGTCAAGTTATTATTTGCTTTGGCAATCACCCTAAGCTGGAGAGATAGTTGATGAGCTCACAACTACTAATAAAGGGTGTGTCGTCTTCGTCCTCGCGATAATCTGGTCAATCTCGTTGTGGTGGCGTCTTGCCTCTCCAGTAGTCCCTCACGCCTCATCCATGAACATTTCGACGAGGCTAAGTTTGACGTCCGTGAGTTCCACAGTCTCAGTTCTGCAAATAGTTTGCTGCTAGCACTTGATGTGTATCCCTTGAATTTTGTCAGTATGAGGATGCAAGTACTGAAGAATAGAAGGACGTGTATTTAAGGCAAGAGAACAGAAAACTTGGGAAACCAGCAGTCAATTTTGCATGGGAAGAATGATGCATGGAACAGAGAGCACATTGGACAGCACGAACGGATGAGAGGAGATAAAAGAAGTGGAGAAAACAGAATTGGAACATAACATAAGAACAAGACAGGGACGAAGTAAGAAGATGATGAACAGTGGTCCAAAGTCGTGGAACAGGGTTTGTAACAGAACAGGAAATGTAGAATACGCATAGGTAGACACACGTATAAGCAGGGCCGTGGAAGTATTTATACATAATAAACATTGTTTCGAATTCAGATAGTTAAGAATTTCCATCTAATTTTCAACCATTTCTCCCCAAACATGTGTCCGGATCACGGCACAGATGGACGGCTTCCGCAGATGCGTGCCACCGCCCTTGGGTGCCCCTGCGCAGTTTCGCTAGAACTCACGTATGTGTACATACCAGACAATGACATTACTATAAGAATTATTTATAACATTATATTTGGTGTGCTAATTTATCACATATGTACAGTTTGGTTTACCCTAAAGTGTAGAAGCACTTAATTTGCTACAAGAAACAGAGAATGGACATATGAGTTATTTTTATATAGGCAATATCACGCAGAAATGTTGTTTTCTCACTAGGGTAGTCTTCGCATGGTTCATCAGGCAAGATATAGAGACTCCTTAGTTTTGAAAATACCAACTTCTAGGACAAGGAGAAACTGACTAGACCATATGTTTATCCCCACTTCACAAGACATTGCGGTACTCGTCGTATTCCTGGTGTGAAATATGGAAGCGTTCCTACTCTCCAAACAGGGAGAGCCGCAGGTATTTATTGATGTCTTACGAGAGACGTCTCGTGGCGTTACAGAGAGAGGGATCGATAGAACGAAACCCAGAGATACACGCGGGATAGGGAGAAGAGATAAGAAGTTAAAACAATAAAACAACCCTATCTCTAACTATCTAGCTTGTCATCCAAGATATGTAACGCATATGCAATATACGTATCTGTTATAATGTTTAACACTCCCCCATAATCAAAACCGAACTAGGTTGAGATTACGACGAAATTCTTCAAAACTCCTGGTCGGTAGTGCCTTTGTGAACCCGTCTGCAAGTTGATCCTTGGATGGAATAAACCGGATCTCTAACTCTTTGCTGGCAACTCTTTCTCTGACAAAATGAAAATCTATCTCGATGTGTTTGGTTCTGGCATGGAAAACTGGATTGGCAGACAAATAAGTTGCTCCAAGATTGTCACACCAAAGAAGGGGAGTTTCAGTTTGCGATATTCCAAGCTCTTTTAAGATGGCCTGAACTCAAATGATCTCAGCGGTAGCATTTGCCAATGATTTGTACTAAGCTTCAGTACTAGACCTGGATACAGTAGCTTGTTTCTTTGCACACCAAGAAATCAGATTTGGTCCATGAAAGATAGCAAATCCCCCCGTGGACCGACGATCATCCACACACCCAGCCCAATCCGCATCAGAGAAAGCACTGACTCGAGTGGAGGAGGATCGATTTATCATGAGACCCATACTTATTGTATTATTTACATACCTCAGAATACATTTTGCTGCTGTCCAGTGAGCTGTGGTAGGTGCATGCAGAAATTGACAAACTTTGTTAACTACAAAGGAGATGTCTGGTCTCGTAAGAGTCAAATACTGGAGTGCACCAACAATACTCCTGTAGCTAGTACTATCTTCCTGATTCAGGAGTTCTCCTGCTGTCAGGGAGAGAGGTTCTGAGTTAGACAAAGGAGTAGGTGTGGGTTTGCAATCCTGCATAGCAATTCTACTTAATAGATCAGTAACATATTTTCCTTGTGACAGATGAATGCCATGCTCAATCTTCTGAACTTCAATACCTAGGAAGTAGTGCAAGTCTCCTAGATCTTTGAGAGCAAAGTCTGTTCTGAGATCATTTAACAAGGCTGTCACTGCGGCACTAGATGAACTAGTAACAATAATATCATCGACATAGATGAAAACAAACATGGTAGTATGAAACATGTTGTAAATGAACAAAGATGTGTCAGACTTGGAAGGAGCAAAACCAAGTGCTTGCAGTTTCATACTCAACCGCGAGTACCATGCTCGAGGGGCTTGCTTGAGTCCATACAGGGCCTTATCAAGCTTGCAGACATGGAACAGTGCATTTTGATCCTCAAAGCCAGGAGGCTGTTTCATGTACACCTCTTCTTCCAGAACACCATGAAGAAACGCGTTCTGTACGTCTAGCTGTCTGAGACACCATCCCCTGAAAACAGCAACAGAGAGCACAAGACGAATAGTAGCTACTTTGACGACAGGACTGAAGGTGTCCTCGTAGTCAATGCCATAGCGTTGTTTAAAACCCATTGCAACTAGGCGAGCTTTGTAGCGATCAATGGAACTATCAGATTTCCTCTTAATTCTGTAAACCCATTTGTAGTCAATGAGATTTGTACCTTCTCGACGAGGGATGAGATGCCATGTCTTGTTACGGTGCAAAGCAGAGATTTCTTCCTCCATTGCATGTTTCCAGCGCGAGTCACCAAGAGCTGCAGCTAAAGTCTTAGGCTCGCTAGATTCTCCTGTTAAACATGTGAGACCATATTTGGAAATATTCTTGTAATTAATTCTTGTAGTGACTCCCTTTTGTAACCTGGTGCGTGGTGGCGTAGGGGGTGCTTTAGAAGGTGCAGCCACAGAAGATCCAGGCGACTAGAGCAGGGCAGCCGCAACGGACCCCGAAGGCGATCCAGGAGCGCTGACAGCGCCCGATCCCAAGAGCGCGTCATGGGCCGCACCGGCCGAGGCTTCAGACGGATCCGCCTCGGGAAAGAGCGGAGCATTGTCCGTGCGCGGGTGGTCGGGCGAGAGCGCGCGAGTGGAAGGCCCGGGCGTGGAGGACCGCCACGCGGAGGCCTCTGGCTTGTTGGGTCGGCATGCATGCATCGGGTGGGGAAACCCTGGTGGAGACCCCGCCAACCGCGCAGATCCCGCGGCAGCTGGGTGTGCTGCACCTAACGCGCCTGGCGCGGTCTCCTGGGAGGATCCCGAAGGAAATCCCGCTGCAGAGGGCGGCGATCCCAAAGCAGATACGCCAGGGGAACCTGTGCACATAAAATGTTGCACTATAGCATCAATTTCATCTTGATTTTCTGGTGGATTTACATCATTTTCTTTGTTGGAACTTGCTGAAACAGTAAACTCAGGCACACCATTAGGAGAGTTAGACAAATATTGATCATTGCAATTATTTTCTTCCCCACTAGCTGCGCCGAAGAGATGTGAGGGCAAGAGAAGAATTTCTTTTCTAAGGAGAGCTCCGGCATTAGGATGAAGAGTGGAGAAAGGAAATTGAGTTTCATCAAAGACCACATCACGGGAGATATACACTCGTCCGGTGGAGACATCTAAACATTTTACTCCCTTGTGTTGTGCACTGTAGCCAATGAAAACGCATTGTTTCGACCGGAACATAAGTTTCCGATTGTTATAGGGACGAAGGTTGGGCCAACAAGCACACCCAAACACACGAAGTGGTGCATAGTCAGGTTTGACATGCAAAAGACGTTCGGTAGGAGTTTCATTCTTAATAACACGACTAGGCAGAATGTTGATAAGGTGTACAGCGGTGAGAAAAGCTTCGTCCCAAAATTTCGGTGGCATAGATGCGGCAGCAAGTAATGCAAGGCCTACTTCAACAATGTGTCTGTGTTTGCGTTCAGCAGACCCATTTTGCTGATGAGCGTGAGGACATGAAACATGATGAGATATTCCCAATTTCTAAAAAAATGAGTTGAGTTTCTCATATTCACCGCCCCAGTCAGACTGGACGGCGATGATTTTGCTATCAAACTTTCTTTCAACAAGTGCTTGAAAGTTGTGGAAAACTTGAAATACATCAGATCTTTTCTTGAGAAGATAAATCCACGTATACTTGCTAAACTCGTCAATGAAGCTAACATAATATGCATGTTTACCAACAGAGATTGGAGCAGGGCCCCACACATTAGAAAAAATGAGTTGTAATGGTTTGGTAGAAACACTAGTTGAGACAGGATATGGTAGCTGATGACTTTTGGCTCTTTGGCACGAATCACAATTTGTTTCAGAATTATGCTCTCCAACAACTGGGAGTTTATTCTTGCTAAGTACATGTTTGACAATAGAGAAAGAAGGATGACCTAAATGAGCATGCCATCGCTCTAAGGAGAGTTTAATGGCGGCACAAACTTTTTTATTGAATCTACTAACTTTGGGAATCAACGGGTAGAGTCCGTCCACGCATCTACCTCGGTAGAGGATTTGCCTCGTGACCTGATCCTTGATCAAGAAAAAGAAGGGGTGAAACTCTAAAAACACATGATTGTCAAGAGCAATGCCATGAACAGATAAGAGATTCTTTGATGAACTAGGGCAGTGATGAATATTATTAAGATGAATATCTCTATGAGGGGAATGAATAATTGATTGACCAATATTGCTTATCTCCATACCTGTTCCATCTGCATTATGAACTTGATCTTCCCCATGGTATCTCTCATGCATTGTGACCTTCTCGAGCTCGTGCGTGATGTGGTCCGTTGCTCCGGAGTCCACATACCAATTTGTGTCTACACCATAGGATGTTTTGGCTGCTGCAGCAACTTTCTTCTTATCTTCAGCATACCGCCACATGCATTGCTTTGCTATGTGATTAGTTTTCTTACAAATCTGACACTTGCCTTCATACTCATCATACCCGCGAAAATTGCTGTTGTAGTGGTTTTGGCCGCCCCTATTGTTGGTGTAGAAGGGTCGGCCTCCTCCCTGATAGTTGTTGTTGGAGTAATGGCCGCCACCGCCACCACCATAGTGGTTGCCGTGGTCGCCATAGTAGCCTTCGCCGCTGCCGCCATTGTTGGGGTAGTGGTCGCCGCCACCGTTTCCAGTGCCACGACGAGGACCACCGATGTCGCCGTTGTTAGGGTAGCCTCCGCCGCCGTCGCTGTTGGGGTACGGGCCACCACCGCTGCCACCGCCGCGATAGCCCTTGGCCGAGCCACCTCCTCGGCCGCGTGATGCGGCGTTTGCTGATGATTTGAAGGCACCAGCGCCCGTGCCCTGGAACATCTCGACACTCTGATCGAAAGTGGCCACCATGCCGAAGAGCTCATCCATTGTGACATCATTGGGACGCACATCAAGTGCAGAGATTATTGGCTGATAGTCCATGTCAAGACAGGATATGATGTGGGAGACGAGTTCATTCTCTGTGATGGGTTTTCCTGCTGCTGCTAACTCATCATCGAGACCACGCATGTGCCCAAAGTACACAGAGGCAGATTGGGTTCCTTTCTGGGCGGTTGTGAGGGATATGCGGACATTGTTGGCTACGGATCTGGATTGGGCAGAGAACATATTGGAACGAGCTGACCATATGGCGGCAGAAGTTTCTAGGGAAGCTACTTGAACTAACACTTCCTTGGAGAGGTTGCGGAGCAGGTAGGCGATGATCTGTTGATCTTGGATCAACCAAGGCGCATGAGCAGGGTTTGGAACAACCTGATCTTTGCCCTCGGAGGTTTTGCTAGTTAGGGTTCTTGGTGGTTCGGCTATGGTTTGGTCGATGTATCCAAAGAGACCGGCCCCCATGATCTGGGAGCGGGCTTGAGCACGCCAGAGTATGTAGTGGTTCGGAGACATTGTTGTTGAGACCGGAGGAAACGATGGATGAGGATGTCGACATAGTCGAGTTCAAGGAAGGGGATGGCTAGACGAGATGGAAGAGGATGGCTCTGATACCATGTGAAATATGGAAGCGTTCCTACTCTCCAAACAGGGAGAGCTGCCAGGTATTTATTGATGTCTTACGAGAGACGCCTCGTGGCGTTACAGAGAGAAGGATCGATAGAACGAACCCCCAGAGATACATGCGGGATAGGGAGAAGAGATAAGAAGTTAAAACAATAAAACAACTCTATCTCTAACTATCTAGCTTGTTATCCAAGATATGTAACGCATATGCAATATACGTATCTGTTATAATGTTTAACACCTGGCACAATCCAATACTTATCATGTGCCATGCTGAGGTAGCTAGCTCCATAGGAGTGCCATGAATTGGACCAGTACCTCAACATGCTCTGTCTATACATAAACACATCCACGCCTCTTATTCACTTCTGAAGTAAGCTTAAACTTAGTATGTATAGTAGCGTCCATACAGATTGATACGAGAATAACCTATGCAAAAAGTCATCAAGTGATATATAATGGGAGGCTGATGCTTAAGGACAAGGAAAGATCCATGATGAGCTTTGGAAATAGAAGGCATCGGGAAGAAATATCGAACGGGGGAGCGGATTCAAGTTGGTTCGTATCTGATCTGGTCACGTGCGCAAACCCTTGCGGTACACTAGAATGCAGTAGTGGAGCTACGAACGAGCAAAACTATGCAACTTTACGGAACCTTCCGGTACCTTCCAAAAATGACCTGGGCGCTGCTAGTCACATCCGGGACACTTCCGGCATGCAAAACGCTCCTGAAACCACACGGAACTCTTTTGGAGTTATTGTCTCTTTCTTCTATATCCTCTAGCACCCAAATAAATCTTAGTCGTTAAGCGCATGTGACCCAACATGTTCGGTGATATGTACAGAAGACCCGAAACACCTTACGGTTAGTAGATAACAGCGAAATCTGGACACGCATTTTAACTCTTAAACAGACTTTCGCACCCTTTATAAATAAAGGCACAAAAGGCCGAACCGATACCAGTAAAGAGGAAATCGTCATACGCAGGTCCAAAGAAAATAAAACAACATTGATCTAGTGGCACAAGTACCACTAACCAAACACCAAGCACGGAACCAGGAAACACCACCCCCAACACATAACACCCACTACTACAGGACAAGATCGAAGCAAAGCTGCCTGGAGAAACCACTGGTCACCGTGGTGCCGAACACACCAAACCATCTCTGTAAAGGGCTGCCTCAGTGTAGTGACAACCCCCCCACGCTCCAGGCCATCACCGCTCCTGCCAAGAGAAAGCAGGGACCAAGAACGGAGGCCACGGTGACATGCCTAAAGGATTGTGACTGCAAACGTGGTCGCTAGTTCCAGCAAACCGAGGCGCCGGTTCCAGCAAACTTGGTCAGCGTTCTATGTACCCTGCCGCACCTCCAGCTTGTGGCTCACGACATCGCACAATGCAGTCGCAGCTCCCCGGTAGCACCACCATGGTGCGCAGTGGAAGCTGAGAGAGTGAGTGGTGCACGACCGGGAAAGTATCACATGATACCAGCCTTTACATGATACCATGATACCAAGTTAAAAAATTCAAATTTAAACATGTCAAAAAATTCTGATAAAAATCATGGATGTTCATAACACATATGTCTACAACTCCTAAAAAGATTAGATCAAAATTCGAAATATATAAGGAGAAAAAAAAAGACAAATCCAAATGTGAATAGTGTGATTTTTGCTTTTGTCTTCTTTTGACACTATTTATGATGGATTTGTCTTTTTTGTTTCTCCTTGTGTATTTCGATTTTCGATCTGAATTTTTTAGGGGTTGTCAACATATGTGTTGTGAGAATTCATGATTTTTTTCAGAATTTTTTGACATGTTTAAATTTGAGTTTTGCAAGTTAGTATCATGGTATCATGTAAAGGCTGGTATCATGTGATACTTTCCCGTGCACGACCATGGCGTCAAACCCGAGGAGGTGCGAGCATTGAGATGGGCTTGTACTAGCGCCATGGCCGCGAGCTTTGTAGTGTGCCCGGGCGGCGCGGCGGCGCACTCAACACTCGTGTAGGCTGACGAGCCGGAGGTTAGGGGGCATTATCTTTTAGATGGTGAGGGTGAGAGACATGAGCAGTGTGCGTGGACTGGCACGACAACGAAGGTCGGGTCTGTACTACGATGAAGACTAGAAGCGCCTCCTTGTCTACCCCTTTTTTTAGAAGAAAAGCATCGATATCTACTCGTATGTGGTACATGCACAATTTCTTGTCTATTGGAATTCATTCATACTACAAAATCAAGAGCTTTTCATCCCCGCATGTCCCTGCATACATTTGGCACCATGGCAGACAGACCCATAGTAAACGCAACTCCATGCAAAGCTGGGCTTGAGGGAGAGAACTGATATAAAAAAATGAGACCAACCCAAGGGTAAATCCTTGTTGGTTTTTATTTGCTGGAAATAAACCCAACGTCTTGTCCGACTACATGTGTGTTTACGTGTTTAACTAGTGCACCAATTAGTTTCCTTGTCGGATTAGTATTCTTGGCTGATTCGGTCTAGGAACTAAGGCAGCCTGGCTGATATTTATACCCATGTAGATCCCCTGTAAACAATACCGTGAGTTGAAGGAATAAACTCAAGGCTCGATACGAGCCTTTGGCAACCGAGCGTTTCGCGTGCGTGCGTGTATTACGTCCATCCAGAAATGATGAAGTAGATTAGGCTATGTACGCGCGTGTGGAATTTGCTTCGGCCAGCGGTAGATCAATCAGGCGCACCTGCTTTGCAAGTTGGAGACTAGCTTTGTATTGGCCTGGGTGGATTGATCGGATGAAGTTAGCTTGCGTTGCTTCGTCAGTCGTCACCTGTCGCCGGAAAGTACTCGGCAGCGTGGACTGGGCCAATAATTGGTATCAGAGTAAGGTTGATCTTTTAGTAACGGAGGATCATATCGGACGACGAGAAGAATAAGCAGCTGGCAGAGTACTCCGGTGCGGCTAAAGTAATTGCTGCTCCGGCGAGTTCGTCGTACCCATAGTTTGATCGCGAGAACTTCGGGGTCTGAAAGGCCCTCATGGTGTGTGTTCTTCGTGCCAATGAGCTATGGGACACGGTTGATCTAGGAGGCGTCGCGTTCAAGAAGGAGGGAGCCGAGCACCGGAAGGATCGGCAGGCGGCATCGGCGATTTACTCGGTGATACCGATGGATGTCCTCCAGCACCTAATCGCCAAAGCAGCGCGAAGGAGGTGTGGGATACGTTGAAGTCATGTTCGAAGGACACACCCGCGTCAAGCAAGACAATCTCCAAACTCTCGTAAGGAACTATGAGACATTGGTCATGGGCGTCGATGAGTCCGTGGACGCGTTCGCTTCATGGGTAGTAACTCTTGTTAATCGGATTCGCGCGCTTGGAGAAAACATCACGGAGGCCTCAGTTGTCCGTCGGTTCTTGTGCGCGGCCCCTCCCTGGTCCTTGCAAATTGTCACGGCGATCGAGCAGTGCGTCGATCTCGTGACTCTCTCCATTGATGATCTTGTCGGACGGTACAAGGTTCAGGACGAGCGGATGCGATACAGTCTCGAAGGCGGGAGGAACGACGAGCTTGTGATGCTCACAAAGGCGCAGTGGATAGCCCTTGAAAAGCAAGGCGGGTCCAAAAGCAACAGCAAGAAGAAGGGAAAGCAGCGTTCGGCGAGAAAGAAATTCGCCGACTCGGACGACTCCTTAGACGATGAGGCTGCACCACCACCGAGGAGAAAGTTTGACATTAGAAAAGTGAGGTGTTATAACTGTGGCCTCCTAAGTCACTTCAAGGCTCACTGCGAGTAAGCACCGAAGCAGAAGGCGCTTATTGTTCAGCAAGGATATGACAGTGACATAATATTGACGTGTAAACTGGTGGATGAGGAGGATGCAGACTCTCAAGCGTTGACTAAAGAAATTGTCGAGCTTGCGGAAGAAAAAGTTTGCCATCAAGATTATGGTTCAGAAACTCATGTTGAAGGTACAGATGCGGGGAGTGATTCCGAAACTATGTCAGTGCTATGGATGTAAGTGCCAACTTTACTGGAGCAGATGAAGCGATGGCTGTGTGTGCTCGATCATGGAGAAGCAACCTTTGGGCTGGTCGACTACAGAAGAGGTTCATAGACCACCGCAAAAGCGACACGAAAGTTGTAACTCAAGACAAAGATGTGGCATCAGAAGACCACAACACGAGTCAAGACAGAGTAATCCTGTCCGAAAACCATGGCATGCGGCGGTCCGAGGAACTCGAGCAAGACGAGCACAACACGTACGTAACGCGTGCTAGTCAGGCAAGGAGTGCTGACGTGGTGAGTTCGGGCGCTCGTGGTGCTGCCCGTGAAGTGTCGCACGAGACAGGAAGCATGACGCCCGGCGCTGCCGCTGCTGCAGGTGGAGCAGCAAGTCAAAGTGACCATCAGGACAAGACACATGGGCATGGTCCACGAGCTGGACATGTCCTAGCAACCAACGTCCCTCCTCAAGGTAGCTCAGCACGACGTGAAGGCCTTGTGGATGGACCAGAAGATGGAAACGTTCCAGAAAAAGATGACGGGCTGCTGAAGGGATGTAGCCCAGGAAAATCGCCAGCAACTAAGAATTTGGCAATTCTAGAAAAATGTGCGCTGTCTCCGACAGTACACGAGGAAAGGACACCACTACCTACAATCTTACTTCTACAGCCGGCGTTACATCTATGTCCGGAGAATACTCTTCGGACGCTTGACTCGGTAAAGAAGAAAAAGAGTGGGCGACGGTATCTAACAAGCGCAGAAGAACAGGCGGAATTTGTGGACGCAAATATGAATGAGTATTGGCGTTAGGCTATGGATAAAGAGTTGAGGTTGATCCGAGATAACAAAGTATGGAAACTCATGGATCATTCCAACGGACATAATGTCATAGAGCTCAAGTGGGAATTTAAGGTCAAGAAAGATGCTGAAGGGTGCATGAAGTACAAAGCGAGGTTTGTGACCAAAAAATACGTGCAAGAGGAAGGTGTAGATTTCAAAGAAGTGTCCGTTTCTATTGCAAAGATGGAACCGGTGAGATTACTCATCGCTCTCGCCGCTCAGGAATCATGGAAGATTCATCACATGGATGTAAAATCCGCATTTTTGAACATTGAGATGGAAAGAGATGTGTATGTGAATCAACCACCGGGTTTCATCAAAGAGGAAGAAGAACACAAGGTACTGAAGCTACACAAAGACTTGTATGGGCTACACCAAGGTTCTCGGGTGTGGAACATCAAACTTGATCAAATATTGATTTCTCTCGAATTTGAGAAAGCCCCACTAGAGCATGCAATGTACAAGCGAGGTGAAGGAAAGGATCGTCTACTAGTTGGCATCTACGTCGACGACCTATTAATTACGGAGCAGATGAAGAGTTGATTGCAAAGTTCAAGCTACAGATGAAAGAGCTTTTCAAGATGGATGATCTCTGTCTTTTGAGCTACTACCCCGGGTTAGAGGTACATCGGAAGACGGAGGGGATCACATTATGCCGGGAGGCATACGCAAGGAAGTTACTTGAAAGCCGTGGCATGAAATATTGCAATCCAATTGACGCTCCAATGAAACCTCGTCTTGAAACCTGTCCAATGAAACGCTCCAATTGACAATCCAATTAAAAACTATCTTAATACTCATTTAAAAAAATTCTGAGGACCATATTTATCTTGGTACTCATACTAAAATGGCCGTATGCATCCCTGGTTGGTGCAGAGGCCGGGAAGTGAAAATCTCTCCCATTTTTTAGGGAGAGTTCGACCCAACAGACCCCTCCCCTGGGTCGCCCCCGCGCGGCGACCAGGGGGGAACCCTAGCGCCGCCAAGCCCTCGGCCCTCTCTCCCACCTCCCCTGCCCGCCACCGCCGGGGCGCGCCGCCGGGCGAAGCCTGGTTGGCGGCGGCGGCGGCGGGTCTCTCCTCCCCGCAGCGGCTGGACCTGGCACGGGTGGCGTTCGACGGCAGTTGGCGGCGCGCTGGCGACGGGGCGCGCCGGCGAGTGCGCAGGGGGCGACGACAGGAGCTGCTTCCCCCGGTGGTCGCGTGGGGGGCGGTTCAGGGCGTGCCTATGAAGGCCGTGGTCGATCTGCTTCAGATTTAACCGCCGGCGCCTCAGGCGGCGCGGGGATCTCGGGGCGGCGGCCTCGATCGGTGGCTCGCGGTGCGGCCTGCCTGGAGGGCGACACCCGCGGGTGCAGATGGGGGGGCCTCCACGGCTGGGTGGGCGGCGTGGACACGGCGGCGCTACGGCGGCTCCTCGATGGCCGCCCGGAGTTCCATGGGAGGCGTCATCTCCGACTCGATCTACTCCGGTTTGTGCTGGCTACGGTAGCGACTACGGTCGATGCCAATACTGCCTGGACGGATTTGGCGGGTGGGCATGGATCTGGGGGAAACTCCAGGCCGGCGTGGCGGCCACACCAAATTCGACGCCCTCGGCGCCGATTACCTTCCTGGAGGCTTCGGTGTCGATCATACGCCCCCCACCTCTGCCATGAGCGCAGGCGAAAGCCTTTGTTCCTCTGTTTGGGCGACGAAGGCACTTTGGTGTCGTGTTCCTTCCTGAAGGCATCGGTCGAGGACTGCTCAGGGGTGGTGGAGTTGCTGGTAGTTCGGAGTCGATGCGACATGGCATGTAGGTGGAACGGTGTGGCATCAACAGTATCATCGACGGTGGGTCTCGGCGGCATGGCACAGTCGAGTCTCGGCGTCTGATGCGCGGAGATGGACTCGCGCAGGAGGAGGAAGCTGTCTGGCGTCATGGTGGCGTCGACTGTAGCTAGACCATCCAAGGTAGATGCAACAGTACAGGTCTGAAGATGGATTGGTGGCAGGTGGGTGCGGCGGCCTCATACCCGGCAGGCGTCCTGGTTGAGGAGTGCACCGGACTGGTAGGTGCCCCATACCCGGCAGGCGTCCCGGTTGGGACCTCAGGTCTTAGATGTTTAGGTTTGGCTGCGATGTCTGTTTGGTATTAGGCCCAGACTATCAACGCCCCTTCATCGATTGGATAGGTGTAGCGACAGTTGTTGCTTAGATGATGGCTTTAGTCTTGCTGTTGTATGATTTTGTAAGGTCTTGTGAGAATAATTAATAAAGTGTCCGTATGCATTACCTAGATGCAGAGGCCGGGGATCATCCTCCTTTTTTAAAAACAAAACCGAGGGGATACGCACCAGCGGCGTACCTAGTGGGAGGGGGGTTGGGGCTATCTAGTGCTCGGGCCACTCAGGTGATACGGTGATATGAGCATCTGGGAGCCCTTGGATCTGAGGTCCAATGATTCCCGGGAGCTTGCGAATGTTTTGCCAAAAAAAAACACTTTGGGAGTCTGAAAATTGTGCAGAAGTCCAGCAGATCCAGCAGCTTCCAGTTGCCGTCCTGTCTGAGATCCAACTGTTCAAAAGTCCGTATCACAGGGCACCTGATTCCTTCCCGAGTATCATTGGGAGGGGAGATGACACTTAGGTATAACTTCAACAGTTTAGCCGTTGTTCTGCTTGAGACTTTTAGTGGAGAAATGAACGGGGAGCTGCAAATACTACTTCTACGTGTAAGTGCACACTATAAAGAATTCAAAATATGTTTCAGCTTGGTCATTGTTAACCTGCAATCTTTCACTTTTCTTTTACCTCCAATCTTCCACTTAGCATCAAAGAATCACGCAAGGGAATCACCAAATTTTTTTGTTGCAGGCATGGGTTTTATGGGAGCCAGACAATATAATAGTGGCTCTTACTGATTCAACAACAACAGATCGCCTTCCTCTCCCTGAAACAGTTTTTTTTTTGGGAAACCCCTGAAACTAATTTTGATATAACTTCTGTAGTCCGGAGGTGCAACTAGATTGGCCTTCTTTTCGTTCAAAAAACACCGGATGATAGACCTACCATGTCTTAAAAATCCAAAGGTTATTTCACACGTTGTAGTTTTAATTTATGGTTGACTTGGGAAGTTTGAAGTCCATATGTTGTTTCATTTGGAGAAAAAACATGAAAATAGTATGTATTAAGAATCTCAATCCAGTAATGGATGGTACTGATAAGGATTGAAGTGGGCCCTTGCTTGCAACATCCAATCTCTTAAAGGCAAGCTTTCAACCCTAGCCGCCGCCAGGAGAGACCATCTTTCAGCGTCGTCCTCCGGCGGCTCCCCTCAGCCGGCGACTTCTGTCGTCGGTGGTGAGGGGGGTCGCCGGATCCACGTGCGTGGATCGTTTTTACTCCCTTGTAGTCTAGGTTTTTAGGTTGTTCATCGTCTTGGCTTCGGCAGCGACGATGACGGCGCCGAATAAAGATTCGTCGGGTCCTTCCCCGACGAGGCCATCGTTCCTATGGTTGGGGATGGATTTGGAAACCAGTCTGTTCAAGTAAGGATGGCGTGGCGGCGGCGGCATCCTTGTGGTGGACATGTGTCCTCGGGCTCCGCCATTGCGGTGACGTTTGTTCCAGCGTCCACGCGGAGCTTGGGAGGTAGTACAGGAGCGGATACAGACTGTGGTCTGCATCGAGGATAACTGGAAGACAGAACATGTGCTGGGTTCGTGGTTCATGGATGGGAGGGGAGGGCTTTGTGGTGCTCTAGCTCACCTCGTCGGCCCTCGTCCTATCTATGATTCAGATGTGGTATATATTATCTTTTATAACTATTTGGTTCATTTATTGTTTATGACAATTATGCCGACCAACATGACATAGATTTTATTTATCTAGGAGGTATGTGAACCAGAAATTCCAACCGACCTTATTGTCGAGAGGTTAAATTTAGTTGAACAAGCAAACAATTACTTGAAGGAAAAAATAAAAAAATGAGGAGGAGAAGATGATATTGGAGTTGCATGTAGCGGATGTCGTCGATGATCATAAGATCAAGATGGACGCAATGCGCTTGAAGATTAGAAAAATTAGAAAATATGCCATGCATACCGAGGTTTGGTACCATTATGCTGTTGGATCAATTGTTACCTTGGTTGCGATTATGATCGCATTTGTTGTTGCATTGAAATGTTTTACATAGTATCAATGTATGGTTTAATTAGATGCTCTGGAGAGCTATATGTTGTTCAATGAGAACTATGTATGTACTTTGGTTTTAATGTGATGATGAACTTCTATCAATTTGGTCACTTATCTATTCATGATGTTCTATAATGATTTTGACACACTTAATTATATGTAATGCACGCAGATGAACAGACAATGAATGTACGGTGATAGATACACCTCCGAGTACATTAAGGGCGTGCATAATTTTCTCGAAGTGGCTGAGGCAAAGAAGCAGAATGGTTTTATGTGTTTTCCATGCCGTATATGTGGGAATACAAAGTCTTACCCTGACTCGAAAACCCTTCACACCCACCTACTTTATAAGGGTTTCATGCCACACTATAATGTTTGGACCAAGTACGGAGAAATAGGGGTTATGATGGAAGACAGCGAAGAAGAAGAGGACGATGAAAACTATGTGCCCCCTGAATACGGTGATGCTGCAACGGGGGGGAGCTGTTGAAGATCAAGAGGAACCAAACGATGTGCCCGATGATGATCTTCGTCGGGTCATTGTTGATGCAAGGAGACAGTGTGAAAGTCGAAAGGAGAAGCTGATGTTCGATCACATGTTAGAGGATCACAAAAAAAGGTTGTACCCCAATTGCAAAGATGGCAACACAAAGCTCGGTACCGTACTAGAATTGCTGCAGTGGAAGGCAGAGAATGGTGTGCCTAACAAAGGATTTGAGAAGCTACTGAAAATGTTGAAGAATAAGCTTCCAAAGCATAACGAATTGTCCGACAGTACGTATGCAGCAAAGAAGGTTGTATGTCCTCTAGGATTGGAGGTGCAGAAGATACATGCATGCCCTAATGACTGCATCCTCTATCGCAGTGCGTACGAGGATTTGAACGCATGCCCGATATGTGGTGCATTGCTGTATAAGATCAGACGACATGACCCTGGTGATGTTGACGTCGAGCGCCCCAGGAAGAGGGTTCCTGCCAAGGTGATGTGGTATGCTCCTATAATACCACGGTTGAAACATCAGAAACAAAGAGCATGCCAAGTTGATGCGATGGCACAGAGAGGACCGTAAGAAATACGGGAAGTTGAGAGCACCCGCTGACGGGTCGCAGTGGAGAAAAATCGAGAGAAAGTACTGGGAGGAGTTTGCAGGTGACGCAAGGAACATCTGGTTTGGTTTAAGCGCAGATGGCACTAATCCTTTTGGGGAGCAGAGCAGCAATCATAGCACCTGGCCCGTGACTCTATGTATCTATAACCTTCCTTCTTGGTTGTCTAAGCGGAAATTCATTATGATGCCAGTTCTCATCCAAGGCCCTAAGCAACCTGACAATGACATTGATGTGTACCTAAGGCCATTAGTTGAAGAACTTTTACAGCTGTGGATTGGACATAGTCTACATGTGTGGGATGAGCACAAACAGGAGGAATTTGACATGCATGCGTTGCTGTTTGTAACCATCAACGATTGGCCTGCTCTCAGTAACCTTTCAGGACAGACAAATAAGGGATACCACACATGCACGCACTGTTTAGATAACATTGAAAGTATATACCTGGACAAATGCAGGAAGAATGTGTACCCGGGGCATCGTCAATTCCTTCCGACGAACCATCAATGTCGAAAGAAAGGCAAGCATTTCAAAGGCGATGCAGATCACCGTAAGAAGCCCTCCATGCGTACCGGTGATCACGTACTTGCTATGGTCAGTGATTTAAAAGTAATCTTTGGAAAGGGTCCTTGCAAACTATCTGTTCCGAATGACGCTGAGGGACGTGCACCCATGTGGAAGAAGAAATCTATATTTTGGGACCTACCCTACTGGAAAGACCTAGAGGTCCGCTCTTCAATCAACGTGATGCACGTGATGAAGAACCTTTGCGTGAACCTGTTAGGCTTCTTGGGTGTATATGGGAAGACAAAAGATACACCCGAGGCACGGGAGAACCTGCAATGTTTGCACGAAAAAGATGGCATGCCTCCAAAGCAGTATGAAGGTCCTGCCAGCTACGCTCTTACCAAAGAAGAGAAGGAAATCTTCTTTGAATGCCTGCTCGGTATGAAGGTCCCATCTGGCTACTCGTCGAATATAAAGGGAATAATAAATATGGCAGAGAAAAAGTTCCAGAACCTAAAGTCTCATGACTGCCACGTGATTATGACGCAACTGCTTGTGGTTGCATTGAGGGGGCTTCTACCAAGAAATGTTCGATTAGCCATTGTGAAGCTATGTTCATTCCTCAAAGCAATCTCTCAGAAGGTGATCGATCCAGGAATCCTACCAAGGTTAAGGAGTGATGTGGCGCAATGTCTTGCCAGTTTCGAGGTGGTGTTCCCACCATCTTTCTTCAATATCATGACGCACGTCCTAATTCATCTAGTTGACGAGATGGTCGTTTTGGGCCCTGTATTTCTACACAATATGTTCCCCTTTGAGAGGTTCATGGGAGTCCTAAAGAAATATGTCCCTAACCGCGCTAGGCCAGAAGGAAGCATCTCCATGAGCCATCAAACAGAGGATGTTATTGGGTTTTGTGTTGACTTCATTCCTGACCTTGAGAAGATAGGTCTCCCTCAATCGCGGTATGAGGGGAGACTGGGTGGAAAAGACACGCTAGGAGGGGACTCAATAATATGAAGGGACGGGCATTCTTGGTCTCAAGCACCCTGTTAAACGATGAAGATTATACATGGTTACGGCGCAATAAGCAAAGGACACAAGCGAAGAAAAAGTGAAGACTTCCGATCCACAACTATTATGATGATGCCTTTGATCTAGAATATCACTGCAGTTACGTCTGAACAAATGAAATCCCTTTGTACCAGATGAGTTTTCATCCGAAACCCTGATACTTCCAAAGAGATTGTCTATTTTGTATATGAAGTGCATACAATTTTTGTCATAACCCTCTCAAGTTTTTAGCACATGCTATGTGGGTGAAATGATGATACCATGCCAACTTTCAACTTTTTCAGAGTTCATTTGTAGTGCTTTTCAATTTAAGGGTCATTTAGTTGAAAGAATGAACTAATGGCAAAAAAGAATGAACTAATAGCAAAAATAATGAACTAAAAATAATCAATTGAAATATTCTGTTATGATCAACTAAAACAAAACTATAATATCCTTCAATAGCAAAAAGAATCAACTAAAAAACTTTTATAAAACTCCAATAGCAAAAGGAATCAACTCAAAAAACTTTTATAAACCTCTAGTATTGTTGAAACTAAAATTATGTAAAGTTTATGCAACCAAAATTATCAAAGTATTTTCTGTTAAAAACATTAAAGCAAAAAGAATTTTCATAAAGAATATTTTTTGTTAGAAACTTTAATTGCAAAAAGAATTACCGTAAAGAATTTTTTGTTAGAAACTAAAATAACAAAATCTGTTTTTGAATATAATGATAAAACACAGTAATATTAAATAGCAGGAAAAAGAATCACTCAAAATGTATCTTTATAGTAAAGTTATTCAAAAACTAGTGATTCACACAAATTTTTAAAAATTCAAATTGAAAATGGCACTAACAGAAAGTTTATAATTTCTATTACCTAAAAGCAAAAAAGAATTAAAAAAATGAAGCAAAAAACAAAAGAAAATAAATAATGCAAAAAAAACTGGAAAAATATAAAAAAATTGCCACCTACTGGGCCACCACGGCCTGAATACGACTAGAAACCTAGCTAATTGGGCCAGGATTCAGGCCCATAGAAGGCCCAGCAGGCCCACAAGCCTAGCAGTGTCAGTTTAGGCCCATACGCCTGCAGTTCAGAGGAGTTCGAGGGGGATGAGGCAGCGGAGCTTATAAACAGGTGTAGGGCACTCTCAACTAGCAAGGTGGGACTAAACTCCCACCACCACGCCACTATGCAAGGCCATTGGTCCCGGTTGGTGGCACCAACCGGGACTAAAGGGGTGCATTGGTACCAGTTGGTGCCACCAACCGGGATGAAAGATTTTGCTATATAAGCAACACTTAGAAAAATTTTAGATTTCCATCGTCAGTTCGTGCCCGACGATGCCGAGGTCATCGACGCCGCCAGGCTGCCCCGCCCCCGTTCGTCATCTTCTTCGTCGTCGTCGCCCTGCCCCGGCCTCGCCGCGCCCTGCCCTGACCTCCCCATCGCGCGTGCCGAGCCCTGCCCCGACCTCGCCACCGCTCCCCTGCACTGTGAGCCTCAACATGTCGTTCCCCCTCCTCTCCCCCTTCCCGCCGTCCGCCCCGACGCCGACGACGTGCGGCCCCTGTTCATTTTTTTAATTTATAGTAGATGATGATGATGATGATGATGATGATGATGATGATGATGATGATGATGATGTATATATGTTCATATGCAGAGAATATGCAAAAATTAGAATTTTTTTCTGTTCATAGATTTTTTTGGTGATATTATTGTAGAATATGCAAATGTTTGTATGTTCATATGCAAAGAATATGTCAATTTGTTTCATAGAATTTTTATCATTTTTTCTTTTGTAATTTTGTTCATAGAATTTTCATGTTTTTTTTCTGTTGTAATTTTGTTCACAGAGTTTTTATGATTTTTTTGTTCATAGAATTTTCTTTGTCAATTTATGTATATGTTCATATTGTGTATGTATAGGAAAATTGTGTATGATCAAAGTCATTTATGTATATGTTCATATTTAAAAGAAAAATAAGGAGAGGAAAAAGGAAAATAAGAAGAGGAAGAAGGAGAAGAAGAAGGGAAGAAGAGGAGAAAAAAATAAGAAGAGGAAGAAGAAAAAAAAAGAGGAGAAGAAGAAAAAATAGAAAATTTTCTATTTTTTCTTCTTCTCCTCTATTCCTTCTTCTTTTCCTCTTTTTTCTTCTTGTTTTTTTTTCTTCTGTTTTCTCTTCTTCTTCTTCTTCTTCTTCTACTCTATTTTTTCTTCTTCCTCCTCTTCTTATCTTTTATCGGGAACGAGGGTGTCGGGAACTAGGGTGTCGGAAACTAGGGTAAAGGATCGTGGGTCGCTGAGGGGTCGAGGGTCATCGAGGGTCGAGGGTCATTGAGGGGTCGAGTGTTAAGGGTTGTCGAGGGTCGAGGGTCGTCCAGAGTCGAGGGTCGTCCAGAGTCGAGGGTCGAGGGTCGTCAAGGGGTCGAGGGTCATCGAGGGGTCGAGGGTGGTTGAGGGTCGAGGGTCGTCGATGGTCGAGGGTCGTCGAGAGTCGAGGGTTGAGGGTCCTCGAGGGTCTAGGGTCCTCGAGGGGTCGAGGGTCATTGAGGATCGAGGGTCGTTGAGGGTCGAGGGGTCGTCGAGGGTTCGAGGGTCGAGGGTCGTCGAGGGATCGAGGTTCGAGGGGTCGAGGGTCAACGATCGGCGAGGGTCGAGGGTCTCTGTTTAACAAGAATGCTCCCATTATGGATGTGCACAAGTTGATCCATTTTTTGTCTGATCTCACTACATAATTTGTTGGAAGTAACAGGCGTATGATGCTACGAAACTCTTCAAGGTTGTTTTGGAACGGAGTTCCGGATAGGATGACTCACTTTTTGGTATGGATTTCAGCAAAGGCCTTCCAAATAGCGATATTCGGAAGGCTCTTGCTGAACTTCGTAATGAAAAGCGAATTATCCTATCCGGGACTCTGTTCCAAAACAATTTTGGAGAGCTTCGTACTGCTATGCGACTGTTACTTTCGGCAAATGATGAAGCAATGGTTTTCTTGAGATTAGGAAAAATATGGACCATTTTCTGCACATCCAGAATGGCGCCATCTTGCTAAATCCCTTAAAGGTTAAGAGAATCCGAGTGGTCGAGTATCGTAACTAGCTAGGGTAGGGGGTCAAGGTCGCCGAGGGGATGAGGGTCGAGGGTCATCAAGGGGTCGAGGGTCGAGGGTCTCCGTTTAACAAGAATGCACCCATTATGGATGTGCAAGTTGATCCATTTTTTCTGATCTCATCCATGGCTACATCATTTGCTGGAAGTAACAAGCATATGACGCTACTAAACTCTTGAAAATTGTTTTGGAACGGAGTTCCAGATAGGATGATTCGCTTTTTGGTACGGATTTCAGCAAAGGCCTTCCAAATAGCGATATTCAGAAGGCTCTTGCTGAACTTTGTACCAAAAAGCGAATAATCCTATCCGCGACTCCGCTCCAAAACAATTTTGGAGAGCTTCGTACCGTTATGCGCCTGTTACTTTCGGCAAATGATGAAGCAATGGTTTTCTTGAGATCAGGGAAAATATGGACCATTTTCTGCACATCCAGAATGGCGCCATCTTGTTAAATTCCTTAAAGGTTAAGAGAATCCGAGCGGTCGAGGATCGGAACTAGCTAGGGTAGGGGGTCAAGGGTGGCCGAGGGGATGAGAGTCAAGGGTCGTCGAGGGGTTGAGGGTCGTGGATCGCCGAGGGGTCAACAGGGGGACGTCGATCAAGCCCCTCCCGCCCCTACCCGACAAACTCTCTCAAGATTAATAAGAGATTTATCAAGAATGCCCCCGTTATGGATGTGCATAATTAAGTTTAACCCTATTTTTTTTTACATATTTCATCTACCATTCTATATGTGCATGTTCTCTTATGTCAAAGTATTGAATCCTTTGACACTAGACAACGCGTGACATATAGAAGGGTAGATGAGATCAGAAAAAAATAGGGACCATTTTTTTCTGCACATCCAGAATGGCGCCATCTTGTTGAATCCCTTAAAGGTTAAGAGAATCCGAGTGGACGAGGATTGGAACTTGCTAGGGTAGGGGGTCAAGGGTCGCTGAGGGGATAAGGGTCGAGGGTCGTCGTCGAGGGGTCGAGGGTCGATGATCGCCGAGGGGTCTATGTTTGCCACTATTAATATATCCATCTCTCATGTTTGTATATTAATTGACATGTTGTAATATTTGCTGAAACTATGGATCAACAAAGAGATTTCAAACAAGAAGAGATACTGGCGGACATAATCCGCGACAAACGTGATGTCTTGTCGTTATTTCTCAACGAAGCCGATGGTCTGGAAGAAGAGAAAGCAGGCTACGGTGATCAAACAATGGAGGAGGAAAGTCATGATCATGATGGTGGCTCCGGTGACCGAACGGAGTCGGGATCAGCTATTGCAAAGTCCGGCGAGGTATATATATATATATATATATATATATATATATATATATATATATATATATATATATATATATATATATATATATATGGTGAGACTATTCTGCAACCCCCTCTAGAGTTCCTAAATAAGGTTATTTAGCAACCACCCCCACTCCTACCTATTTCTTTTCCCGAAGGGTGTGAGCAAAGAGCGAGCGAGCTCCGGTCTGCCGCCGGCTGCAGCTCCACCACCTCTTAGCGGTTCCTTCCTCAGGCACGCACCAAGCGGTAGCGAGCGGAGCAAGTGAAAAAGGCGCCACCAGCGACCACCTCTTCACTTTCCTCTGTCAACCCGACCAGGATCAGGATTGTGCCCTGCCGCGTGAGCCCGTTCCCTCCTATTCCGGCTGCCTGCCTCACCCGTCTCGAGCTTATCGCCTCCCTGCACCTCCCCATGCCCCACCTCTCTCCCTTCCAGCGCCGGTTCATGCCCCACCTCTCTGCCTCCACATTTTGTTTGTGGCTCGGTTAACTCCCGGGGTTTCAGCAGTTATGTATAAAAAACAAAGAAAAGCCCGGGGAAATTAACTTTGGAATTTCTGCAGTTAACTAAAAAACCCATTAAGAGTATAGTTCATTACTGAATAAAATAAAATGGTAGTTTACTTAGAAATTTGTAGCAGTTGTTCTATGGTTTTTTCAGCACAAAAAGTCTGATTATATAAGCAAAGACAACTGTTAGCTTTTAGATGTTGTGGTGGTTCACTTGGGGGTATGTGTAGCAGTTAGCAAAAACAACAGTTAGTTTTTTTAAAAACTTTTTACTCGGAGAAACCATCAGTTAGCTAGAGTCCAGCAGTTAGCTTGTGCCTTCAGGTTCAGTTCGGCTCTCCTAAAAAACTCATGTTTAGAAACATCATACAGAACTTCGGTTTGAAAGTGCACATGTATCAAAAGAGCACTGTATGTATAAAAAGGTATAGTTACTTGCGCGAGCCAAGTAGTTCGATGGCCGGAAACACTTGCAATCCAGTTGCTAAAAAAGTTGGTACTTAGCTTGCAAGGTACGTAGTAGCTTCAGTTCAGTTAACTACTAGTACTTTGTGAAGATGGACATGGATCCTCTGACTTAGAAATCCCTGCCATACCCTGCCTTTAAGTCACTGACAGATGAGCCCCATACTCTATGGGACCCATGTGTCAATGACTCAAAGGTAGGCTAGCCCATGGCAGGGATCCTCGTCCCGTGAAGACATGCTATAAAAAAGGAGCGGTTAACTTCCATTCAGTTAACATTGGTTTACTTTCAGTCCATTAAATTCGCGTAGCAGCAGTACATATGAAAAGATGCATGAAATTAACTGAGCAAATATGCCGGTTAACTTTGGGACTTGTAGAAGTTTCCTAAAGAAATTAAAACAGTTCAAAGAAGAAGTTTCACTACTTAAAAAATTGGTTCTATTCGACCAGGCGGAAAAATCATCTTTAAAAAGGAAAAAGTTAACTCCAACATGGCAAAGGATGCTCATGCCTCATGGTCGTCACCGACGGATACCTCGTGCTCCCAATCGCCAGTCACCTCCACCGTTGCCTCCGGTGCCATCCTCCACCGACCTGCCGCTCCACTAGCACCGCCCCTCTAGGGCCAGCCCTCTCCAAGCTAACTCCTTTGCAAAAAGCTACAGGGGAGCACACCGGTGGTTCCGCATGTTCGTTAAAGAACAGTTTGGTACCGGATGCGGCTAAAGTTAGCTTGTGCCAGGAAAAAGAAGCAGCTCCCGTTTTTGGATGGTCATGGCGTTTACTGTTATGTGTAGTTATATGTACTAAGACAAACTTTTTGAGATGAAGTAGTTCTTTCCGCGAGTTAACGACAATTAACTATGAAAAAATTTCCCCAAGAAGTTAACAAATATGGGGAAAAACGTCCATAGTGGCAGTTAACATCGGCCGACATGGTAGTTAACGTCGACATTCATGTCAGTTAGCATGACCCCGGCAAAAAAACAATAAATAAATAAATTAGTATTTGTAGTCCTGATAGTTAACACCAAGTTAACTGCCGCAATCCCGACATTAGCTATTTCAATTCCGACAGTTAACTTGACCCGGAAAAAAAACAAACAAAAGAAAAAATTAGTTTCTTTCAGTCTCGCAGTTACCTTGCCCAGGATAGGGTAGTTAGCTATTACGGTCAAGCAGTTAGGGAGTTCGTCAGCTAGCCTGACCCGGGACAAAATGTAAAAGAAAAAAATTAGTACCTTCAGTCCGTCAGTTAACTCGTTGTTAATTGCCACAATCCCCGACAGTTAGCTATTTCAATACCGGAAGTTAGATTGATCCGGAAAAAACCAGGTAAAAAAAAGTTTCTTCAATATCGGCAGTTAGCTTGATCATCATATGTCAGTTAGCTATTCCAGTCAGACAGTTAGCATGTACTGTAGTAGTTCGGGCAAAAAATGACGAAAATGATGTTAGTTTTTTTAAAACTGCTCTTAAACCGTAGTGAATCTGAAAACGAGTTCTATATACCAAAGTTCGGGCTAATCCATAGCTTTCCAACGGTATATCATACGCAACATTCCGACAAATGGTTTGAAAATTTCTTTCACAAAAACATTGAAAACTTGTTTGATGGATTTCTAGTTTTTTGAATTTTATTTAAAACCGGATCGATTTTGAGAAAATGATCAACATTATCTTTTTGCTCATTTTCAATAGCTATCCAGCGGTATACCATTTGCATCATTCCGATAAACGGTTCAATAACTACGACGAAAAAACAAAGCGAAAAATAGTGTCAGAAAAAGTCCGCCCGACAGTTAACTAGTATAGGTCGCACATTTAGCTGTCTGTTCTCATGAAGTTAGGAAGGGTTCCTGAATAGCTTATTCAGGAGGTGGTTGCAGAATAGTTGGGATGTATGTATATAAATATATATATATATATATATTAAATAAGCCTGTGATAACTAGCTAATTGATGCATTAATTATTTTTGTATGTACATATATTAACTCTTCTTTCTTCTTTTATAGCCCTCCGGATCGAGCAAAACTTCGGTAACGAGACGAGTCCCGAAGAAAAAGTTGGGCCCGGATGAAAGGTTCATGATCACAGAAATCGCGCGCGATGGCCAACCGATTAAACCCCTTCGGACCAAGGAAGCATTTTTTGCTCAGTGCGGGGTTCTTGATAGGGACATGATCCCGATTAGCATCCACCAATGGTATAAGCCTAAGAAGGAAGACCCTCAAGTTTCTTTTGTCGAAAATAGACAAAAAGATGATCTTTGGACCGTGCTGAAGGAAAATTTCACCCTACCGGCAAAGGAGGATCCAGAGAAGCCAGTTATAGAGCCATTGATCAAGGCTCATCCTCTCAAGAAGATGGCGCACAGGTCTATTCTGGAGGTTGAAGAATGAGTTGAAATCAATGTATGTCGACAAAAACAAGACTCCAGAATTCACCATCCGATTTGAGAAGGTAAGAGTTCACTGGCCCGAATTTGTGGCCCACAAGACATTGGAGAAGAGTAAGAAGGTGTCAGCGATTAACAAGAGAAATGCTGCAAAGAACGAGCATCACCATCGCACGGGGTCATTTGGCTACCTCATAGCCCGGTCGTTGCGGGACAAGGCTGAGCAGGACCTGATTGCTAAAGGGGTCGAACCAGAGATATTGCACTGTCCAGACCGTTCAAGGACTTGGTTCTTCGGGGTTGGGGGATATTTGTAACCTGAAACAGGGAAGTGTTGTTGGACGAACGAGCAACTTGCAACACCCATCACGAAGCTTCAGGAAGCAATCAAGGTAGCGCAGGAAGGGACGTTCGTTCCCGACAGAGAGAACGACGAGCTCACAAAGGCCCTCGGGAATCCTGAGCACCCTGGACGAACACGAGGCATGCCAGGCTCCGTTGCGTGGAAGGTTGAGTTTCCCGACGCAGACGGTTACAAAACCCAAGAGAGGAGGAGGAAAGTGGAGATGAGCGGACTGCAGAAGCTTCAGGCAAGGGTACGAAAGCTAGAGGAACAACAAGCTGTTGAGAAATAGCCAGGTCCTGCCAAGCTACCCGAGAAGCTACCCCACCATCTCAGCGGAGAAGCAGCGTGGCTTCCACCAAGCTCATTCAGCAGCCTGACTTCATAGGTCCTAGCTACCCCGTGGATTTTATCACAGATTCACACCAATGCCACCTTATGATGCAATGGCTTCAGGTCAAAGTCAATGCGGCTGTCGGCTCTGTGTTCCCTCCTTCACCCAAAGCAATTTTTCACTGTCGTCCGATTCCACAAGGCTATACTATTATGATGGTGGATGAAATAACGGAGGGATTTGAGGAGCTCCAGCTTGACCACCCTACAGGTGATGGGGAGACTCGGCTGGGTCTTGCTCTGAAAACTCCGTGTCTATGGCGGAAGGAGCACATCAAGCTTCTGAACTTCACGCCTCCTGCAAGTCAGCTGGGCACTCAGCCTCCTCCGACGCCTCCTCCTCCTCCGGCGAGTGATCAGGGCACTCCGCCTCCTGCTCCGGCGCGTGAGGGCGGTAGTACTCCGCCTCCTTCTCCGCCTGCTCCGGCGCGTCCGAGCAGCCCGCCTCCTCCTTCATCACCTCATAAGAAACGGTGACGGCGGAACACAGACGTCGCCGCTCCGGCTTCTCCGACGCGTCGTAGCAGTCCATGTCCTTCTTCTCCGCCTCATAAGCAACAAAACAAGACAGCCGTAGCTGCTCCGGCTACTTCAGCGTCTAGCAGTACAACCAGAGGCGGGAGGCAATACAGATTTGGTCCATCTCCTCTCATGCCTCTAGAAAATTTACCATACGAGAAGAGCAAGGAGGAAAACCAGAAGATCTGTGAAGCCCAAGTGAGGGACTTCTTTGAATCAGTAAAAGCTAAGAAACATCTACCTCCGGAGGAGAAGATAGTTCCGATGAAAGCGAAGTGCACTTTGGATGCCCTGAAGCGACCATCACCGCCTCCGCCGCAAACCAACTATGACCGCGTTATTGAAAGGACATATAAGGAAGCGGGGCGGTCAGGAAGTACTTGCACTGATCAAACGTTAGCGGAACAAAGAAGTGGGAAAAAATTCCCCAGCTCGGCAAACAAGCGAAGCAATCGTGCCCCCCGCTCGAGGTGTCTAGCGATATCATCGCTAATCTTCCGGGGATGCTGCCCGGTACCAATCCTGGAGATTACATGCCCGAGGATGCACTTTTTGATACAATGGAGGTGGACACATTCAAATTCTGGCACGGGAAGCCTCTCGTCAAACCTGGTACTCCTCTAACAACGATGATGCAAAGATTCTATGATTGGTACATGGACATCTGCACCAAGTCTGGGACTGATACTTTGACGTTGAGAGTTAAAGAGGAGCACGACCTCACTGGAATGGATCTGTTGTCTATTCCATATGAAGAGTTCTTCCAGTTTTTCAATCAAAAGGCCCTCGATAAAACAATCATCACTTGCTATTGTCTGTAAGTACTACTTCTGTAATTAAGTCTCTATATAGAGCTCAGCTCTTTCATTGCATGTATATATAATTATCCTCACTATATTATGCAGATTGAAGATCGCCGAATTGAAGAAAAGACAAATCGGTGATATTGGGTTCATTAACACAAATCTCATGGATGGATGGAATATTAAACATGATGGCAAAGAAACCGAGGCCATCTTGCTCGCATCTTTACTTCGAAATCAAAACAAAGATACAATACTCTTTCCTTATGAATACAGGTGAGTGTTACTGTCTTGTGCATATTTGGTTTCCCTTATTACTCGAGGTTATAATAATGTAATTGATGAGTTATGCATGCGTGCAAAGCTTCCACTTTATTCTGCTAGAGATTGAGCTTGAGTAGGGACTAGTAACCGCCATAGACTCGAAACGAAAAAAACCCGACGACGACCATGACTAAAATGCTCAAGAAGTAACTTCAATCGATCATTATCACATCATATCCGCAACTTTGTTCATTTCCTGATATCAAGTAATTTTTTTCTTTGTCTGGCAGGGTTTGGAAAAAGTTCACCGCACAAGCTCCGGGACTGCCGGCGGAGCTGCGATTTAACCACCCGAAAGTAAGTACTACTAGCTAGTTCCGTGCATCTCCCATTGATTCTTGCTAGTTTCATCAATACCATTTAGCATGCTTGCTTATCAATTTGATTGACCTCTATTTCTTGTGAAGTGGTTGTGGTAGGAACCCGGTAATAATTACTGTGGATACTACATTTGCGAGTTCATCGGCCACACGACCTGTGAGCAGGGCTACTCCAAAAAAAAATATGAAGTACGTAAGCAATAACATTCACTATTTTATTTTATTACCATCATTTGTGTTGAGTTTCATTCATATATATGTATTGACCCACTTCTTTAAATTAGATGTGGCAGATGCGAGATGAACTCCTATCACAAGATCGCATACGAGCAATTCAAGAGGAAATGGCAGGATTCTTTCTTGACCATGTCATCGACAAAGACGGAGAATACCATGTGGAACATGAGTTGAGATGTTAGGGATTGTAAGAGATCTTATATTGTATATATGTAGCCAGTAGGGTCGGATAGATATACGAAAACTTGTTGTTCGTATATCTTACTGATGCCACTGGCTACATATAATATATACAATGTGTAATATCTCTTACAATACCCTAACATATGAACTCAACTTCATGCATGGTATTCTCCAGCTTTATTGATGACATGGTCAAGAAAGAATCCATCCAATTCCTCTTGAATTGCTCGCATGCGATCTTGTGGTAGGAGTTCATTCCACATCTGCCACATCTAATTTGAATAACAGGGTCAATACATATATATGAATAATACTCAACAGAAATGATGGTAATAAAATACACTTGTGAATATTTTTTGCTTACACACTTCATATTGTCTTTTAGAGTAGCCCCGCCTATTCTTTACTGTCGCGTTGTAGATGAAATCGTAGACATAGTATCCATAGTAATTATTCCCGGCTTCCTGCCACAAGCACTTTACGAGAAATAGAGGTCAATCAAACTGATAATGAAGCATTATAAATGGCATTGATGAAATTAGCTAGAATCAACGGGAGATGCATGGAACTAGCTAGCTAGTAGTACTTACTTTCGGGTATTTCCATCGCAGATCCCGTGGCAGTCTCGGAACTTGAGAGGTGAATACTTTGGAAACCCTGCGAGACAAAGAAAACAATTACTTGATATCATGAAATGAACAAAGTTGCCGATATGGTGCGATAATGATCGATTCAACATACTTGTCGAGAATTTTAGACATGTCCGCATAGTCCTCGAGATCTTTACGTCTCGAGTCTAAGACGTTTACTAGTCCCTGCTCAAGCTTAATCTCTAGGAGAATATAGTTGAACCTGCGCACGCATGCATAAATCATAAATTACATTAATTACTATAACCTCGAGTAATAATTAAGGGAAAAGGAATATGCACAAGACAGTAATACTCACTTGAAGTTGTAAGGAAAGAGTATTGTATCTTTGTTTTGATTTATTACCAGCGATCGTATAAAGTGTCCTCGATTTCTTTGGCATGAAATGTAACCGTATATTCATCTATGAGATTTGTGTTTATGAACCCAATATCATACATTTCAGCTTTTCTGCATTCGATGATCTTAAATCTGCATAATATAGTGAGGATAATTATATATACATGCAATGAAAGATCTGAGCTATATATAGAGCCTCAATGACAGAAGTAGTACTTACAGACAGTAGCAAGTGACAGATCTGAGCTATATATAGGGCCTTTTGATTGTAAAACTCAAAGAACTCCTCAAGTGGAACAAACAACTCCTCAATTCCAACGAGGTCGTGCTGATGCTCTTTAACTTTCAGAGTCAAAGTATCGATTTTGTTCCCAGACTTTCTGCAGGTCTCCATGTACCAATCATGGAATCTTCGTATCATCGTTGTTAGAGTAGTTCCATCTTTGACGAGAGGCTTCCCGTACTCGTATTTGAATTCGTCCACCTCCATTATATCAAAATGTGCACCGTCGTCGTGCATGTAATCTGCAGGATTGGTACCGGGCAAGATCCCCAGATGATTAGGGACGATATCGCTAGTCACCTTGAGCGGGGAGCATGATTGGTTTGCTGCTACCTCTTGAGCACTGCGTTGGTTTTCCATTGAAGAGGAAAGGGTGATGCAGCAAAGTAGCGTAAGTATTTCCCTCGGTTTTTGAGAACCAAGGTGTCAATCTAGTAGGAGGCTCCACACACGTCCCTTGTACCTACACAAACAGACAAGAACCTTGCAACCAACGTGATAAAGGGGTTGTCAATCCCTTCACGGCCACTTGCAAAAGTGAGATCTGATAGAGATAATAAGATAAGATAAATATTTTTGGTATTTTTATCATATAGATCGGAAAGTAAAGATTGTGAAATAAAGTAGATTAGAAACTTGTATGATAAAAGTTAGACCCGAGGGCCATAGGTTTCACTAGTGGCTTCTCTCAAGATAGCATAAGTATTACGGTGGGTGAAAATTACTGTCAAGCAATTGATAGAAAAGTGCATAGTTATGAGATTATCTAGGCATGATCATGTATATAGGCATCACGTCCGCGACAAGTAGACCGACTCCTGCCTGCATCTACTACTATTACTCCACACATCGACCGCTTTCCAGCATGCATCTAGAGTTTTAAGTTCATAAGAATAGAGTAACGCATTAGGCAAGATGACACTATGTAGAGGGATAAACTCAAACAATATGATATAAACCCCATCTTTTTATCCTCGATGGCAACAGTACAATACGTGCCTTGTTGCCCCTGCTGTCATTGGGAAAGGACACCGCAAGATTGAACCCAAAGCTAAGAACTTCTCCCATTGCAAGAAAGATCAATCTAGTAGGCCAAACCAAATTGATAATTCGAAGAGACTTGCAAAGATAACAAATCACACATAAAAGAATTTAGAGGAGATTCAAATATTTCTCAAAGACAAACTTGATCATAGACGCACAATTCATCGGATCTCGACAAACACACCGCAAAAAGAGTTAGATCAAATAGATCTCCAAGAAGATCGAGGAGAACTTTGTATTGAGATTCAAAGAGAGAGAAGAAGCCATCTAGCTAGTAACTATGGACCCGAAGGTCTGTGGTAAACTACTCACAACTCATCGGAGAGGCCTTGGAAATGATGTGGAAGCCCTCCGTGATCGATTCCCCCTCTGGCGAAGCGCCAGAAAAGGCTCCAAGATGGGATCTCACGGGTACAGAAAGTTGCGGCGGTGGAAATAGGTTTTCGTGGTGCTCCCAGATGTTTTTAGGGTATGAGAGTATATATATGCGAAGGAGGTCGGTCATGGGAGCCACGAGGAGCCCATGAGGGTGGGGGGCACGCCCACCCCCCTAGGGCGTGCCTGGCACCCTCGTGGTCGCCTTGGCTGCTTCTTGACATCCGCTCAAAGTCTCCTGGGTTGCTTTTGTTCCAAAAATATCATCCCCGAAGGTTTCATTCCATTTGGACTCTGTTTGATATTCCTTTTCTTCGAAACACTAAAATAGAAAAAAAAAACAACAATTCGTGCTGGGCCTCCAGTTAGTAGGTTAGTCCCAAAAATGATATAAAAGTGTAAAGTAAAGCCCATAAACATCCAAAATGGGTAATATAATAGCATGGAGCAATCACAAATTATAGATACATTGGAGACATATCAAGCATCCCCAAGCTTAATTCCTTCTCGTCCTCGAGTAGGTAAATGATAAAAACAAATTTTTTGATGTGGAATGCTACCTAGCATATTTCTCAATGTAATTTTCTTTATTGTGGCATGAATGTTCAGATCCAAATGATTCAAGACAAAAATTCATATTGACATAAAAATAGTAATACTTCAAGCATACTAACAAAGCAATCATGTCTTCTCAGAATAACATGGCTAAAGAAAGCTATCCCTGCAAAATCATATAGTCTGGTTATGCTCTATCTTCATCACACAAAGTATTTAATCATGCACAACCCCGATGACAAGCCAAGCAATTGTTTCATACTTTTATGATCTCAAACTTTTTCAACTTTCGCGCAATACATGAGCGTGAGCCATGGACATAGCACTATATTTGGAATAGAATGGTGGTTGTGGAGAAGACAAAAAGGAGAAGATATTCTCACATCAACTAGGCGTATCAACGGGCTATGGAGATGCCCATTAATAGATATCAATGTGGGTGAGTAGGGATTGCCATGCAACAGATGCACTAGAGATATAAGTGTATGAAAGCTCAACAAAAGAAACTAAGTGGGTGTGCATCCAACTTGCTTGCTCACGAAGACCTAGGGCATTTTGAGGTAGCCCATCATTGGAATATACAAGAGAAGTTCTATAATGAAAAATTCCCACTAGTATATGGAAGTGACAACATAGGAGACTCTCTATCATGAAGATCATGGTGCTACTTTGAAGAACAAGTGTGGTAAAAGGATAGTAGCATTGTCCCTTCGCTCTTTTCTCTCATTTTTTGGGCCTTTCTTTTTTATGGCCTTTCTCTTTTTCTTTTTTTTCGTCCGGATTCTCATCCCGACTTGTGGGGGAATCATAGTCTCCATCATCATTTCCTCACTTGGGACAATGCTCTAATAATGAATATCATCACACTTTTATATACCTACAACTCAAGAATTACAACTCAATACTTAGAAATAATATGACTCTATGTGGTTGCCTCCGGCGGTGTACCGGGATATGCAATGAATCAAGAGTGACATGTATGAAAGAATTATCAAGGTGTCTTTGCCACAAAATACGATGTTAACTACATGATCATGCAAAAGCAATATGACAATGATGGAGCGTGTCATAATAAACGAAACGGTGGAAAGTTGCATGGCAATCTATCTCGGAATGGCTATGGAAATGCCATAATAGGTAGGTATGGTGGCTGTTTTGAGGAAGGTATATGGTGGGTATATGGTACCGGCGAAAGTTGCGCGGGACAAGAGAGGCTAGCAATGGTGGAAGGGTGAGAGTGCGTATAATCCATGGACTCAACATTAGTCATAAAGAACTCATATACTTATTGCAAAAATCTACAAGTTATTGAAACAAAGTACTACGTGCATGCTCCCGGGGGGATAGATTGGTAGGAAAAGACCGTCGCTCATCCCCGACCACCACTCATAAGGAAGACAATCAATAAATAAATCATGCTCCAACTTCATCACATAACAGTTCACCATACGTGCATGCTATGGGAATCACAAACTTCAACACAAGTATTCCTCAAATTCATAACTACTCAACTAGCATGACTCTAATATCACCATCCTCATATCTCAAAACAATTATCAAGCATCAAATTGATCATAGCATCCAATTCACTTTCTATGATAGTTTTTATTATACCCAACTTGGATGCCCATCATTCTAGGACCAATTTTATAACCATAGAAAATACCATGCTGTTATAAAAGACTCCCAAAATAATATAAGTGAAGCATGAGAGATGAATAATTTCTACAAAATAAAACCACCGCCGTGCTCTAAAAAGATATAAGTGAAGCACTAAAGCAAAATTATCTAGCTCAAAAGAAATACGTGAAGCACATAGAGTATTCTAATAAATTCTGAATTATGTTGTATCTCTCCCAAAACATGTGTACAACAAGGATGATTGTGGTAACTAAAAAGCAAATACTCGTATCATACAAGACACTCCAAGCAAAACACATATCATGTGGTGAATAAAAATATAGCTCCAAGTAAAGTTACCGATAAAAGAAGACGAAAGAGGGGATGCCTTCTAGGGCATCCCCAAGCTTAGGATTTTGGTGGTCCTTGAATTATATTGGGGTGCCATGGGCATCCCCAAGCTTTGGATCTTGCCACTCCTTATTCCATAGTCCATCAAATCTTTACCCAAAACTTGAAATCTTCACAACACAAAACTCAACAAGAAATCTCATAAGCTCCGTTAGTGCAAGAAAGAAAAACCACCACATAAGGTAATGTAATGAACTCATTCTTTATTTATATTGGTGTTAAAGCTACTGTATTACAACTTGTCTATGGTTTATACCCCCCGATACTAGCCATAGATTCATCAAAATAAGCAAACAACACACGAGAAACAGAATCTGTCAAAAACAGAACAATCTGTATTAATCTGTAACTTTCGAATACTTCTGGAACTCTAAAAATCCTACCGAATAGGAAGTCCTGGGAAATTTTTCTATTGATCTACTTGGCACAAACACTAATAAAAACAGAAAATCACATCTAAATGGAGGCTAGATGAATTATTTATTACTAAACAGAAGGAAAAAGCTGGGAACAAAAATAAAATTGGGTTGCCTCCCAACAAGCGCTATCGTTTAACGCCCCTAGCTAGGCATAAAAGCGAGAATAGATCTAAGTATTGCCATCTTTGGTATTCAACTCATAAGGGGATCTCATAATAGATTCATAAGGTAATTCAATTTTCTTTCTATGAAAGTGTTCCATGCCTTTCCTTAATGGAAATTGGAATCTAATATTCCCTTCCTTCATATCAATAATTGCACCAATCGTTCTAAGGAAAGGTCTACCAAGAATAATATGACATGAAAAATTGCAATCTATATCATGAACGATAAAATCTACGGGCACATATTTCCTATTTTCAACAATAAGAGCATCATTAATCCTTACCATAGGTTTCTTAATGGTGGAATCAGCAAGGTGCAAGTTTAAAGAGCAATCATCAAATTCACGGAAACCTAGCACATCATATAAAGTTTTTGGAATCGTGGAAACACCAGCACCCAAATCACACATAGCATAACATTCATGATCTTTAATTTTAATTTTAATAGTAGGTTCCCACTAATCATAAAGTTTTCTAGGGATAGAAACTTCCAATTCAAACTTTTCTTCATAAGATTCCATCAAAGCATCAATGATATGTTTGGTAAAAGCTTTATTTTGACTATAAGCATGAGGAGAATTCAACACGGATTGCCACGAGGAAATACAATCTATTAAAGAACAATTATCATAATTAAATTCCTTGAAGTCCAAAATAGTGGGTACATTGCTATGTAAAGTTTTGACCTCTCCAATCCCACTTTTACCAAATTTAGCATCATTCAGAGGAGCAAACGGAGTGCTAAGGAAATCATTATTGTTGGTATTGGAAAAGCCACACAATTTGGTATTATCTTGCCCCATCGTGACAAGCAATCCAACACACAAGCACACACAAAGGCAAGCGAAAGAGAGAGGATAACATAAAGAGAGGGCGAATAAAACGGCAAGGGTGAAGTGGGGGAGAGGAAAACGAGAGGCAAATGGCAAATAATGTAATGCGAGGGAGATGAGTTTGTGATGGGTACTTGGTATGTCTTGACTTGAGCGAAGCCCTCCCCGGCAACGGCGCCAGAAATCCTTCTTGCTACCTCTTAAGCACTGCGTTGGTTTTCCCTTGAAGACGAAAGGGTGATGCAGCAAAGTAGCGTAAGTATTTCCCTCAGTTTTTGAGAACCAAGGTATCAATCCAGTAGCAGGCTCCACATACGTCCCTCGTACCTACACAGACAAACAAGAACCTCACAACCAACGTGATAAAGGGATTGTCAATCCCTTCACGGCCACTTGTGAAAGTGAGATCTGATAGATATAATAAGATAAGATAAATATTTTTGGTATTTTTATCATATAGATTGGAAAGTAAAGATTGCAAAATATAGTAGATTAGAAACTTGTATGATAAAAGATAGACCCGGGGACCATAGGTTTCACTAGTGGCTTCTCTCAAGATAGCATAAGTATTAGGGTGGGTGAAAAATTACTGTCGAGCAATTGATAGAAAAGTGCATAGTTATGAGATTATCCAGGCATGATCATGTATATAGGCATCACATCCGCGACAAGTAGACCGACTCCTGCCTGCATCTACTACTATTACTCCACACATCGACCGCTATCCAGCATGCATCTAGAGTATTAAGTTCATAAGAACAGAGTAACGCATTAGGCAAGATGACATGATGTAGAGGGATAAACTCAAACAATATGATATAAACCCCATGTTTTTATCCTCGATGGAAACAATACAATACGTGCCTTGCTACCCCTGCTGTCACTGGGAAAGGACACTACAAGATTGAACACAAAGCTAAGCACTTCTCCCATTGCAAGAAAGATCAATCTAGTAGGCCAAACCAAACTGATAATTCGAAGAGACTTGCAAAGATAACAAATCACACATAAAAGAATTCAGAGGAGATTCAAATATTTCTCATAGATAAACTTGATCATAAACCCACAATTCATCGGATCTCGACAAACACACCGCAAAAAGTGTTACATCGAATAGGTCTCCAAGAAGATCGAGGATAACTTTGTATTGAGATTCAAAGAGAGATAAGAAGCCATCTAGCTAATAACTATGGACCCGAAGGTCTGTGGTAAACTACTCACAACTCATCGGAGAGGCCGTGGCGATGATGTAGAAGCCCTCCATGATCGATTCCCCCTCCGACAGAGTGCCGGAAAAGGCTCCAAGATGGGATCTCACGGGTACAGAAGGTTGCGGTGGTGGAAATAGGTTTTTGTGGTGCTCCCCGATGTTATCAGGGTACGACAGTATATATAGGCGAAGGAGGTCGGTCATGGGAGCCACGAGGGGCCCATGAGGGTGGGGGGTGTGCCCACCCCCCTAGGGCGCGCCTGGCACCCTCGTGGTCGCTAATGTCTACTATGCAACCTTCTTCTTGTAGACGATGTTGGGCCTCCAAGTGCAAAGGTTTGTAGGACAGTAGCAAATTTCCCTCAAGTGGATGAACTAAGGTTTATCAATCCATTGGAGGCGTAGGTTGAAGATGGTCTCTCTCAAACAACCCTGCAACCAAATAACAAAGAGTCTCTTGTGTCCCCAACACACCCAATACAATGGTAAATCGTATAGGTGCACTAGTTCGGCGAAGAGATGATGATACAAGTGCAATATGGATGGTAGATATAGGTTTTTGTAATCTGAAATTATAAAACAGCAAGGTAACTAATGATAAAAGTGAGCGTAAACGGTATTGCAATGCTAGCAAACCAGGCCTAGGGTTCATACTTTCACTAGTGCAAGTTCTCTCAACAATAATAACATAACTGAATCATATAATATCCCTCAACATGCAACAAAGAGTCACTCCAAAGTCACTAATAGCGGAGAACAAACGAAGATATTATGGTAGGGTATGAAACCACCTCAAAGTTATCCTTTCTAATCGATCTATTCAAGAGTCCGTAGTAAAATAACACGAAGCTATTCTTTCCATTCGATCTATTATTGAGTTCATACTAGAATAACACCTTAAGACACAAATCAACCAAAACCCTAATGTCACCTAGATACTCCAATGTCACCTCAAGTATCTATGGGTATGATTATACGATATGCATCTCACAATCTCAGATTCATCTATTCAACCAACACAAAGTACTTCAAAGAGTGCCCCAAAGTTTCTACCAGAGAGTCAAGAAGAAAACGTGTGGCAACCCCTATTCATAAGTTCATTGAACCCGCAAGTTGATCACAAAAACATACATCAAGTAGATCACGTGAATTTCCCATTGTCACCACAGATAAGCACGGCAAGACATACATCAAATGTTCTCAAATCCTTAAAGACTCAATCTGACAAGACAACTTCAAGGGGAAAACTCAATTCATCACAAGAGAGTAGAGGGGGAGAAACATCATAAGATCCAACTATAATAGCAAAGCTCGCGATACATCAAGATCGTATCACCTCGAGAACATGAGAGAGAGAGAGAGAGAGATCAAACACATAGCTACTGGTACATACCCTCAGCCCCGAGGGTGAACTACTACCTCCTCGTCATGGAGAGCGCCGGGATGATGAAGATGGCCACCGGTGATGGATTCCCCCTCCGGCAGGGTGCCGGAACGGGATCCCGAGAGGTTTTTGGTGGCTATAGAGGCTTGCGGCGGCAGAACTCACGATCTATTGTGCCCCTGGATGTTTTTGGGGTATATGGATATATATAGGCGAAAGAAGTCGGTCAGGGGAGCCACGAGGGGCCCACGAGAGTGGGGGGGCGCCCTTGACCCTCGTGGCCACCTCGAAGCTTCCCTGACATCTACTCCAAGTCTCCTGGATTGCTTCCGTTCCAAAAATAACTCTCCTAAAGGTTTCATTCCGTTTGGACTCTGTTTGATATTCCTTTTCTGCGAAAACACTGAAATAGGAAAAAAAAACATCAATTTGGGCTCGGCCTCCGGTAAATAGGTTAGTCCCAAAAATGATATAAAAGTGTATAGTAAAGCGCATAAACATCCAAACGGGAAATATAATAGCATGGAACAATAAAAAATTATAGATACGTTGGAGACGTATCAAGCATCCTCAAGCTTAATTCCTGCTCGTCCTCGAGTAGGTAAATGATAAAAACATAATTTTTGATGTGGAATGCTATCTAGCATATTTCTCAATGTAGTTATCTTCATTGTGGCATGAATGTTCAGATCCAAATGATTCAAGATAAAAGTTCATATTAACATAAAAATAGTAATACTTCAGGCATACTAACAAGTAATCATGTCTTATCAAAATAACATAGCCAAAGAAAGCTTATCCCTACAAAATCATATAGTTAGGGTATGTTTCATTTTCGTCACACAAAATACTCCCATCATGCACAGCCCCGGTTTCAGCCAAGCAATTGGTTCATGCTTTAGCCTTTTCAAACTTTTTCAACTTTCACGTAGTACATGAGTGTAAGCCATGAATATAGCACTATGGGTGGAATAGAATATGATGATGGAGGTTGTGTGGAGAAGAAAAAAAGGAGAAAGTCTGACATTGACGCGACTAATGAACGGGCTAGGGAGATGCCCATCAATTGATGTCAATGCAAGGAGTAGGGATTGCCATGCAACAGATGCACTAGAGCTATAAATGTATGAAAGCTCAACAAAAGAAACTAAGTGGGTGTGCATCCAACTTGCTTGTTCATGAAGACCTAGGGCATTTGAGGAAGCCCATTGTTGGAATATACAAGCCAAGTTCTATAATGAAAAATTCCCACTAGTATATGAAAGTGACAACATAGGAGACTCTCTATAATGAAAATCATGGTGCTACTTTGAAGAACAATTGTGGAAAAGGATAGTAACATTGTCCCTCTTTTTTTTGGGCCTTCCCTTTTTTTTTCCTTTCCTTTTTTGGCCTTTCTCTTTTTTTGGCCTTTCTTTTCAAGGGACAATGCTCTAATGATGATGACCATCACACTTCTATTTACTTACAACTCGATACTAGAACAAAATATGACTCTATACGAGTGTCTCCGGCGGTGTACTGGGATGGGCAATGAATCAAGAGTGACATGTATGAAAAATTATGCATGGTGGCTTTGCCACAAATACGATGTCAACTACATGATCATGCAAGGCAATATGACAATGATGAAACGTGTCATAATAAAAGAAACGGTGGAAAGTTTCATGGAAATATATCTCGGAATGGCTATGGAAAGGCCATAATAGGTAGGTATGGTGGCTGTTTTGAGGAAGATATAAGGAGATTTATATGTGATAGAGCGTATCGTATCATGGGTGTTGGGGATATAACTACTGAGTATAAACCGCCCAGGAGGGGCCGGTTCACCCTCAACTATATTGAAGCCCACGAAGACTCAGAAGATGGCGCTTTACTATGCAACTTAGAGGCCCGGAGCCCAAAGGAGGATTAGGGCCCATAGTGGTAAACCGCCATAGTCATGTAACTTGTGTTGTAAGATAAGGAAAGGAGAGACCGAGCCGAACACTTGTATGAGTCGGCCTCGGGACTTTGTAGACCGGCCAGGCATCAACCCGTGTATATAAGGGGATGACCCGGCCGTGGTTCAGGGACAAGAAAAACAACCCGATAGCCAGGCATAGCTTGTTTAGCTCCCTGGTTAGCGAGACCCCAATAATCCCATCACAACTAGACGTAGGGCTTTACCTTCATCGGAGGGGCCGAACTAGTATAAAATCCCTCGTAGTCCTTTATCCGGTTTAACCCCTTTAAGCTAACCCGTCGCGATGGCTCCACGACTAAGTCCTTACACGAGGACATCTGACGTGATATTTCCACGACAGTTGGCGCCCACCGTGGGGCTATCGCACGATCGTTTCGAGTTCTTGAAGGGCAGCTTTGAAGGACTCAAAGGATACGTGGCGGGCCGGATGACCAAGAGTCATGGCGGAAAGCTCTACATTGATGATGCAGGCTGGGGCCCCGAGGCCGGCTCAATCGAGTAGGGGTACCGGGTCCCCTTCGGCGGAATTCACGTCTTCATCGGCAAGATCGGCGAACCGGGCCCTGAGCCGGACATCTGCACCGACCTTGTCGAAATGGCTCAGCGTGCAAGTCCCGTCCGGATTCAGCCTGCCATGAAGCATGCGTTCGTGGGATGTGTCCACGGGATCGGATCTGAACCGGTGTCTGAGGACGAGACGGTCGCTTATTCCGACGGCGAATCATCTGCTGGTGAAAACGAATCCTTGTACCAAATTCAGGATGGCGTGTTTGAAGGGTATTCCGATGGCACCAGTATTCCGGAATTTCTTGAAACGCCGAATCACGTTTGTATCTTCATGGCCGAAACACAGCCAACTTTGCAAAACTCTAAGGCGGCGGCGTTTGGACCGGTAGCAGGGACAGGAGGCTCCGTGCGCCGGCCGGCTCAAGTTCTCTCCGGTTTGATGGATGGCTAGGCGGCCTTTTTGACCACGGCAGTTACACCAGCGACGCAGGATTAGCATAATGCGGACATTGCGAGTCTAAAAGATCAGATAACGCAAGCCAAAGCGGACTTAGCGGCTAAGGAAACCAGGATGGCGGAGGAACGGGCCGCTTTAGATGCCCGGGCGCAAAGGATTCAAGCTAAGAATTATCGGCTTTTGATGGATCAGAACGCTTTAAATCAAGTATCCAGGAGGAAACATCAATCACGCTTGCCGGCGGATTACAATGCGATGAATCTCTTTGGAACGCCAGGTGTAGGAACTAGTAACCCGCCAGCAGTAAACCGGAATACCGATCCAAGGACCGGTGCGCCGGATCAACCTCAAGTGATGGGTCCACCTCAGCGTACGGACAACCCTCCGCGGTATACCACACCGCTGCCGAGTCACTTCTCTACCCCGTTGGACAATATGATAGCGGCAGCATCCCGGTTGGCCGCTATTCCAATTGAAGGTGAATCCCTGGCAGCGGTTGAGACACGGCGGGCCAAGGATCTTCTTCAAACAACTTTGACACAACAGCAAGCCTACTCATATAGCCGAGACAGGGTTCACTCAACCCCACGACCAAGAAAAAGCTATAGCAGGCATATAGATGAACCGGAGGTGTCTAGCAGTGCGCGGTGCAGCATTGTCCCTCAAGGGCCTAATCTGGTGCATGGTGATATGAACGCTTAGGACGTGGTGGATAATGGCAGAGCATGAAGGGAGGCTGCTTTAGCAGCACAACATACGGGCCGATACCAACCCGTCCCGGTTCAGCCAGCAGCATCAGTGGACCGAGGCGTCCGAGTTGCTTTCAGTTCATGGGGAGTGCCGTGCCTTATTCCGGCTCTCCGTAATGTACGATTGCCTAAGGAGTTCAAGGGTCCACGTAAGGTGCCGAATTACACCACTGATCAGCCACCCGAGGCGTGGGTGGAAAGTTATGGGATGGCAATGGAGATGCTGGATGTTGATGAAGCGGCTTGTGCAAAGTACTTCACGATGATGTTGGAGGGGACAGCCCGCACTTGGTTGAAAAACTTACCATCTAACTCCATCGAGTCATGGGACCAGTTGAAGGCCCGATTTATAGCCAATTTCAGGGACACATGTAAGCAGCCTATGTCCATTGTGGATCTTGATGCCTATGTGCAAGGGGAGAACGAGTCAACAACTCATTGGGTGCGCCAGGTTTCAGAAGTCTTGCATTCATCGGACCATATTAATGTTGGCTCGGCAATCATCACCTTGGAGCGTAATTGCCAGTTTAAGTCACTGAAGATGAAGTTGGGACGGCTCAAGCGTCGCTGCAATGACATGGGCACCCTTATGGCCGCCTTGGTCAAGTATGCCGATTCTGATAGTACCAAGGATCCCAATTCTGATGAGGAGAAACCGGAGAAGGGAAAGAAGAACGACGGTGCAAAGGGACAGTAGCACAACCAAGGAGGCCATGGGAATAATGGTAAGGGTAAAGCGGATTCAGATTTTGTAGCTAATACTAATGTGCAGTGTCGTAAGGGTAAACCGCCCCTGCATGGCGACGGAATGAATCTGGAGCGTTTGTTGAATCAGCCCTGCCCAAAGCATGCATGGGACCAAGGAGGTTCCCACAACGCATCTCTGGAAAGATTGTCACATTATGAAGGAGTTCAAAAACTCTGATATTTTTCGGTATGATCAGGGTCCATCTGGCGGTTCAGGCCCAGGTTTTCATGGTGGCGGCGGTTCAAACTCTGGATTTCAGAATAATCAGGGCAATCAGAACAACCAAGGTGGTAATAACCAACAGAGTAATCAAGGAAATCAGCAGCAGTCGGGCTACCAGAGTCACCTGAAGCAGTTGAATGGTGGGAAGTATCATGTGTTCACCACTAGTTTGTGCAAGCGTGATCAGAAGCTTCACAAGAGGGATGTTAATGCTGTTGAACCGGCGGTACCGCATTACCTACGGTGGTCCGAGCAACCTATTGTATGGAGCAGAGAGGATCATCCGCCCATGGTTGACAATCCGGGTCACCTGGCGTTGGTGGTGGCACCTCAGGTGGGAGGTTATAAGTTCACCAAGGTACTCATGGATGGAGGGAGCAGTATCAACATTCTGTATTATGAGACCTTCCGTCGCATGGGGTTGACAGACAAGAGTCTTAAACCGTCCAATACTATTTTCCATGGTGTGTACCAGTTAAATCAGCGTATCGTGTTGGTAAGATCGCTTTGGAACTTGTGTTTGGTGATGAACATGATTCCCGGTCTGAGACATTGACCTTTGAAGTGGTGAGGATCCAGAGCCCGTACCACGCACTGTTTGGGCGACCGGCTTATGTGAAGTTCATGGCGAGGCCTTGTTATATTTACTTGCAGCTAAAGATGTCGGGTCATAAAGGGACCATTACGGTTCACGGAAGTCATAAAATCGCTTTGGACTGCGAGGAAGGTGACGCGGCCTATGCTGAGTCGGTTTGTGCTACAGAGGAGCTGAAGTTTTATAAGGAAAATGTTGATCTGGCAGACATGACCCCTCTGAAGAAGCCTACCACTGAGCATGACCCAACCCTGCATTTCAAACCGGCTGATGAGACTAAACTTGTTGATTTTGTTCCTGGCGATTCATCTAAGCAGTTTAGCATCAACACCAATCTGGATCCGAAATAGGAAAGCGCGCTCATCGAGTTCATCCATGAGAACTGGGACATTTTTGCATGGAAGCCTTCTCACATGCCAGGTGTACCGAGGGAACTCGCTGAGCACACTCTCAATATTGATCCCAAGTTTAAACCGGTCAAGCCATTTCTTTGTCGCTTTAACAAGGAAAGACGCAAGGCAGTTGGTGAAGAGGTAGCCCGGCTGTTGGCTGCTAAGTTTATCGTTGAAGTGTTTCACCCTGAGTGGTTGGCTAATCCGGTGCTTGTTCTTAAGAAAAACGGCACTTGGCGCATGTGTGTGGATTACACAGATTTGAACAAAGCTTGTCCGGCCAATCCTTTTGCTCTCCCGCATATTGATCAGATCATTGATGCGACGGCGGGTTGTGAGCGTTTGAGTTTTTTGGATGCTTATTCAGGCAATCATCAGATCAAAATGGCAGTTAAGGACCAGGAGAAGACCGCCTTCATCACTCCCTTTGGAGCCTTCTGCTATGTTTCTATTCCCTTTGGGCTCAAGAGTGCCCAGGCAACTTATCAGCGCTGTGTGTAGAATTGTCTTCATACTCAGATTGGGCGCAATGTTCATGCCTATGTTGATGACATTGTGGTAAAATCCAGGAAGAAGGAGACAACGATAGATGATCTCAAGGAGACCTTTGACAATCTGCGGGTTTACAAGATGATGCTCAATCCGGACAAGTGTGTCTTTGGTGTTCCGGCAGGAAAGCTTCTAGGCTTTCTGGTGTCCAACAGACGCATTGAGGCTAATCCAGAGAAGATCAAAGCGATTACATCTCTGGCTAAACCGGCTTGCATCAATGATGTTCAGCGTCTAGGAGGGCGGATTGCAGCCTTAAGCCGGTTTATCAGCCGTTTGGGAGAGAGGGCGATCCCTCTATATCAGATGTTGAAGAAAACAGACACCTTTGTCTGGAGTGATGCGGCTAATGCGGCGTTTGAAGACTTGAAGCGGCAGTTGGCTGAACCGCCGGTCCTTGCTGCTTCGGTTGACAGGGAGCCCTTGTTGTTGTATGTGGCTGCTAATGCCCGTGCTGTCAGTGTGGCAATTGTGGTGGAGCGCAAGGAGGCTGGTAAGGAGTACCCGGTTCAACGACTGGTTTACTATATTAGTGAGGTGCTCATCGAGTCAAAGCAGCGATATCCGCATTGGCAGAAGCTCGTATATGGGATTTTTATGGCAAGTCGGAAGCTCAAACAATATTTCCAAGGCCATCCCATTACGATTGTCAGTTCAGCTCCGTTGGGTGATATAATTCAGAACAGGGAAGCAACTGGCCGGGTTGCAAAATGGGCAATTGAACTTGGTCCACATGGTCTGAAGTATGTGCCCCGAAAATCCATAAAATCTCAGGCACTTGTGGACTTCATCAATGACTGGACCGAGTTACAAGCGCCAGAGGACAAACCGGATAATACATACTGAACTATTCACTTCGATGGATCCAGGCAATTGGAGGGCTCGGGGGCTGGAGCTATTCTTACTTCCCCTCGAGGTGATAAGATTCGTTAGGTCCTCCGTTTAATGTTCCCCTGTACTAACAATGCACCTGAGTACGAGGCTCTGCTCCATGGGCTCCGCGTGGCCAAGGAGATGAACTTAAGCCAAGTACGATGCTTTGGAGACTCTGATCTGGTGGCTCAGCAAGTTTCTGGCACTTGGGATTCTAAGGATCCACTCATGGCGGCTTACAGACGTGAGGTAGATATTGTGGCGGGTTATTTCAAAGGGTATCAGGTTGAGCATATCGATCGGCACAAAAATGAAGCAGCAGATGCTTTAAGCCGGCTTGGATCTCAGTGTAAACCGGTACCTCCCAATACCTTTTTAGATATTTTGCATAACCCGTCTCTTAAGTTGCCTATAGAGGAGGATTTGGTTGTTCCTGATCCGGAGGCTCAATTAGTGGCCACTTTACACGTTGTGCCGGATTGGATGGTTCCATATTTGGCGTATATAAACCGGGGCGAGTTACCAGATGATGAAGTCCTGGCTCGGCAGATAGTCCGGTGGTCCAAGTCCATGGTTATTCACAATGGCGAGTTACACCGCTGCAGCGTTTCAGGCGTATTTCAGCGTTGTGTTTCTCCGGAAGAAGGCCAAGAGATCCTACAGGAAATTCATGAAGGGGATTGTGGTCATCACGCTGGTTCAAAGTCCTTGGTTGCAAAAGCTTTTCGTCATGGATTCTACTGGTTGACAGCTCATGCTGACGTAGAGGATCTGGTAAAGCGATGTGACGCTTGTCAAAAGTTTTCACGCCGAGATCATGTTCCGGCTCAAGAATTAAGGATGATTCCCATCACTTGGCCGTTTGCCACTTGGGGGCTTGACATGGTGGGACCCTTTAAACGCTCCAAGGATAAGAAGACCAACCTGCTGGTGGCGGTTGACAATTTTACCAAGTGGGTTGAAGCGGAGCATGACAGCAAGTGTGATGCGGCTACGGTTGTTCAATTTCTCAAAAATATTATCTTCCGCTTTGGTTTTCCACACAACATCATCACGGATAATGGCACAAACCTCTCTAAAGGTGAGATGGAAGATTTTTGTCAAAGAGAACACATCCGGCTTGACTTAGCATCAGTCGCGCACCCCCAGACCAATGGTCAAGCGGAGAGAGCTAATCAACAAATCTTGAAAGGTATTAAACTCCGGCTTATGGTCCCTCTAAAGCGGACGCCGGGTTGTTGGGTGGAGGAATTGCCTTCTGTGTTATGGAGCATCAACACCACTCCTAACAGATCGACGTGTTACACGCCTTTCTTCATGGTGTACGGGGCAGAGGCGGTCCTCCCAAGTGATATTCATCATGATTCGCCCCGGGTTGCTAATTATGTTGAAGTAGACAATGAGCAAGCACACCAGGATGCGTTGGACCTGTTAGATGAAAAATGGGATATGGCTTTAGCCCGTTCGGCGGTTCATCAGCAAGACTTGCGGCGTTATCACAGCCGCCGGGTCAGGACACATTAGTACAAAACGAAGCTTTAAAACCGGTTCGTAAGGGCCTTTAGTGCAGGTTTTGCAACCGGCACTAAAGAGTGGAGACTAAAGACCCCCCCCCCTTTAGTACTGGTTTGGCACGAACCGACACTAAAGGCCAACCACGTGGCGTGAGCTCGCGCCCTGGTATGGGGGACCTTTAGTACCGGTTGGTGTTACCAACCGGTACTAAAGGTTTTTTTTATTTTATTTTTGAGAATTTTGGAAAAAAAATGATTTTTTTATTTTTATTTTTCTGAATTATTTGATGATTTAGTCTCTAATCTCCTCTCTTAACTGCTCAAGTGTGGATCACCCATTCCAAATCGCCTAACTTCCCGACCGGTCACCCATCCCTCTCACTACTCCAACCTGAGCACGCTTAACTTCCGAGTTCTATTCTCCCTCGTTTCCAAGTCTGCACTTGTTGTTTTCCTGACAATAGTAAGATGTGAATCCTATTAACCCTCAGGAGTTTAGCTTGAGCATGAAGTCACACGTTTCACTGTTTGAGTTTGAAACTATTATTCTAAAAAACAATAATTATGTAGTAACACTAATATTTCTTGAATAAGTAGTTTGACCATAGTTTGACCATAGTTTGACCAGATTTGACCAAAATTCAAAAAAACTGAGATACTTATTTAGTAACACTAATATTATTGCGTAATTATTTAGTAACACTCTATATTTCTTGAATCAGTTGTTTGACTAGTTTGACAAGATTTAACCAAAATTTAAAAAAATATAAATTAGAGCATATCTTTTTTTCCTTTTACAATTTTGTCATTTCAAAAATTGTCCTAAACCCTAAACTCGGGACTTAAAACGTCGGAAACTCTATGCTAAACAGTAAAAACTAAGGTTTTAAACCATAAAACCTAACCCTAAACTCTGAAATCTAAACCCTAGCAGTAAACGCTAAAAACGTCTAAAAATGTCCAAAAACTCTATTTTCCCTTTGGAATTTTGAGATTTTAAAAAATTGTCGAAACGGAGAACTTGTTGTTTTAGCGGATCAATCTTTTTGTTCTGCAAATTTTGATATATTATATGTATTTTTCTGAATTAGGATGATTTAGTTATGATTTTTTCAAGTTTGAAAATTGCCCTTTAGTCCCGGTTTGTGTCTCCAACCGGGACTATAGGTTAGACCCCTTTAGTGCCGGTTCGTGGCACGAACCGGTACTAAAGGTTGGCCCTTTAGTACCGGTTTGTGCCACAAACCGGGACTAAAGGGGCTCGTGGGGCCCCGGCCTGGCGCCAGCCTGCCACCACCCTTTTAGTACCAGTTCGTGGCACGAACTGGTACTAAAGGTTCAACACGAACCGGCACTAATGCATAGCCGTTCGAACCGGTACTAATGATACCATTAGTACTGGGCCAAAATTGAACCGGGACTAATGTGTCTCACATAAGGTCCTTTTTCTACTAGTGACACAGACCTTTCAAGAAGGCGATTTGGTGCTCCGGCTCATCCAGGATCAAACCGACATGCACAAGTTATCCCCACCTTGGGAAGGGCCCTTTGTGGTCAGCAAAAATTTGCACAACAGATCATACTACCTCATTGACGTTCGAGACAACTCACACACTTCTAAGGAGGAGACCCGACGGCCATGGAACATAGCTCTCCTACGGCCTTACTACACTTGAGCCATAGGCTTTTCTTATGTACATATTTCGACAATGTATATATTATGATCAATAAAATAAACTAGCATCCTTGCTATAAGCAGGGCCTCTGCTGTTTTTTCTCAAATATCCTTTGAGTTACATGGGGGCTTCAGCTGACAAAGCAGAGTACTACCTGTTAAACCGGCTATCATGCCACAATACAGCTTGGGAGCTTCACACCCAAGGGGCCAAAGAGAGTTTGGATGCTTTGCACAGCTCAAACATAGGCACCTAATGAGCACAGCTCATCACGTTACTTGGGGGCTCTTTGTATAAAGTAACAAAGAGTTTGAAAGGACCCTTGTAGCTGGGTATCGACCCACGGCTTGGAAGCCTGGTGTATTCACCTAAAACCCCGGGTTAACCTGCCTTCATCAAGTAAGCCACTCCTATCCAGGTAATCCTGGCATGACCCTCCGAACGTTTGAAAGTTACTCTCATTGAGACCCTGAAATTGTCAAAGTTAAAACGGTGATTGGTTAGTTGGAGGCCCATCTTAAAAGGCTTTGTCAAATGGTTTAACTCAGTGGCTTGGCAACCCATGAAAAGCCTCGAATTTGGGACTGGCAGCCCTCGAAAAGCCTCGACTACATGGTTTTATTTGCGTTTCAGTTTTTCTTTTGATAAATTTCACGGTTAAACCGGTCTCTTTAGCCTGGTATGGATTTTCAGTCATCTTATTAGCCCGGTGTTTCTTAAACCGGCTTGGCTTTGACTACTTGTCGCCTCACCTTATTATGAAACCGGAGTTTCATAACCTGGCCTGGCTTTGACAACTTGTCGCCGGTTTTGGTCATCTGAGGTTAATTATAACCCGGTATGATTTATTATACGCCATCAGCACATGATGGAGTTGTTAAAAATTCAAGATTTGGGTATTCACCCTTATTACAATCAAAGTTGGTAAACCAACTAACGTGATATCACATCATAGGTATGAGTTATTTCATATTTCTTAAAGTTTGATTATCAACCAGGTTTTATCTTGGGCATTATGACCCGTCCGGCGGTAAACCGCCAGGACAATTTTTTTTATGCAGACATAGGGATTGCATATTATGATATATGAGCCAACATTGAAATTTTCATGACGGATCACATAAAGTATTTCCCACTGCACGATGGCAGGAGATCAAAGTATTTTTGCTACCCTATTACAAGGCGCCTAAACGGCCCAAAATATGGAATTGTCTTAAACCGGACAGTTTGTGCAATATCAACCGGATTGCCGGATCAAGCATCATCGCCATGCTGACGTGAAGTAGATGGGTCATCTGGCGTCGGTTCAACCTCCTCATCCCCATCCAGTGGTTGGAAGTCAGCGGTGGTCCAGTCAATCCGGGTTAAGGCCTGAAAGACAGCCTCTTCACTTATAAGATCAGTTGGATCAACGTTAGGGGCATAAGTGTGCTTACGGATTGGCGGAATAAGATTTTGCACTTCCGGAATGACACCTCAACCCTTTGTTGTCAGGATCATAGAAGGACCAATGAACCGTCAAGTTTGCTTCTTCTGCCAACTGACTCGCCAGAGGACGCATCTCCTTTGTCACACGTTTGAGGGCGTCATTTATCAAACACTGCCCCATTTTCTTTTTCACTTGGAAAGCCCTTGGCAATATCAACCGGATCAAGGTCAGCTATCCATGCCTTGGCTCGGGTGAGTGCTAACAAAGCGCCAGCCCTGGCGGCGGATCGCTTCACCTCTTCTATCTGAGCTGGCATCATAGATAACCTAGCCAGAGTGTCCTTGATCAGTGTTGGGGCCGCGTTGTCATAAGAAGTTGCGCAGATAACCCGTTGGGTGCCGGTATACATCTGTTCAATCAGCGTATAGGCGGCCTTGAGCTTCATCCGCATATCAGAGCCTAGATGAGCAATACAGCTACCTACAGCGGTTTAAGGATTTCACGTTAAACCGGCAAAATTTCTAAATGGAATATTCATAAAGCTTTGGCAAACAGTACTTACCAAACATTGCAGAAGTCATGGCATTGACTTGGCCCTTTAATCCAGTAAGCTCTTCTGTCACCGGTTTAAGAGCCAATTCAGCGTCTTCCGCCCGCTTCAGCAATCCAGCCTTTTCGAAATCCCAGTTGGCCCGCTCAGACTTGAGCCACTCTTTGAGCTGCTCCATGGTGGTTAGGGCGGTTTTCAATTCATCCATGGCCTTGGTGGTTTCTGCTTGTTGGGATTTCAAATTTTCTTGAAGATCGGCAATCTGAGAGACTTGTTGATTTATCTCACTCTGCAACAGTCAGAAGAGCATGTCAATACCTTTTTGAAAGTCCCAAGCATATAACCAGTTATACACTTGGCACTTGGGGGCTAATGTGGATCACTTTTTTCTACTGATTATTGAAGTCCCGCGGATTAATACAAGTTTTAATCATGGCACTTGTGGGCTAATGTGTTTTTGATCAAAAATACACAAGGGAAATCAACAAAGTATGGTATGGAATGTATAAAGTGCCGGTTTGACTTTCTAAAGGCAAACCGGCCCTTGGGGGCTACAATGCAATGAAGGTACAAAGTAAAGGATCAAACGGTTTACCTCATAGCACTCCTTCATCGAATTTACCAAACCGGCCTCATAGTCTCGACTGGTGAAGAGACGGTTTAAGAAGCCGGAATGAAGGTCCTAACTAGATAAATCCGCATAGTCTGACAAGTTGGTTTTGCTTTTCCCCTTGTTCATAAACGCAAATTCATCCTTAGCGGAATGCTTGGATAAAGCAACTGGATTGCCTGGGGTGGTATATGCCGTGCCAGTAATAACAACGTCATCATCCTTGGCGGGGCTTGATGGATTGACATTCTCCTTAGCAGGGCTTGGCGCTTTGGCAGCTGGGCTCGGCGGTTTGGTAACAGGGCTTGGCGGATCAACAGTTGGACTTGGAGGGGTGGCATCAGGAGTTGATGTATCAACCTGTGTCTCCGGTTCATCTTCTGGCGGATTAGCATCAGCGCCTGGATTTTGTGGAGCAGAGTGGTCTATGGCAATCTCAGGATTTTCGCCCTCATTTTTTGGGGTCTTCTCCGGATCAACATCGTCAGTATGGCCACTAGTCTTGACTTTTTTACTCAATCAGGCCTTGGCGCCACAACATCCAAAGTTAGAATATGATAAACCGACACATGAACAAACAACTTGACAAAGTATACTTACCCAATGACGGTCTTGAGGGGAGGCAACTGAGTGGTTGATGAACCGACAGACGAGTTGGAAGATGCCTGATAATTCGGATCAGATGGATTGAGTGGGTCTCTAAAGAAACCTTTCAAAGGATAAAGTTTTTCAGGAGAATAAGTAACCTCTGGGCGACGTTTCCGATTTGGCGTATCCGGTAAACCGGAAGAGGTGATCTGCTGGCCACTGTGCCCGGTTGTGTGACGTTCTTCAGCTTGCTGTGTCTTCACAGAATATTTTGGATCCAGTTAAGCAAGAGGGTGAGAGTATGTCACTTTCCGAACTGTACGGCGAAATCTTTGAACCGACACAAGATCTGAATCGGAAGAAAGAGAGATTACCTCAACATGGTCGGCACGACTGGCTGCCGCATCATCCTGGGAATAGTTATTGTCAATAAGGTGTATGAAAAAGGAACCAAGTGAATCAAGTTCTACCTCTGCATCTAATTCATCAACATCTTCCGGCGGATCAGAAGATTCGGTGGTTTTCTTCTTGCCCGCCTTCTTGGTAACTTTGGTCTTTGCACGAGCCCTCGCCGGTTTAGTCCGTTTCCAGATAGAGCTGTTGCCCTAAAAAAATTAGAGGAAAAAGAGTATTAGCATATTATTAAAGCACATGCAAAACAGTGAGCATTAAGTTATAATTACCACTGGTGGTTTGTTGGTGGCGCAAAAAGGTGGCAACCCGGTTTGGCTGCATGCAGAGATTGTTTCATCAAGCATCTTCTTCACAGACTCAGTAACTTCAAGGTCTGTCATTACCACTTCATGATACCGTTGAGGATCTTTGACGTTGCCAGTGTATTCATGCATCAATCTGGGACGGCGGCTTAAAGGCAGAATGCCCCAGGAAACCCAGCAGCAGACGAGATCAATGCCAGTCAAACCGTTGGCCATGAGAGCCCGGAGCTTGGCGATTTGAGGAGCAAAAGCTTTTCATTCTACGGCAGATAAGCGTGAAGGTACTGTTGCTAAGCCGTTGAGGGCGGTAACCCGGCAAAGGATTTTCTCCGTCAGGGGCAGTGTTCCGGCAATAAAACCAAGTTTGGTTCCAATCTTTAGGATGACTATGATGTTTTGCATGAGGGAAATCAACTTCTTTCCTTTTCTGAATTGAAACGCCACCAAGTTCTGTGTTGGGACCATCAGAGAACTCTGTACGGCGGTTCAAATGGAAAAAATCCAAGAACAACTCCACAGATGGTTCTTCCTGAAGGTAGACTTCACAGAATACTTGAAAGTTGCAGATATTGGACACGGAGTTCGGTCCAATATCTTGTGGATGGAGTTGGAAGCTTGCGAGGACATCCCGGAATTTTTTTGATCCAGGTGGACTGAATCCCCGGTCTAAGTGTTGTATAAATACAATCACTTCTCCATCTTGAGGTTCAGGAGGGCATTCAGAATCCGGAACATGCCAATGAAGGACCCTTTTGGGGGCTAAAGCGCTAGTGGTGACATATGCATTAATTTGTGTCTCGGTGATCTTGGACAGAACCCAATTGCAGGCAGAGAATTGTTTGGCCATTCCGGAAGAAAAACTGTGAAAGGAAAAATAAAAGCCGGTTTACAATTAAATGGTTTGAGTGCATTATTCAGTGGTAAACCAACGCGTTGCTGTTCAAAGTCAAATGGCGGTTTAATAGAGGGCTAATGGTATATGGCGGATTGGTCATCAAAGGTTAAACCGCCCGCAGGCAGAAGGGCCTGGGTTCAAACTCTGCTAAGTGTTGATAGAAACAGGTTTCACACATCGACGGAATTAATTTGGATCTACCAAAGCTTCAGTAAGAAAAAAATTATGCGATCTATAAAGGCTTCAAACAGAGCAGAGAAGTTCGTGCGTTCTATCAAGGGATTCTATACAAGAAGGAAGATCTACTAAGTGCTAAACTGGATGCGGAGTAACTACCGCACGAGATTTATGCTACAATTGAATCAAAGAAGCTATGGCAGAAGCGAATACGAAGAAATTAGGATGAACACCTATGAACGCAGATGAAAACAGGAGCCCTAAAATGCAGATCTAAGATTATGAGGGAGAAGCTTACCGGATACGCAGAATAGCGGAGGAACACCGAAGATCTCTGGTACAACCAGGTTGATGCAGCGGCCTTTGTTGACGTAGCGTTCGAAGGTCGAGGGCGGCGGTGGAGCTTCAGAGCTGGGGCGTCGCGAGGAAGAAGAAGTACAGTAGGGGAAGAAAAGAAAGGGCCCCCGGGCTTATTTATAATAAGGCAGAGGATAAATGACAGGCGCGACAATCGAGGAGCCCAAAGCGGCAAGTGGTGCAACTGTTGCCTTGATTTCCGGGAGGACATTAAATGAAGGGAATCTTTTTATTTGTTTTTTTACAGAGATGACGTCATGATGATCCATTGCTGTGTCCAGAGGATGACGTCACGGTGGTTTAACAAGATTTATAAAGGGAAGACATCATGACGGTTTATGAGAAATGAAGGAAGATGTTTACAGGATTTTTCTAAGTGTTGAAGATTGACATGAACAAGTTCAAATCAATCTGGGGCCAAATGTTGGGGATATAACTACTGAGTATAAACTGCCCAGGAGGGGCCGGTTCACCCTCAACTATATTGAAGCCCACGAAGACTCAGAAGATGGTGCTTTACTATGAAACTTAGAGGCCCGGTGCCCAAAGGCGGATTAGGGCCCATAGTGGTAAACCGCCATAGTGATGTAACTTGTGTTGTAAGATAAGGAAAGGAGATACCGAGCCGAACACTTGTATGAGTCGGCCTCGGGACTCTGTAGACCGGCCGGGCGTCAACCCGTGTATATAAGGGGACGACCCGGCGGCGGTTCAGGGACAAGAAACACAACCCGATAGCTTGGCATAGCTTGTTTAGCTCCCTGGTTAGCGAGACCCCAATAATCCCATCACAACTAGACGTAGGCCTTTTCCTTCATCGAAGGGGGCAAACTAGTATAAAATCCCTCATGTCCTTTGTCCGGTTTAACCCCTTTAAGCTAACCCGTCGCGATGGCTCCACGACTAAGTCCTTACACGAGGACATCTGACGTGATATTTCCACGACAATGGGGTTTGGATGCACCGGCAAAGTTTGCACCAACTCTCCAGGTGAGAAAGGGCAATGCACGGTACCGTAGAGGCTAGCAATGATGGAAAGGTAAGAGTGCGTATAATCCATGGACTCAACATTAGTCATAAAGAACTCACATACTTATTGCAAAAATCTACAAGTCATCAAAACCAAGAACTACACGCATGCTCCCAGGGGAAGGGTTGGTAGGAGTTAACCATCGCGCGATCCCGACCTCCACACAAAGTATGACAATCAAAGAAATACCTCCTGCTTCAAATTTGTCACACAACGGTTACCATATGTGCATGCTACGGAACTTGCAAACTCCAACACAAGTATTTCTCAAATTCATAATTACCCAACTAGCATGACTCTAACATTACCATCTCTATAACTCAAAACAATTATCAAGCATCAAATTGATCATAGCATCCAATTCACTTTCTATGATAGTTTTTATTATACCCAACTTGGATGCCCATCATTTTAGGACCAAATTTATAACCATAACAAATACCATGTTGTTCTAAAAGACTTTCAAAATAATATAAGTGAAGCATGAGAGATCAATAATTTCTACAAAATAAAACCACTACCGTGCTCTAAAAAGATATATAAGTGAATTACTAGAGCAAAATTATCTAGCTCAAAAGATATAAGTGAAGCACATAGAGTATTCTAATAAATTCCGAATCATGTGTGTCTCTCCCAAAATGTGTATATAGCAAGGATGATTTTGGTAAACTAAAAAGCAAAGACTCATATCATACAAGACGCTCCAAGCAAAACACATATCATGTGGTGAATAAAAATATAGCTCCAAGTAAAGTTACCGATTGACGAAGACGAAAGAGGGGATGCCTTCCGGGGCATCCCCAAGCTTAGGCTATTGGTTGTCCTTGAATATTACCTTGGGGTTCCTTGGGCATTCCCAAGCTTAGGCTCTTGCCACTCCTTATTCCATAGTCCATCCAATCTTTACCCAAAACATGAAAACTTCACAACACAAAAGTCAACAGAACACTCATAAGCTCCGTTAGTATAAGAAAATAAAACCACCACTTAGGTACTGTTCTGAACTCATTCTAAATTCATATTGGTGTAATATCTTCTTTATTCCAACTTCTCTATGGTTCATACCCAATGATACTACTCATAGATTCATCAAAATAAGCAAACAACACATAGAGAACAAAATCTGTCAAAAACAGAACAGTCTGTAGTAATCTGTAACTCTAGAATACTTCTCTAACTCAACAATTCCTAACAAATTAGGAAAACCTGAGAAATTGGTGTACCAATCCAGAGCAAAAAGAATCCGATTAAAATCATTTATCTGTGAATTATAGAAACTAATTTACTGGGCGCAAAAGTTTCTGATTTTCAGCAGGATCAACACAAAAACAGTAAGGGTAAATATTGGGTTGTCTCCCAACAAGCGCTTTTCTTTAATGCCTTTCTAGCTAGGCATGATGCTGACAATGATGCTCACATAAAAGATAAGAATTGAAACATAACGGGAGCATCATGAAGCATATTACTAGCACATTTAAGCCTAATCCACTTCCTATGCATACGGATTTTGTGAGCAAACAACTTATGGGAACAAGAATCAACTAGCATAGGAAGGTAAACCAAGCATAGCTTCAAGATTTTCAACACATAGAGAGGAAACTTGATATTATTGAAATTCCTACAAGCATATGTTCCTCCCTCATAATAATTTTCGGTAGCATCATGAATGAATTCAACAATATAACCAGCACATAAAGCATTCTTTTGATGATCTACTTGCATAGAAATTTTACTACTCTCCACATAAGCAAAATTCTTCTCATTCGGAATAGTGGGAGTATCATAAGAGACTCGAATACTATAAATTGTTTCCACATTAAAAGAATAATATTCAGAAAAAGGGTAATCATAATCATGACAAGTTTTATAAATATAATCATCACTACTTTTTATAGCATAAGTTTCATCACAATAATCATCATAAATAGGATGCATGCTATCATCATAATAAATTTGCTCATCCAAACTTGGGAGGCTAAAAATATCATCTTCATTAGACATAGCATTCCCAAGCTTGGGACAAACATTAAATGCAGCAAATATATTCTCAAACATGTCATTCTCATCAAACATAGCATCCCCAAGCTTGGGCCTTTTCATATCATAAGCATAATCACTATCATCATTAATAGTATGGATAGCACCAATAGTATAGCAATTATCATCATCACAATGAGTAATAGGAGCAACATCATTTGAGAGGGATACCTTTCTACCTTTGCTTCTCCATCTTTTCTTTTTCTTCTTCACATCATGTGTGGGTTTAACCCTCTTTTTTGAGCTCCTTATTAATGAGATTGGTTGAATAGAAAGCTCCTCCTTGTTACCTGATTCATAATAAGAAATAGTAGGAGGATATTGGGAAGTCTTTTCCCTTTCATTAGTATTCTCTTCATCTTCTATTTGCTTTCTTTTCTTTACGTAATTGGCAACATAAGGATTTTCAATGCAATTCACCGCACAATACATATAAATCTCCTCTAGATCAATATCAAGGAATTTCTCAAGGTTATATTCTGGAATATGCTTAGTTATACGTTTCATTATGATGTGCAAGGGAAATCAAGTCATCACAATTTTTGGACACGGTTCGATCATGAAACAATTTGCATTGGAGATATAAATGACCATGTTCATTGCAAAGTCCACAAGTTTGGCAAAGAAATTTTAAATTTTCAGCACAAACATCTAGCCTTTCTTGCAACCATTTAGTTTCTAAATACTTATGCCTCTTGCAAAATCTATCTTCCCTATTTAGTCTGTACTTGCAAACTCTATGCACTCCACAAAAGCTGACATGCTTATAAGAGACATTTTCATCATGACTAGTGCAATCATCATTAGTACTATGGATATTCAAAGAGTTCATACTAACAACATTGGAATCATGCTCATCATTCAAAGATTTAGTGCCAAACATTTTATAGACTTATTCTTCTAGCACTTGAGCACAATTTTCCTTTCCATCATTCTCACAAAAGATATTAAAAATAGGAAGCGTATGAGGCAAACTCAATTCCATTTTTTTGTGTAGTTTTATTTTATAAACTAAACTAGTGATAAAACAAGAAACTAAAAGATTCGATTGCAAGATCTAAAGACATACCTTCAAGCACTCACCTCCCCGGCAACAGCGCCAGAAAAGAGCTTGATATCTACTACGCAACCTTCTTCTTGTAGACGTTGTTGGGCCTCCAAGTGCAGAGGTTTGTAGGACAGTAGCAAATTTCCCTCAAGTGGATGACCTAAGCTTTATCAACCCATGGGAGGCGTAGGATGAAGATGGTCTCTCTCAAACAACCTTGCAACCAAATAACAAAGAGTCTCTTGTGTCCCCAACACACCCAATACAATGGTAAATTGCATAGGTGCACTAGTTCGGCGAAGAGATGATGATACAAGTGCAATATGGATGGTAGATATAGGTTTTTGTAATCTGAAATTATAAAAACAGCAAGGTAACTAATGATAAAAGTGAGCTTAAACGGTATTGCAATGCTAGGAAACAAGGCCTAGGGTTCATACTTTCACTAGTGCATGTTCTCTCAACAATAATAACATAATTGGATCATATAACTATCCCTCAACATGTAACAAAGAGTCACTCCAAAGTCACTAATAGCAGAGAACAAACGAAGATATTATGGTAGGGTAAGAAACCACCTCAAAGTCATCCTTTCTGATCAATCTATTCAAGAGTCCGTAGTAAAATAGCACGAAGCTATTCTTTCCGTTCGATCTATCATAGAGTTCGTACTAGAATAATACCTTAAGACACAAATCAACCAAAACCCTAAGGTCACCTAGATACTCCAATGTCACCTCAAGTATCCATGGGCGTGATTATAAGATATGCATCACACAATCTCAGATTCATCTATTCAACCAACATAAAGTATTTCAAAGAGTGCCCCAAAGTTTCTACCGGAGAGTCAAGACGAAAACGTGTGCCAACCCCTATGCATAAGTTCATTGATCACACAAGTTGATCACCAAAACATACATCAAGTAGATCACTTGAATGTCCCATTGTCACCACATATAAGCCAGGGAAGACATACATCAAGTGTTCTCAAATCCTTAAAGACTCAATCCGACAAGACAACTTCAAGGGGAAAACTCAATTCATCACAAGAGAGTAGAGGGGGAGAAACATCATAAGATCCAACTATAATAGCAAAGCTCACGATACATCAAGATCGTATCACCTCAAGAACACGAGAGAGAGAGAGAGATCAAACACATAGCTACTGGTACATACCCTCAGCCCCGAGGGTGAACTACTCCCTCCTCGTCATGGAGAGCGCCGGGATGATGAAGATGGCCACCGGTGATGGATTCCCCCTCCTGCAGGGTGCCGTAATAGGCTCCCGAGAGGTTTTTGGTGGCTATAGAGGCTTGCGGCGGCGGAACTCCCGATCTATTGTGCCCCTGGTTGTTTTGGGGGTATATGAATATATAGGCAAAAGAAGCCGGTCAGGGGAGCCACGAGGGGCCCACGAGGGTGGGGGGCACGCCCAGGGGGTTGGGCGCACCCTGACCCTCGTGGCCACCTCGAAGCTTCCCTGACGTCTACTCCAAGTCTCTTGGATTGCTTCCGTTCCAAAAATAACTCTCCCGAATGTTTCATTCCGTTTGGACTCCATTTTATATTCCTTTTCTGCGAAACACTGAAATAGGCAAAAAAAATAGCAATTTGGGTTGGGCCTCCGGTTAATAGGTTAGTCCCAAAAATGATATAAAAGTGTATAGTAAAGCGCATAAACATCCAAAACGGGTAATATAATAGCATGGAACAATAAAAAATTATAGATACATTGGAGACGTATCAGCCGCCTCGGCTGCTTCCTCACGTCCACTTCGAGTCTCCTCGGTTGCGTTTGTTCCAAAAAGACCGCTCGTGAAGGTTTCATTCCATCTGGACTCCATTTGACATTCCTTTTCTTCGAAACACTGAAATAGGCAAAAAGAAACAGCAATTCGTGTTGGGCCTCCAGTTAGTAGATTAGTCCCAAAAATGATATAAAAGTGTAAAGTAAAGCCCACAAACATCCGAAACAGGTAATATAATAGCATGGAGCAATCAAAAATTATCGATACATTGGAGACATATCCTTCGCTTGTTCGCCGAGCTGGGAAATTTTTTCCCACTTCTTTGTTCTTGTAACCTTTTGCCACTGCAAGTACTTCCCGATAGCTTCGCTTCCTTATATGTCCTTTCAATAATGTGCTCTTAGTTGGCTTGCGGCGGAGACGGTGGTGGTCGCTGCAGGGCATCCAAAGTGCGCTTCGCTTTCACCGGATCTATCTTCTCCTCCGGAGGTGGATGTTTCTTAGCTCTTTGCATTTCGAAGTAGTCCTTCACTTGGGCTTAACAGATCTCCTCGTTTTCCTGTTCGGTCATATCGTATGGTAACTTCTCTGGAGTCTTGAGAGATGGATCGAATCTGTATTGCCTCCCGCCTCTGGCTGTACTGCTAGATGCTGGAGCAGGCCGAGCGGCTGCGGTTGTCTTCTTTCATTGCTTACGGGGCGGAGGAGAAGGACTACGATGCGCCGGAGCAGCCGAAGCGGCAGCGGGTCTCTTCCACCCTTGCTGACGAGGCGGGGAAGGAGGAGGCTGGCTGCTCGGGCGCGCCGGCATAGGCACAGAAGGAGGCGGAGTATCTATAATTTTTGATTTCTCCATGTTATTAAATTACCCGTTTTGGATGTTTATGGGCTTTACTTTACACTTTTATATCATTTTTGGGACTAACCTATTAACCGGAGGCCCAGCCCGAATTGTTGTTTTTTTGCCTATTTCAGTGTTTCGAAGAAAAGGAATATCAAACGGAGTCCAAACAGAATGAAACCTTCGGGAGCGATCTTTTTGGAACAAACACAATCCAGGAGACATGAAGTGGACATTAGGAAGTAGCCAGGGCAGCCATGAGAGTGCAAGGTGCGTCCTAGGGGGGTGGGTGCACCCTCCCACCCTCGTAGGCCCCTCGTGGCTCCCCTAACCAACCTCCTGCGCCTATATATACCTCTGTACCCTGAAAACATCAAGGAGCACCACAAAAACCTATTTCCACCACCGCAACCTTCTGTATCCGTGAGATCCCATCTTGGAGCTTTTTCCGGCACTCCACCGAAGGGGGCTTCTACATCATCGCGAAGGCCTCTCTGATGAGTTGTGAGTAGTTTACCACATACCTTCGGGTCGATAGTTATTAGATAGATGGCTTCTTCTCTCTCTTTGAATCTCAATACAAAGTTCTCCTCGATCTTCTTGGAGATCTATTCGGCATAACTCTTTTTGCGGTGTGTTTGTCAAGATCCGATGAATTGTGGGTTTATGATCAAGTTTATCTATGAGAAATATTTGAATCTCCTCTGAATTCTTTTATGTGTGATTTGTTATCTTTGCAAGTCTCTTCGAATTATCGGTTTGGTTTGGCCTACTAGATTGATCTTTCTTGCAATGGGAGAAGTGCTTAGCTTTGGTTCAATCTTGCGGTGTCCTTTCCCAGTGACAGCAGGGGCAGCAAGGCGCATATTGTATTGTTGCCATCGAGGACTAAAGATGGGGTTTATATCATATTGTTTGGGTTTATCCCTCTACATCATGTCATATTGCCTAATGCGTTACTCTGTTCTTATGAACTTAATACTCTAGATGCATGCTGGATAGCGGTCGATGTGTGTAGTAATAGTAGTAGATGCAGGCAGGAGTCGGTCTACTTGTCACGGACGTGATGCCTATATACATGATCATGCCTAGATAATCTCATAACTATGCACTTTTCTATCAATTGCTCGACAATAATTTGTTCACCCACCGTAATACTTACACTATCTTGAGAGAAGCCACTAGTGAAACCTATGGCCCCCGGGTCTATCTTTTATCATATAAGTTTCCGATCTACTCTATTTTGCAATCTTTACTTTTCAATCTATATCATAAAAATACCAAAAATATTTATCTTATCTTATTATCTCTATCAGATCTCACTTCCGCAAGTGGCCGTGAAGGGATTGACATTTATCATGTTGGTTGCGAGGTTCTAGTTTGTTTGTGTAGGTACAAGGGACTTGTGAGGAGCCTCCTACTGGATTGATACCTTGGTTCTCAAAACTAAGGGAAATAATTATGCTACTTTGATGCATCACCCTTTCCTCTCCAAGGGAAAAACCAACGCAGTGCTCATAAGGTAGCAAGAAGGATTTCTGGCGCCGTTGCCGGGGAGGTCTTCGCTGAAGTCCAGACATACCAAGTACCCATCACAAACTCATCTCCCTCGCATTAAATTATTTGCCATTTGCCTTTCGTTTTCCTCTCCCCCACTTCACCATTGCAGTTTTATTCGCCCTCACTTTACCGTTTGCCTTCCTTTTGCCATGGCCGAATCGAAAAGAACTAAGGGTTCTTTCCAGAGTTCTAGTACTTTGGATAGTCCCTCTGTCCTCTCTAAGCTCATAAATAATGATGCTATGGAAAGACCTACCGGGATTATCAATGAAAGTTCGAGTAACTTCGATGAAGATGACTCCGGAATTTTTCATTATTTACTTGATGATACTTTAAAAGATGCTTGGGATAGGATATTAAGGATTCGAGCTAGCTATGTGCCGCAATACCAAATTGAGTTATACTTAAAAAGTTTTTATGTTGGCTTACCCGCTTCTTTCAAGCAAGTTCTAGATTCTATGTTGGAAGAAGGTTTTCTTGAAGGGGATGCTATAGATACCTATAAAAAATGAAAACTATATTTGGGCACCCCATGAATGATAAGGTTGAATCCACCACTCTCTTATGGTTTTATCAAAACGAAATTATCAAAGAGATGAAGGCTAGCTTAGATGCAAATTGTCGTAACGTGCTTAATCTTTCTTCCTCCATTAATGGAAATGTGCTTTCCCAAAATAGAAGGATTAATGCTATAGAAAGGAATTTTTCTCTTTTCTTTCCCAATACCAAAGATGGCAATACGTAGATCTATTCTCGCTTTTATGCCTAGCTAGGGGTGTTAAACGATAGCGCTTGTTGGGAGGCAACCCAATTTTATTTTTGTTCCTTGATTTTTGCTTCTGTGTAGTAATAAATAATTCATCTAGCCTATGTTTAGATGTGGTTTTATGTTTTAATTACTGTTTCTGCTAAGTAGAACCTATAGGATAACCTACGGTGATAGTTAATTTGATCTTGCTGAAAAACAGAAACTTTTGCACGCACAAGAATAATTTTAATAAACCAAATAAACGTGCTTTTGAGTTGAATCTTTTTGCAGTAGATAAATAGACAAATTTCCCATGACTTCCTATTTTGCTAAGATTTTTAGAGTTCCAGAAGTATTAGAGAGTTACAGATTGCTCCAGACTGTTCTGTTTTTGGCAGATTCTGTTTTTCGTGTGTTGTTTGCTTATTTTGATGAATCTAGGGATAGTATCGGGGGGGGGGGGTATGAACCATAGAGAACTTCGAATACAGTAGGTTTAACACCAATATAAATAAAGAATGAGTTCATTATAGTACCTTGAGTGGTGATTTTTCTTTCTTGCACTAACGGAGCTTATGAGATTTTCTGTTGAGTTTTGTGTTGTGAAGTTTTCAAGTTTTGGGTAAAGATTTGATGGACTATGGAATAAGGAGTGGCAAGATACTAAGCTTGGGGATGCCCATGGAACCCCAAGATAATTCAAGGACAACCAAAATCATAAGCTTGGGGATGCCCCGGAAGGTATCCCCTCTTTCGTCTTTGTTTATCGGTAACTTTACTTGGAGCTATATTTTTATTCACCACATGATATGTATTTTGCTTGGAGCGTCTTGTATGATATGAGTCTTTGCTTTTTAGTTTACCATAATCGTCCTTGCTCTACACACCTTTTGGGAGAGACACAACATGATTCAGAATTTATTAGAATACTCTATGTGCTTCACTTATATCTTTTGAGCTAGATAATTTTGCTCTAGTGCTTCACTTATATCTTTTTAGAGCACGGCGGTGGTTTTATTTTGTAGAAATTATTGATCTCTCATGCTTCATTTATATTATTTTGATAGCCTTTTAGAACAGCATGGTATTTTCTATGGTTATAAAATTGGTCCTAGAATGATGGGCGTCCATGTTGGGTATAATAAAAACTATCATAGAAAGTGAATTGGATGCTATGATCAATTTGATGCTTGATAATTGTTTTGAGGTATGAGGATGGTGATATTAATGTCATGCTAGTTGAGTAGTTGTGAATTTGAGGAATACTTGTGTTTAAGTTTGTAATTCCCGTATCATGCACGTATGGTGAACCGTTATGTGATGAAGTTGGAGCATGATTTATTTATAGATTGTCTTCCTTATGAGTGGCAGTCGGGGACGAGCGATGGTATTTTCCTACCAATCTATCCCCCTAGGAGCATGCGCGTAGTACTTTGTTTCAATAACTTGTAGATTTTTGCAATAGGTGTATGAGTTCTTTATGACTATACGCACTCTCACCCTTCCACCATTGCTAGCCTATCTTGTGCCGCGCAACTTTTGTCGGTACCATACACCCACCATATACCTTCCTCAAAACAGCCACCATACCTACCTATTATGGCATTTCGATAGCCATTCCGAGATATATTGCCATGCAACTTTCCACCGTTCCGTTTATTATGACATGCTCCATCATTGTCATATTGCTTTTGCATGATCATGTAGTTGACATCGTATTTGTGGCAAGGCCACCTTCACAATTCTTTCATACATGTCACTCTTGATTCATTGCATATCCTGGTACACCGCCGGAGGCATCTACATAGAGTCATATTTTGTATTGAGTTGTAATTCTTGAGTTGTAAGTAAATAAAAGTGTGATGATCTTCATTATTAGAGCATTGTCCCAAGTGATGAAAGGATGATGGAGACTATGATTCCCCCACAAGTCGGGATGAGACTTCGGACTTTATGAAAATTAAAAGAGGCCAAAGAAGCCCAAATAATAAAAAAAAAGAGGCCAAAGAAGCCCACCAAAAAAATGAGAGAAAAAGAGAGACGGGACAATGCTACTATCCTTTTACCACACTTGTGCTTCAAAGAAGCACCATGATCTTCATAATAGAGAGTCTTCGATGTTGTCACTTTCATATACTAGTGGGAATTTTTCATTATAGAACTTGGCTTGTATATTCCAGTGACGGGCTTCCTCAAAATGCTCTAGGTCTTCGTGAGCAAGCAAGTTGGATGCACACCTACTTAGTTTCTTTTGTTGAGATTTCATACACTTATAGCTCTAGTGCATCCGTTGCATGGCAGTCCCTACTCACTCACATTAATATCTATTAATGGACATCTCCATAGACCATTGATATGCCTAGTTGATGTGAGACTATCTTCTCCTTTTTGTCTTCTCCACAACCACAATTCTATTCCGTATATAGTGCTATGTCCATGGCTCACGCTCATGTATTGCATGAAAGTCGAAAAAGTTTGAGAACATAAAAGTATGAAACAATTGCTTGGATTGTCATCGGGGTTGTGCATGATTAAATACTTTGTGCGATGAAGATAGAGCATAACCAGAGTATATGATTTTGTAGGGATAGCTTTCTTTAGCCATGTTATTTTGAGAAGACATGATTGCTTTGTTAGTATGCTTGAAGTATTACTATTTTTATGTCAATATGAACTTTTGTCTTGAATCATTTGGATCTGAACATTCATGCCATAATAAAGAAAACTACAGTGAGAAATATGCTAGGTAGCATTCCACATCAAAAATTCTGTTTTTATCATTTACTACTCAAGGACGAGCAGGAATTAAGCTTGGGGATGCTTGACACGTCTCCAACGTATCTATAATTTTTGATTGCTCCATGCTATTATATTACCCGTTTTGAATGTTTATGGGCTTTACTTTACAATTTTATATCATTTTTGGGACTAACCTACTAACCGGAGACCCAGCCCCAATTGCTGTTTTTTTGCCTATTTCAGTGTTTTGAAGAAAAGGAATATCAAACGGAGTCCAAACGGAATGAAACCTTCGGGAGCGATCTTTTTGAAACAGACGCAATCCAGGAGACTTGGAGTGGACGTCAATAAGCAGCCGAGGCGGCCATGAGCGTGCAAGGCGTGCCCTAGGGGGGTGGGTGCGCCCCCACCCTCGTGGGCCCCTCATGGCTCCCCTGACTGACCTCCTTCGTTTATATATACCTCTGTACCCTGAAAACATCAAGGAGCACCACAAAAACCTATTTCCACCGCCGCAACCTTCTGTATCTGTGAGATCCCATCTTGGAGCCTTTTCCGGCGCTCCGCCAGAGGGGGAATCGATCACAGAGGGCTTCTACATCATCACCAAGGCCTCTCCGATGAGTTGTGAGTAGTTTACCACAGACCTTCGGGTCCATAGTTATTAGCTAGATGGCTTCTTCTCTCTCTTTGAATCTCAATACAAAGTTCTCCTCGATCTTCTTGGAGATCTATTCAATGTAACTCTTTTTGCGGTGTGTTTGTCGAGATCCAATGAATTGTGGGTTTATGATCAAGTTTATCTATGAGAAATATTTGAATCTCCTCTGAATTCTTTTATGTATGATTTGTTATCTTTGCAAGTCTCTTCGAATTATCAGTTTGGTTTGGCCTACTAGATTGATCTTTCTTGCAATGGGAGAAGTTCTTAGCTTTGGGTTCAATCTTGCAGTGTCCTTTCCCAGTGACAGCAGGGGCAACAAGGCACGTGTTGTATTGTTGCCATCGAGGATAAAAAGATGGGGTTTATATCATATTGTTTGAGTTTATCCCTCTACATCATGTCATCTTGCCTAATGCGTTACTCTGTTCTTATGAACTTAATACTCTAGATGCATGCTGGATAGCGGTCGATGTGTGGAGTAATAGTAGTAGATGCAGGCAGGAGTCGGTCTACTTGTCGCGGACGTGATGCCTATATACATGATCATGCCTAGATAATCTCATAACTATGCACTTTTCTATCAATTGCTCGACAGTAATTTTTTCACCCACCATAATACTTACGCTATCTTGAGAGAAGCCACTAGTGAAACCTATGGCCCCCGGGTCTAGCTTTTATCATATAAGTTTCCGATCTACTTTATTTTGCAATCTTTACTTTTCAATCTATATCATAAAAATACCAAAAATATTTATCTTATCTTATGATCTCTATCATATCTCACTTTCACAAGTGGTCGTGAAGGGATTGACAACGCCTTTATCGCGTTGGTTGCGAGGTTCTTGTTTGGTTGTGTAGGTACGAGGGACTTGTGAGGAGCCTCTTACTGGATTGATATCTTGGTTCTCAAAACTGAGGGAAATACTTACGCTACTTTGCTGCATCACCCTTTCCTCTTCAAGGGAAAACCAACGCAATGTTCAAGAGGTAGCAGAGTGCCCTGATCACTCACCGGAGGAGTGGGCGGAGGAGGAGGCAGAGTGCCCTGACTCACCGGAGGAGGAGGCGGAGTGTCCTGACTCACCGGAGGAGGAGGAGGCCTCCAGTTCGGAAGGTTGATGAGATCCTTCCGCCATAGGCATGGAGTCTTCAGAGCAGAACCCAGTCGAGTCTCTCCTTCACCGGTAGGGTGGTCCAACACAAGCTCCTCAAATCCCTCCGATATTTCCTCCACCATCACCCTAGCATATCCTTCTGGAATTGGATGGCAGTGAAAAGTTGCGTCGGGTTCAGGAGGTCGAACAGAGCCGACAGCCGCCTTGACTTTGTAGTTCTCACTACAAAAAAATACACTTCCGTGACGATACGTGTTTGTCACAGTAGGTCGTGTTTTTTGTCATGCATGTACATCCATGACAAATTTATGACATAATCAAGATAGTCATACATGTGCTGTGTAGAAGTGTTCCATGACATTACCAAAATTATCACCACAGAAGTGTCCACTTTCATGACGATCAATCACGCGTCACAGAAGTGCTTTCGTCAAGGGTGACCGACACGTGGCATCCACCGTAACGGAACACCGTTAAGCTATCGGGTCGGGTTTTGGATCCGATAACCCATTAACAGCCCCGACCAATGGGGATTTTCCACGTGTAAAATCATCATTGGCCAGAGGAAACACGTGTGCTCACCGTTGGGACAGATGTCATCCGCTCATTGGACCGAAGGCGCCTATGATACGGCGACACCTAGCACGGCCCAACAGAGGCCCGTTCCTCTGAAAAGGCCAGCCCGTTTGACTTGGTCAAAAGGTGGCGGGCCGGCCCACGGAAAGCCTGTTAACGGCCTGTTCGCGTATAGCCCATTTACAGCCCGCTAACCCAGGGCCCGTTACGCCCTATCCGAATTAGGCCCAGTAGCGTCATCTGGGCCGTCCAATATGATTCGGCCCGTTTTAACTTCCGGCCCATGTGTGGCCCATGACCTCTTTCGGCCCATATGAGGACCTTTGTAACTCTTGGCCCATTAACGGCCTGTGGTGAAACTGGCCCGCAATGAACAATGTATCACTTTATACCCATTAACGGCCCATTATTCCATTGGGCCGTTTCCAGCCTAAGTTATCTTTCGGCCTTCTCAGGGCCCATTGTTTCTTGGGCTCACTTGCGGCATTCGGTTACATACGGCCCGTTACTGTCATTTTCTGCTTGTGGGCCAAATTCAGCACGTCGTTACAGTCGGCCCGTTTGCGGACCGTTAATACGTTGGGCCGTTTTCATGTCAAAAAAACCTGTTAGGCTATTTTCATAGAGTTATCAAATACGGCCTATTAACATCCCGTTATGGTCCACGAATAGTATGGCCCATGATTGGCGAAATGATGATACACCCCGTAGAAGTCCCATGGATCCTACGGCCCGTATGAGGCCCATGGATAGTACGGCCCGTAGAAGGCCCATGGATCGTACGGCCCATAGAAGGCCCATGGACCATACGACCCGTAGAAGGCCCATTGATCCCTAAGGCCCGTATAGAAGGCCGATGGATCCTATGGCCCGTATAGAAGGCCAATGGTCCTATGGCCGAACGAAGGCCCATGGATCATACGGCCTGCAGGAGGCCCATGGTTACAACAGTCCGTGTGTTGCCATTAGGGCTGGGCATTCGGTATAAACCAAAATTTCGGTTTCTACCATTCGGTTTTTCCTTAAATTCGGTTTGGAAAAATGGAAACCGAAAATGGTAGCCAAAAATAGGTAGCCGAAAATTTGGTTAACCGAATATTCGGTACGGTTATCGGTTTTATACTGGAGTGCCCCGTTTAAATATTTCTGCTTTGACTGTAACAGCGGTATCCTCTTATATAGGTCAAAATATCTGTCTCCTCTTCTTAGTCGGCCGAGGTGGGACTAAAGGAACCAAATGACCTGACCGGCTGTTCGCCTGATCGCACAAGCCCCGACCAAAAAATCCACGTGAGTTGGGCCTTGTACCCTTGCATGCACTAGTCAGTAGGCCCACTGCCCACATTACATGAGATGCGTGATGTGCGTTGCTTGATCGTGGGCGCTTTGCTCAAGAAAAAAAGCGAAGCTAGCTCGTGCGCGGCCAGGCTACAGAGTACTGGTAGTCTAGTACGTCCCTTTGCGAGCGATGTGAGCAGAGCTCGGTGCTGCTTCTACACATAACTTCGGTTTTTGCTTCGGTTAATCGGTATAACACCGAACTAAATTAAATTACTTCGGTTTATACATTTGAAAACCGAATTTTTCTATAATAGTGAGAAAAACCGAAAATTCGGTATTTTCGGTTTCGGCTTCGGTTCGGTCTTTGGTTCATCGGTTTTTATGCCCACCCCTAGTTGCCATGATTATTTTGGCCTAGTTACCAAAAATAGGCTATTGTAGCCACTAGAAAAACACAGAAAAAGAACTGTAGTGACTACAAGCAAATAACTAAACAAGACAATAAGGAAATAAATAAGCAAGCAATTAAGGCTAGCCTATTACCGCTATTACACATATTACATCCACTGGGCATCAAAGTTCGCCACCAGTGCAAATATAGGGAACAAAGCAGCATATTACATACACTGGCCGTCAAACATGACCACCAGTAAAAATAAACGCGGCAGCAAAACAAGAGCATAACTGAAACAACTTGAGAAGAGCTCAAGAAACGTTATCCTGGGTATCCATCATGCTGGCAATAAGGTTAGCAAGCTGATTAGCTTTGTCCTGTTTGGCGCTAAAATCCTCCAACGCTTGCTGTTGCACCAGAAAGTATGCATCTGAATGCTCCACGGACATCCGCAGTCCTTCCGCTTCTTGTCGCAGCACAGCTGATCGATGTCTTTCAGCTTGTCGTTGAGACTCAAGAAACTAAACTGATTCAAACAGTGAGTTTGAGTAGCTTGTGCAAGCGGTAGTGGCCAGTAACTCGAACACTAAACCAAGACAGGACTTTGGGGTTGTCTCGCTGTCTTCAAGATAGTCTTCCTTAGCTATTTTATCAGCTTTGTTGGAGACCAACAAGGATGTGTCACTATCCTGAACCTTATCTGTATTACTTCCTTTACCATTGCTTAATAAGGCACTCTTCCCCAATATTCTGTCAGCATTCTAAAAGAAGAAACAAGCAGACACATAACAAGTTTACAATGTACTAGTATATCAAACTCATTTCGATGAACCAGTTCATTAGTAAGGTGGACAGGATTAAACTACCAAGTCTTCTATTGCCAAGTACTAGTACATAATAAAAGCATCAAACAAACATATATCTATGTCCTATGGTCACTGCATTGTCTTACCAAATCAAAATAGAGACACGGTTCAAATCATATCAGTTCAAGACAAAGCAGCAGTGAAAGAATACAAAGCGTGGGAAACTACACGGCACAACAAGATTTCATATGGGTGCCACGGGTCTACATGTACAACAACACTATTGGCTCTGTTGTGATGCTAGTAATGTGCATGATATGAAAGTCAACTGTATACACAATTGAAATTGAAATTGAAAGCAAACCTGTTAAAGAAACATGCGTGAACATACCTGCTGTGCCATTGGAGTTTCGATTGGATCCTTCAATTTAAAAATAAGTTTGTATCAGTAAATACAGTGATACAAGAGCAAAGCAATCATAGTTAAAAAAGGCGCGCCTAAGCGAGCGCTTAAGCGCGCCTAGGCTCTAGGTGTTGGCAAAACGCATTGCGCATAACTACGCTTAATCTATGCATAACTGCGCATAAGCATGCGCTTTGGTTAGTAAAGTGCAAGGCGGTGGCAAAACGCACAATTAACGCCTAGCGCTTTTTCGAATTATGATAGCAATGGAATCTTAAATTAGAATAGTTGTTCTTCAGGTTTAGGCACTTGTTCTACATGAACAAAGTACAATAAGACGCAAGAATATAATACTTAGAAATAGAAAATGAGCTCATAGACCTTACCACATTCTTGGTTCAGGACCAGTACAGAACAAGGCGTTCCGAGTCATCGTCCAGTAAATGTGTCTCAGGAGAACGTAAGGGAACTTGATGAGTTTCTTTGCCGGAAAAGTACGTTTTCTTCAGGTAATTACGATACTGCCACAAAGCATTCTTGAAGATAGCAGAGGTATTAGCACAGGTTACCTCATCCTGAGTTTCCAAATCGGTCCTTCTCTATAGAGAAAAATGGGAAAATTTGCTGTATTATAACCATCATGGAGATAGGATGTATGGGACGAAGCAAAGTAATTGCCATGAATAACATTACTTACACATAACTCATGGACAAACACCTGCAACTGACATTTTCCTTCATCTTCAGTATAATATTTCCAAGATGGGAAGATACGCACATACAATTTAACAACATCAAATGCGATAGATGCTAAACTACGACTGGCTGGTTGTGCTTCCTCCACAGGAATAGGCGTACTAACTGGTGGAGTTGGGGTTCGGCATGATAGTACTGGCCCTTTGGGCGCTGGAGCTGCCTTACTAACTACTCTTGTTTGGGAGCTCTGTGGTGGAGATGGTGCTGTGTCAACAGGAACTGGGTTACTATCGGTTGGGGTTGGGGTTAGATTGGGTGAAGCTGGTTCTCTGTCCATCGCAGTAGGGGTACAATCTGCGAGAGTTTGGTTTATGAGTGGTAGGGCTGGTTCTTGTGCATGTACAACCGGGGTGCTATCTCCACCAAGCGGTAGCACTGTTTTATTTGAAGACCGTGTTTTTATTCCGCTAGATACTGGCATCACCTGCTCCAATTCAAATGGCTGATAAACAGGAAACATAGTTGAATGTACAGACATTGTATGAGAGACAGATGCAATAGATAGTGTGGAAAAAATAGGGCATGAAATAGTTGACATGTATATTGTTTAACTAATACGGATAGCATGACATAATTTCACATATATGATGTCTATCTAAACTGGATAGCATAGCATAACATAATTCAAAGATATGATGAATAACTAAACAGGATCTCATGACATAATTCACCTACATGTTATCTAAGTAATCAGGATCGCATCATTTAATTCACATATGTGATTTATATGCTAAACAGAGGGCATTCAATATGATGTCTGAACTAAGAACATGGTGTTGAATATTGTGTATATGATGTCTAAACTATGCAATGCAAGACACCGTATGCATGATATGAGCAGTATAACCGTGCCAAGTTAGAGCATACACCTCAGTAGGGGAATAGGACTGGTCATCTGTCTCTAAATCCATCTCTGAGGAGTTGTCGGGACCCAACAAGAGATCTGCTTCGACAGGTAGCACTGTCTGCTCTAAAGGCCTTGTTTTCACTCCAGATTTTTCCATCTCCCACCCAAATGGCTGATTCACAGGAAGAGTAGTTTAATGTACAAACATTGTCGACAAATGGAAATGTAATGAAGAAAAGGATGGGCAATATATCATTCAAATATATGATGCCTGGTTAAACATGATGGCATTTCACATTTCACATATATTATGGCTGGCTAAAAGACATGAGACTGCATAACTCCCATATATGATATAGAAACTAAACAGGTGGCATTACAGAACATGCCTAAACTAAGCAGATGACATATATGATGTGAAAAGTAGGCACTGCAAGGCAACATATGCATGATATGACTAACATCATGATGCCAAGGTAGAGCAAACACCTTGGGGGGTAAATAGGAGTGGTCAGCGGCATCTGAATCCGCCTCAGAACAGATATCTTCCTCTGGATTACAATCTGGAGAGGGGTGGGGAGGGTTTGCCATTGAACCCACCATGGAGCGATGTTTGCATGACATTGTATTGCCACGCAAAACTCTTCTCTTTTTCTCTACATGTTCAACATGACTGTGTACAATATCTGACATGCATACGAAAAAATATGGTGAGTTTATGTAAGGAGGGCATGCAGAAATTTAGAGTGATGGTAACAACCAGTGGATCGATCCAAAAATAATGATAGCAGGCTGATGATTGCTTTAAATTAATAAAAAGACAGATGATGATTGCTTTACTATTTGTTTCCCACCCAAGATGAACAACATATGCATACCCTAGGTGAACCAGATATTAGACGGACAGACTATTCATTGCTGCCTCGATATGTGCCCCACAACTAATTTAGAACTCAAGTTTGAACATTAATTTGGACCTGAGTTGGGAGTCCAAGAGCTGAACAGGACGATAAAGTAGCAGGTAAGTTTAAGCAATGCATAACATAAGCAGAAACAAAAGAGTGCGACCTCTCTTTTGGACCCGTGTACTCCTCAGGTTCATCTGCTGAGTCGATGATGGTGATGCCGTTGGGGTGGGTGCTGGCGGTAGGGAAGGAGATCTGAGGCGGCGAAAGACGGTCAGGAGTCGTGATGTCTGGTTTGGTGGATGCTTTTGTCGATGGAGCAGCTCAGGTGAGGTGGACAACGTCGCGGCAGGAGCAGGACAAACCACACAAAGTTCCCTTCGACACGTACCTATAACTGAAGTAATTCTATAAGGGCTCATTTGGCTTGCATGATTCTTAAAACGCAGGGATAGGAAAAACATCGGAATAGGATAGGAAAATGCACATGGTAAATAGAGCATTTGTAAACACAGGATTTCTGTCAACTTGGGTGTTTGGTTTACAGGAATTGGAAAAGCAGAGGAAGGCAAAGAAACATGGCCAAAATAAAGAGAAACCATCTGAAAGCGTGTATAGTTAGATTGTTATTCTGGCACTAATGCACTTGGTCTTGTTTTCATGCATAGGATTTTGAAAAGTAGGTCCAGGTGGATGTTTTGCTTCATTCCTTTCAATAAAATGCATGAATATTGAATAGTAGAGTGCCATTGGAAAATTCCCTATTGCTATGTTTTTTCGTTGAACCAAAATAGCCCTAATGGATCGACGTGAATGTATAGTAATAAGTGATGCAACAAGTGTACAACCACTACAAGAAATATGTCAACTTGTGACCTTGACTATTGGTCACTGAAAGGTCATTGTTTTTCATTTGCGACCTTTTTTTGACTAAAAACAGAAGGTCAAAAGCTGAGGGTCGTTAACTGACTATAGCGACCTTCTCTGTGAGAAGGTCGTGGACGTTTACGACCAAAATATTCCTACTGTGGCGTTCTGGTCACTAGCAACCTCCCCAGGCCACATAGGCATCCAGCGTGGCAAGCTGATGTGGCACAAGATTCAGCCCGGTCCAATTAGGTGTTTTACATGGGCCGAGCCCATTAATTCGGCCTTTTTAATATTTATTTTTCCTATTAATTTTTGCTAGCTACATGGGTTGGCCCAGCAATTCGGCCTTTTTATTTCATGGGTCATGGCCTATTTGTACAACAGTTTTAGTTTTTTTTTATAAAATGGGTCCACTAGTCAAACAGGTCCCACTTGTCAGGTTCTGATAAGTGGGTCCTAGCTATTAGGCCCAGATTCTTCATATTTCAATTTGACAATAAGAAAATAACCATTAGTTAAATTGGGAAGCAAAAAACACACATGATACTTCAAATAAAAATAGCCAGATTCAATACAAGCTCTACAAATGACACGTCCTACAAGCCGTAGCATTTACAAGCTCTACAACTATGGGAATCAGTTACAAGCTCTACAAGTGTTTTCTTCTTCTACATGTAGCTCCTTCAATAGCGATCAAATGCCGGACTCACTTGAGAGTCAGGACTGGGCCTTCCACGGACGCCCTGTTACATGAATCAGCTGATAAAAATTAGAAAAACTGGAGCCAATATATTATGAACATTCCATTCAAAAAAGGAGTAAAGGACATTCTTTGTTTCATCACGTTATAAAGGAGCAGCACAAACCACAACTTTACTCGACACACATACACATACACACATGAATATTAAGCTCAGTACCATCAACTATATCATGGTTTAACAGCTGGCCTCAGCATCTTCAAACCAGCATGCTTATGATCATAATCTAAGCATATCATCAAACAAAACCTACACAGATAAAGATCACATCACATCAAGCCACAGGCGCACCAGCACTGGCATGAGATTCAACGCAACAGCAATGGGGTACCACAACAGCATGAAAAACCTAAGCATACTAGAGAAAATAGATAGTTGGTGGTAGAGGGACTCGTTAATTACTTCAATGGCGTACTTGATGGGTGATGATGGTCCTTCTCAAGTAGTTGTCGTCCACAGTTAAGAGGTTTCATACATCTGTCTACAACAATCAGCAAACCAGAAATCAGAACGAATACTTCAATCTCATAAGAAGTTTAAAAAAGACTAGCATGACAGAAATATGTGGACTACTTCTAAAATGGTACATATAGCACATGCCCAAACAAATATGTGATTTCAAGGTCCCACTGAATATTACAGTAGTTAACAGCAAGTGAAATTATTGTCATGTGCAAAATTTACAGTAAATACTCCACTGAATATTACTGAAAATTAACAGAAGTTAACTAAGCTTTTTCAGTTTCAGAATATACAAGTCAGAAAATAAGCTTGCAAGCAAGTTTATGTAAGTAATGCACACTGGAGTACAATACTTCTATGGATTTCTGCAAATAATTCATGATTTTCTAACTAATCCAAGATGTCCATTTAATTAACTGGAAAAGTAAGTTAAATCTTGCTGAATCTTGTTAAATACTCCAAGAAAAATTACTCCACACATGTACAATTCAACCTTGTTAAATACTCTAAGCAAAATTACTGGATTGCTGGAGTACTACAAGTTAAATGTGTTACACATGTCTCAAGGAACCAGCAGCGCTGCTTGCCCCCTTGGTCCAGCTCCTTGCTGTGCAGGAGGACCGAGACTTGGATGCAGACAATACAAAACAATACAAAAGTAGGAAGCCAAACATCTAAGCAAACATGATTGGCAGGAATGCAGCATCATGCATGTGCCGACTGCCCCGCAGGCAACCCTACTACAATGACAGGGCTTCGGTAAAGGGACATTGTTGCTAACTCATCACAAAGTTCTGATGAAGTAAACCCCAGAAATAAAAGCTCGAGGATGGATGGGCAAAAGGTCATGGGCTTCAATAATCATGCTAGCCTTTTCAGATGGTTTAAAGTAGGGAAAGGCAAAAACTGGTAAGTTTTGCTGGAGCAGAACTAACATTATTTTCTAGCCCAGACCCAAACAAGAAATGTACAGAATATACTAGCGGTAATCTTATCACCATTAATAGTACAATAAACTCAGATCTTATAGATCAAATTGAACACTATATATGCAGAATATTTATAGCTAAGATTTATCTTTGGACTGTATTTGGACACTAAATATGCAGAATATTTTAGATTACCAACAATAAAAGTTCATGACTGTCAACCAGGAATGTACAGTTTCTGGCAATCAGTCAAAACAAGGGAAGAATCTATATATCACATTCAAGGAACTATGTTGATATTATCAGCATCCAAAATCCTTTGAAAAGCCTACATGTGAAACTAGAAGAAGCACAGCGGCCCGATGTGCCTAGGGGTCAGGGAGAAGGGCGATGAGAGAGCGCAGCGGAATCCATTGCGTCGGATCCAAACAGGCCTCCATGGCCATAGTCAACTCCCTCTTCTACCGCTTTCAACAAGAACTTGTGATCCCTGTAATATACCGCTGTTAAATAAAGCAACACATAAGCATATGGAAGAAAGCCTTTTGAGCAGCTCTCCAATTACATAGAACAACAAATGTAGCAAAGGGCCCCACGATGGTCAGATATGCCTTGCCTTGTTGTGTGGTGAGTAAGAACTACGGAGAGGAAATGGTAATTACTACCTTCCTGATGCCCGTGAAACGCAGAAGCAACTGCGATAGTTCCATCCGTGGTCTCCACAACTGCAAAAGAACGAAGAAGATGGTTACCGAGGCACCCAAGTTACTTCATAATCTGCACAGGATTTACCCAAAATGTAGCGCCTATGTAGAAGAAACTATGAAATGTGTAGAAGAATCATCACATGAACAAACAAACAAGACCCCCATGAACTTGGAAGGCTGTGAACACTAGCAGGACGCACGACAGATCTTGGAAGATTGACTGCGTGTAACATGTGAAGAATACAAATAACACAGGGGCATAATACCAATCCTACACACTTCACTTCTATGCTGGTAGGAATAGGATAGCATGCAAGAATTAGTACATCCTGAATCACGATTGGATGTGACAGAGATGCAAAAAATATACAGAGTAGTTGATTCCTAAGCATGATAACATATAAACATGTCAAGGCGCACTATCAGTTACTATGACTGACATTTTTGTCAACAGACGCTACAAACAAGTCACGTGTTGGTCACACATTAGCACATGAAGCTACCAACCGAACGAATCTTTTGCTTCTAGAAACACTCTGTTCATCGCAAGATATAGAATGCCATATAGAACTCTGTTCAGCACAAACCACATTGTACAATCTTTTAACTATGTTCAGCAAAAACTAGAGAGTATAGTCTACAACTCTGTTCAGGTAAAACTACAGAGTACTAAACTCTACACCAGTACCGACCCTGTCGGCTGTTCCTTGCTCTGAAACTCTGTCACTTCTATGCTAGTACTATAAAGTAGTACTCCACAACGTCCGTACTCGATTGGTATTGCTGTATGATGGCCAAGTACCCCAACGAATGCAAAATGCAACCTGTTCCGACTACACAAAGTTCAGCTACACTGGTAGGCACTTGACACCCCCCAACTACGTCTGTAAGCCCTGCTCTACAGTTCAATTGAAACTAACTCACGTGCGCAAGAAACAAAAATACCTTGCATGTATTTATGCGTTGGCTTCAGCGGACTGCAACTACGCAAAGATGAGGAGGGTGTCAACCGTTGCTGCACTGGAGGCACCATCAAGAAATAGCCTCCAGCTCCTAACCTACGGAAGAGATCCATCGAGCACTAACCAACTCTTGACCTCGGCATCACTATCTAGTGCATATCATGAATATATCTGACGCGACAAGCGAGAACGAACCAAGGATAAAGGCGGGAGGGAGATGGATCTCATCTATTACCTGGGAGAGATGCCCGCTGCCAGTCGTAGTCGCCGGAGCCGAGGGAGCCGATGGCGCTGTCCCATCCTGGTGGCCGAAGACCCTAGACAGGCCACGCGCGCGCCGGATCCGACCAGATTGATGGAGTGCCGTGCTCGTCGGCGAGCAAGAAAGCCGTGGTTGCTGGGAGGCGACGGCTCTATCTCCGGCGAAGTCGAGGCGGGCGGTGGAGAGCAGGGCCGATCGAGATCACAGAGGGAGGGAGAGGGTTGGGGGTGGCGGGCATGGGTGCGTGGGGGCTGAGGGGGTGAGGGAGATGGATCCATGACGTCCGCTGCCATGGCTTTCCGATCTGCACGACCATCGTCGTGGTTTTGGATCTGCGGGAAGGGGAGAGGATGGCGATGGCGGTGGCGGCGTATGGATCTGGGAGAGAGAGGAGGGGAAGTCGTGCGGGGCACGAGTGGTGTGCGGGGGACGAGTGGTGTGCGGGGGAGAGTGGGTGGGTGTGGGTGGGTGAGAGGGTGGACGTTGGATCCATCCGCCGTGGACGGCTCAGATTTCATAGAGAGGGGCGATCCGCGTGAGAGATCCTGATTGGTTCGATATTTTTGTCATTTAAAATAGTTTCTAAGTGCTAAAACATAGTAAAATGTGAAGCAACTGCCCGTATTATTTTGCAAAATGGCACCACTAAAATTTTCACTCAAATTATACCACATTTTATGAATGATCACCAACTTTAATGCATTTCCAATCTTTCTACCTATTTTTGGCCATTTAAATGGGTTCCTTCCGAATCAGCTGGGACTGGGTCAAATTTGAACTACACCTACTTCATATCTTGCTTGTTATTTTTTACATAAATCATTTTAAGATACACAAGTATATATTTCATCAAAGATGTGCCAATAGTTTTGCAAGATTCCAAACATAGATACAAATGGTCAAGCCCGCCGTTTTGACCGCATTTTGAAACAGGCATAATTTTTTTTAGAAAATCAAAATATTGGAAAACCTTCGCATTGTGTCATTATATGTGACCAAGTTTCCAGGAAAAATAATAAACTTGTAATACAAAAATTTATTTAAAAAAGTATTCTCAGAAATGAGCTGTCATGCGTGAAGATTCATGGCTTTCAAGCCAAATGATCAATCTTATGCCCACATTCATGGCATAGTTTGTTCAAATGACCTCATATTGTGCACAAGGGTGCATCTTGGAATTCCAAACCATGTTGCCTAAGGGAGTTTTCACTTTCATTGCACAAAAGAGCCATTTTCCATTTTTCGAGTGCCCAAAAGGAGGTTTTTTTGTGAAGGGCCTCCCAAATAATTGTTGCAAAATTGGACCAAATCAATTTTCCAAAATACTAGGCCATATTTAATGCACAATTGAACAAATGGTTGGGTATCAAAAGATTCGATCCACCTCTGGTGAAAAAGACAAATTTCCGCCGATTCAGCAGGAAGCGGGTCAAATTTGAACTGCAGCTGCCACATAGTTTGCTTTTTATTTTTTCTAAAAATCATTTTTAGGTACAAAAGTATCTATTTTATCAGAGAAACACCAAAAAAATTCCAAGATTCAACAACTAGCTAGGAACGGTCATTCCCGCCGCTTTGACCGCATTTTGAAACGGGCATAAAAAATTCAAAAAATTGGAAAACCTTTGCCTTGTGTCATTATATGTGACCAAGTTTCCAGGAAAAATAATAAACTTGTAGTACGGAAATTTATTTAAAAAAGTGTTCTCAGAAATGACCTGTCATGCGTGAAGATTCATGGCTTTCAAGCCAAATGATCAATCTTATGGCCACATTCATGGCATAGTTTGTTCAAATGACCTCATATTGTGCACAAGGGTGCATATTGGAATTCCAAACAATGTTGCCTAAGGGAGTTTTCACTTTCATTGATCAAAAGAGCCATTTTCCATTTTTCGAGTGCCTGAAATGAGGTTTTTTTGTGAAGGACCTCCCAAATAATTGTTGCAAAATTGGACCAAATCAATTTTCTAAAATACTAGGCCATATTTAATGCACAATTGACAAAATGGTTGGGTGTCAAAAGTTTTGATCCACCTCTGGTGAAAAAGACAAATTTCTGCCGATTCAGCGGGAAGCGGGTCAAATTTGAACTGCAACTGCCTCATAGTTTGCTATTTATTTTTTCCAAAAATAATTTCTAGTTACATAAGTACCTATTTAATCATAAATACATGGTTTGGTGGCGATACGTCAAGGTTTGGACGGTGGTCGAGGGCCCCAACTCTAGAGTGCGTAAACTCGCATGCCGCCACTTGGTCACCGCGTGATCATGGCGTTGCCATGTGTTCTGGGCGGCCTAGGCATGTCTAGTGGGTTGGGAACTCCCCAGGTAGGTGCTAGGAAGAAAATTACAACATAAGATTCTCACGAGGAGATCGATCGATGCTTATACATGAATTAGCAGCCAAGTGTTTGATTAGCGGTACGGGAAATGTACATGGCTAATGGGCGTGAGTTTTGGCTGAGGATGATCAGTTACTAAGAAGACCGTCTTCACAAATTTTCATCTCAAAAGGAGGAGCCTAGGTGGTACTTGCTTTGCAAACTACCACACTGGACATAAATACGAATGTTGAAGCTCGGCTCAAAATAATGAATGGATTGAGTTGGCATTTGGTGGAGGATGGTTATTTGGGCATAGAAAAGTACTGTAGAAAATGGATACTATTTGGACATGCCAAAGTGGTACTTCCTTCACAAACTGTTGTTTTGAACAGAATAGGAAAATGAATATTTTTGAATTATTTTTGAACTAGGCAAGGAAGGTTTTTACATATTTGACGAAGATATGACCCAAAGAATTTATGAGATTTTTTTGGGAATTTTGGGAATGACAGAAATATAGGTTGCTTCACAACCTAGGACAAAAACTGCCACATGGACATGACACATAGGCAAAACTGATGAGGTGGTGCCTAGTCATAGCAACCCACCACAATTTACAAGGCTATGACCATCTATATTGGTCGTTAACAACTAGAAATAAGGCAGCGGACTAGCGCTGTTTGCTTTATGACCTTTTCATGTAAGGAAATTACGACCTTTCTGACCAAAATGGCCGCAATGGTTTAGGGTTTGGAGCCCCTCGAACAGCTTTTGACCAATTGGTCTGAAATGGTCATAGATCTATGACCAATTCTTCCAGGGTCACTGATAGAAGGTCACTAGTTGACATATTTCTTGTAGTGAACCTCTTTGCCGTAGCCGTGTCGACCTCAGCATCATTGGGTTGGTCGTTGAAGCAGTTGAGGCAGAGGTGGTTGTCGGAGGCGTGCAGGAAGATCTGAGGAATCTGTAGACTGCGTCCAGGGCACTGCTCTATTGTGATGGATCGTTCTATCGTTGGAGCAGCTCCGGTGAGCCGTAAGACGTCAAGGCTGAAGCAGCACAAGATAGACATCGTCAATCTCAACTGGGATTCTAATAGCATCTCCAATAGATGATGTAAAATTGATGTAAAATTAACATCACCAAAAACAACCTGACTACAAGAGATGAGGTAAAAACTATTGACTCTGAACTTAACTGTCGAAACTGAAATTTACTATCGAATCTGAATGCTACTGTCGAAACTGAACGCAATGGTGGCAGAGAGGCACTTGACATGTAGTTTAGGAGGGCCTTTAGTTCATCTTCAACCTGCACCCCCCTGAGCCGCCAGCCACCACCGGCCGAACCGCCGGCCCCAGCGCCGCCTCGCCGCCCCGAAACAACTCGCCACCGCTGCCCCGGTCAGCCCTCTAGGCCCCCCGCCCCCACCCTGAACCCTAAGATAGATAGTGGGGTACCTCTCCGGCAAGCCACCGTCCCCGCTGCGGGTGGTTCTTCCTTAACACCGGCGAGCCCCCCCCCCCCCCCGCAACCCCTGAAAATCGACTGACCCAAAAGTCAATTCAGTCGACTGAAGTGTGGCTTAATCGGAGCAGAGCAGCAGCACGAGCGAGGGGGAGAGCAGCAACAACAGCTGGGCGAGCGAGCGATCGAGCGAGAGCCGGAGCAGCAGCAGCAGCGTGAGCGAGCGAGCGAGAGCCGGAGCAGCGGCAGCAGATCCGGCTGGTATGGACGCCGCCACCGAAGGGGCCTCGCACTGGGGGAGAGCCGCCGTGGAGATGTCGCTCGCCGTGCAGGCTTCACCGCAGCCGCTCCATGGGGGTGCTGGATGGAGCACCGTCGGTGCCGGAAGGTCGAGTTAAGGAGAAGGTGTGATGCGATGAGTGTACAACCTCTTTGGTGGCGCTGAGTAGGCCTCGGCTTTGTCCGAGGAGTCGGTGAGGATGTTGCGGTTCTGGTGGAGCAGGTTAAGGCGGCGCTGTGGGGATGGAGCAGCCGCGATAGACGAGGCGATCGTTGGAGCAGCTCCTTGGAGGTGGAGGACGAGGCGGCTGAACCGGCTGGACAGCGAGATGGACGACGGATCCTCATCCGGGGAGGTGGACGAGGGACGTTGAGCTGTTGCGGTGGACGACGTCGTCGGGGAAGAGGCTCCGGCTGGGCAGTGGTGATGTGGCGGACGAAGGAGGGTGGGGTTTCGCGGCTGGAGCGGAGAGGTTATGGCGGCCTGGGGTTTCGAACGGCGAAAAGGGGGCGATGGGAGGGGGTGAAGCATGACTTAGGGACGCACTTGTCCAAAATGTAGGGTGTGTTACAAAAGTGCCCCCCACCGATTTGAACTAGTGGCCCTTTCGGCTTAGGGTTAGAAGGGGGATTTCGCGTGTCGGGATTTGGCAGCTGGAGGGAGTTTTCGCGTGCGTTGTAATTTCGGGATAGCAAGGCGCGGGTTGCGAAGGCGCCAGTTTTGGGAGCACGATATCTGAATTTTCGGGATATAACAAGACGCGGGTTGAATTTTAGGGACAATCCTAACGTGTAGTAATATTGTACTTGTACGTACCAAATCAATTCACACTTCCCTCAACCAGAAAGAAAACAAAAAAATAAAACTATTCACACGACACAAAGAGAGTCTTGCCCCGTTTTACTATACAAATGCTATTCAAAGCTACTCCCTCCTTCCATCTATATAGGGCCTAATGTGTTTTTCGATGCTAACTTTGACCAAATATTAGAGCAATGATATATGCCATGCAACTTACACAAAGCACACCGTTAACTTCGTCTGTGAAAGGTTCTTTCAATGATATAGTTTTCACATTGTGCATGTCATGTACTATTAATCTTGTCAATAGTCAAAGGCGGTCTTAAAAATCTCATTACGCCCTATATAGATGGAAGGAGGGAGTATGAATCCATGTTATGTCCAATTAATTTTTTCGCTTGCTGTATAATGCATGTAACCTACTCATACAAACATTTTAGTGCATTCCAAATGTCTATACTACCGTTGCAATTCGAACTAAATTTGAATTCGTTTCTCTATTTCAATAAGAATCTACAATCATGATTGTTGCCAACTTCAACCATCATTCGTGTATTACCTAAATAACACACCACATGATTACTATAGAGATAGATATGAACTATGTGTACTACATGAACTCAAATTCTATTTTTTGAATACACTTGATGTTGATTCCAAATAATAGTACATTTGATGTACTAACTATATATTCATAATCTAAACCATGTTCCATACATACACCGTGTTTATCACACAAAGTATGGTGCCCCGCCCCCTACATTATGACAAGTATTTAGACCTGAGTTGCAAAAGCCACACATTAGCCCAAATTATAATCAATGTTCTACATTATGATATCTTCTTCAAGTATCTGTATCCACCTTTTTATAATGAATTATGATCTTTGTTCATCTTTTACACCTTCACGATCCTCTTCTATTTGTAGCTAGCTAGCGCTAACTTTCTATCCTGCATGCACACGCCCGCCCCCCTCACACACCCTTAGCGTCCCCTCCATCGCGCACGTTCATTATTTCTCTTTAGGTTGTCCACCAGCTGTGTGTGTAGGCCCCCGGCTCCTTCTTTCTGGCACACACCGGTCGATATACCTCTCTAGCCAAGTGTGCCTACAACAAACACATATATACTTCCCCTCTTCTCTTCTCACCATCCATGCCCCCATATGTCCAATACGATTCCACGCAGGTGCACACTCCCGCCCCTCTTTTCATTAATCACATGCTCGCACACTCCTCTCCCCTCGACATGGTAGGCCTCTCGCACCACCTCCTAGCCACACACTCTCCCCCTGTCTGCCTCTCCGGACCTTATTTGCTTCTAACACATGCATGCGTGTATATGAACTGATCTCCCTACATATAGCCAGTTCGACTATAATTCGTTTTCACCAAGCACCGATACACTTACCTCGCTAGTTATGTCTCTCCTTTTCTCGGACACACGACGGTTGATCTTCCTATGTAGTTACGCATGCTTACCACAACCATATCTTCTCCCCTCATCATCCTTGAATACCTCCCGACCCGTCTCTCACACGCACGTGCATAGACAGACAGACATCCCCCGCCCTCTCTTATTAATATTGCACTCATACCCTCCGTTTGTCTAGCAGGCCTCTCCCACCATTTGCGAGACGCCACTCCACCACCAACCCTCCGACGCTCTACCTTTGTCTTTTTCCCAACCTTATTCCTCTGCTACACATATCCATGGATGTCGATCGATCTCCCTCAATACATAGCTAGGTCTCTCTTCTTCCCCACACATATACTAGTCGACCGGTCTCTACCCCCTCCCCACACACACACACACCAATAGTCGAACGTTGTAGGTAGGTATCCATGCCACGGAGAAGAACTACACCTCTGCCCTCTCAAATTCCAGTAGGCCATCCGCCCTGTATCTTTGACGTGGGCAAACACAAATTCGATGGCACTCTTTATCGATCACGCAGCCACACACTTCATGCCTATTTTCAATTCTATCGACATCTCACGTCCATGACTCTGTTTCACACACATTGCATATGTTACGTTTTTCTGATTGAGATATCATCAACACATTGCCTCTGTTTCGCACAAACCATCTCTCTCACACCCACCCACATACGTACCTGCACCTAAAGAAGAAGTGCACGCAGGACGCACGTACTCACGTCTCGTTCCTGGCCACACCCGCGCGGGTACACAGTGGAGTTCGTTTCTGTACGAAAAGGCAGCCCACGTGATAATTTGACGCGTGTAGTGGTTGTTTACTCGAAGGAGGGTCGGGTACCATGCCTAGAATATAAACGATTGCCGTGGCGAAAATGGAAAAATGGGTTTGTCTCTCGTGAGTCTCATCACACAATCTCACGCAAGGCCGTCGTGGCCTCTCTCTCTCTCAGCGTTGGTCAGTGATCCGGCCGCATCCTGTCCACCGGTAGAAAGGGAGGATGTGCATCGTCTCTCCGTTCAACGGTGTTGAGGTAGCTCGTCCCGATCTGCGGTACCCTCCGTTCTCTCTGACCAAGCTCCGGCGTGGTAGGGCCTTCGCCACTTGCTCGTTGCCACAGTATGGGCAGATCCGGGCCGCCGGTGCCCTCCTAGTAACATCCCGATGACCCTCAGGTACAGCTTCCTCCGGCCTTGCTCCACTGCCCATCTTCCCACATTGCTGCATGTGGATCTTCTTTAGTTGTTTGCTTAAATCGTATCTCGGCCGGCGTACTTTCCATCTGGCAATCTCGTCCTCAAACCATTTTTGATAAACCACCATGTGCTATCTTTCCCTTTTTACATGGAACATGCTTCTTTTTTGTCGGCGTATGTGTCTTCAACTCGTGTTATTGGGCAGTAATTGTTTCCTTTAGACCTCCTTTTGTAAACAGGGCTATCCATTTTCACCTTGTTGCTATTGCGACCTTTTGGTTTTTACATTTCTGTGGGACTGCGGAAAGGGAGATTGGTTTTGCTATCCTCCTCATCCAACTCCGTGCCTAATCTTCTCCAACAAGAAGTTAGTCCTAAAGAGAGATCGTAGAGGTGATCGGCTTCTATTTATGTGTGTTATGTTTCATCATCTAGTTCCACTATTATTGTAATCACATTGACTGGATATCTTTGCAAACAGGGATGGTCCGCCCGATTTTAGTGGAGCTGCACAAAATGATCGGATTGTGGTGTCCTTCATACACCTCTTTTTTGGCTATAGAGCTGGGTAAAAATAGTTGCCAAGCAATGAACACTGTGCCAAGGAAATGGAGCCATGCCTACGAAGAGCATCGATCAATTATATTTTTTTCTTTATTTGTACACCTTCTCACAACTTTGTCTTCAGTTGTGATGTGAATATTGGCGCTGATCTGCGAACCATTGAGATGCATTAGCCATGGTAGTTTCATTTGTATTTGATGGAATGTTGTAACGAGATAATCTCGAGGCAAGACACATGAATCCTAAGTTGAAACTTTTTTTCCCTGCGGGAACCAGAGTTGAAACCTTCATAGCATCACAGTACAATTTCATCAAAATTATGCATACATATAAACAAATCCTGAAGGATTAATAGCAATGCCAGAAACAATTCAACTTCGTTTCGCCGACATGTTGGACATCCTTCATCCGGCTCCACCTGCCATGTAGCAATATTGAGTGCACAACACAACTTGAGGGAAAGATTCACCCCGGTCGTTGTCACGACCGGTTTTCTAGGTATAAAAATCCAGAAAGAGACCGTCGTGCTCATCAGCCCCAGGATTTCTGTTAGCTGATGAGGCACCAACTTGATACAGAAATTCCAAGCAAATAGAAAATATGTAGTACACGACCATTTTGGTCTGTGAGTACAACAAATGGTTTCTAGTGGTCGATGGCGGAAGCGGGTTGTGAATATCAGTGTCCATGGCACTCCATTTCCCACGGGAACAGCTGACCAGGTTAACTCCTATCTTCGTGAGGCTGCTATCACCGTTGCATAGGTTCTGGGCTGTCATCACGGTCGCTCCTCTCCGTACAAGAAAATCTGGCCAAGACAATAGCCAGGGACAAGCCGGTGAGTACTTTGAATGTACTCGCAAACATTATGAACACAGGAATAATATAATGATGTGCTGAAAATATTTTATACTCATGACGTCAGTCACAAAAATATAAATATAACCCGGATGCATGTGAGCATGTTAATTATGAAAATGCAATGACTTAGCAAAAATTATGAAATAAACAACAAAGAAATGCCACAGTCGGGCGTCTAAGCGACACCACATACAGGGCTTTAAAAGAAATGCCACAGTCGGGCGTCTGAGCGACACCACATAAAGGGCTTTAAAAGAAATGCCACAGTCGGGCGTCTGAGCGACACCACATACAGGGCTTTAAAAGAAATGCCACAGTCGGGCGCCTGAGCGACACCACATACAGGGCTTCAAAAGAAATGCCACAGTCGGGCGTCTGAGCGACACCACATAAAGGGCTTCAAAAGAAATGCCACAGTCGGGCGTCTGAGCGACACCACATACAGGGCTTTAAAAGAAATGCCACAGTCGGGCGTCTGAGCGACACCACATACAGTGCTTTAAAAGAAATGCCACAGTCGGGCGTCTGAGCGACACCACATACAGGGATTTAAAAGAAATGCCACAGTCGGGCGTCTGAGCGACACCACATAAAGGGCTTTAAAAGAAACAATCATAGTGAATATCCCGGAGGTAGAACCATCCCAGAAATATTCGATAATACCAAAAATATCACGAGTTAGCCCACAACAAAATAATAATCATCATTATCAAATGTCACAAGTTGTAATATCAGTCCTCATTTCACAGTTTCACCTCCGAAGACCGACACTAAGACCGACACTTGACCCATCCCAGACTGTAATCCTTAACCATGGACACGGCTATTCGAATAGGTTTAATCTCTGCAGAGGGTGTACTCTTTACCCACGAGTAACGGATTCCTTTAGTCCATCGGGACTAATTCCGTCTACGGTTTTTTGTTGAAAACACACCTAACTTGCACACACCAGCTTAACTCACACGTGTCTGGAATCACCCACGACACCTGTCAAGCAAACTTTAAGTGGGGAGGCTACAACCTCGCGTAGCATGGGATCAAATTTATATTGCACGCTCTAAGGGGTGGCCTCCCCTCTCGGTCTCAACCGGAAACACCCATGCCCCCGGACCAGGTGGCCTGCCTACCAGCTACAACCGGTATCTTCCACCCTGGCCTCTCTGTACGGTGTGTGCTAGAAAGAGGTTGACAACTTACTGAACCGTACTCTACTTGTTGTAGAGACGAGTGGTAGTACGAAACGAGTATGGGGGTTACTGGAACAAGACTCGATCTATGGTCGACTCGGGAGGTTTAAGTATTCCCTGCATGACTAGCATAACAATATATCAACCAACAGAATCACCGCTCACCTTACCATGCCATACCGTTCCGACGGAGACCGGCGACAAACTCATGCCTACCCAAGGCAGAGGTTTTCCCGGGTTCCTGCCGGTATGCATGTAAGGTACATGAGGATGATTATCATCACAAGAGTGATCATTTCCAACAGCATGGAAATCACTAACATGCACCCATGCACATGATCATATCACATGAAATAACAAGTTTCTTCAAAGTGAGGTGAAGATATAAACGTGTCATCAAACACACAAAAATATTTATGCCGGGGTTCAGAATGCTTGCCTTCATGTCATGGGAAGGCAGGGTGTATTTCAAACTCTTGAAATACTTCTCCTCTCTCCAAAATTCCTATTTTTGAAAATATAAATGAATTAACACACAAAATGAAAACAGCACAAAAAGTTGTTTGAAAATTTTCCAAATAAATATTAAAATAAACTAGACAGAATTTGAGAGAGGTAGGAAAAAGAATCAATTCATTTGGAGTTATATTTAAAAAGGTATAGCCAGTCAAAGATTTGGTCAAAAATCTGTTTTTAATAAAAACAGAAAAAGGAAAACGTTTCAAACGAGATTACGCTTTCGGGCAGAGGAGGCGTACTTGAGGGTTTACGCCTCCACTTATCAGCGTGGTCCGCGCAGGGGCCACTTACAGTGGGTCCAGGGGGCCCACTAGTCATGTTTGACTAGCCTGCCTTCCTTCTTCTCCCTCTGTCCCGAGCGGAGGCGGAACTCCGGCGACTGTCGCCGGCGAACGGCGGGTCCTTGAGGGAAGCTGAGGGCGGGAATGGATCCACGGGTCGAGGGTGATCCTACTGGTAGTCGCTGGGTCGGCGGGGACGGCGAGGGTTGCCGGCGGCGAGCTTCGCTGCGGAGGAAAGCTTCGGGGCGAAGTGGTTTCGGGGCCGCGGTGGTTCCCGACCGAAATGGAGTAGGGGAATGTGATCACGGAAGGAAGATAAAGTTCCTGGTGGAGAGAGTGGAGAGGGAGGGGCACTGGTGGCGACGGAATCGACCGGAACGAGGCGGCAGCCGAGCTGACCGGAGAGGTTGAAGACGACCTCCTCGCTGCGATTGACGACTAAGGGGTTACGAGAAGGACGGCGTGAAGCTGCCTCCGTGCTCGGAGGAGTCCGGGGGCCACCCTTTATAGCATGTCCAAGTCGGTTCACGACGGCCGTAGATAAGCTCGCCGGCGAACCATCCTACTGTACTGCAGGGCGACGTGGCGGTGGCTGGACGGCTCCAGGAGCTCCTGACGAAAACTCCACTGTCGAAGGAGGCGAGCTGGCGCGCGGTGGTGGTTTGGGCGGTGCTGTCCATGGCGGTGGCGGACGCGGCCGCAAGCGTGCCGCCAAGAAGCTTGCTGCGACGCCGCTGTAGTGAGCCAGGGGCGGTCGGGGCTCTTGGCGTGACGCGGCAAGAGTGACAAGATCAGGATGAGCTCGGGGAGGTTTATCCAGGGGCGCGCTTGCTCGGGCGCGGGCACGTGCAAAACGCGTGCTCTGCTCGCGCTCCGGGCGTGCACGACGTCTGCTCGACGAAATGCCAGGGTGGCCCAAACTACTAGAGATCGAATGCAAATCCACAGGTCTGGGTTAGAGACCATTTGCAAGCTACAAGACAACTTGGTTTGGACAGATGGGAAAGTTCACAACACAAACTTACAATCATGCCAAATCTGTTCATGCCCACAGGGTGTTTGACAAAATGCTAGAGGCACTCAGGCATTTCTTGGAGTGACCAAAACTTCCAGAGTGGGGTCTCTTTAGGTGAAAGAGAGGGTGGTGAGGTTAGTTTGTGAAAAGCACAAACTTGCTAGTGCAAGTTTTGCAGAACTTCAAATCTGAACAGGATGTGGATGGCAATATTTCATGAACCAAAAATATGCCAATGGTTGCATGCTCCTGGACTTAGAGGTTTAGCACGAAGGACTACAAGTAGGAGAAAGAGTCAAGGGCCAAAGAGCAAGCAATAATATGGTTGCTGTACAAACCATCACGATGGACCAGAATGAAGATGAGCTTGGTTCACTCAAAAATTTCAAAGAACAACCCTGGATTTTTGCATACAATGGAATCATATGCTCCTACTGACATCCCAAAATTTTGGTGGAAGCTAGAAACAAACATTTAAAAGGGTTGCAGTGAAAAATTGTTCACTGTACCAGAGAAGAAAGACATGTGTAATACTCAAAATATGTAATGAAATACATACCTTAATGCGCAAAAGTGATTTAGAGGCATCACAAGACATCTCCAAATTTTGGTGGAATTTTTAGTTAAATTTATCAAATGGTTGTAGTTCAAAAAGAGCTCCAAAACTTCAAACAAGTCATTCTAATAAATATAGCTCAGGGTGAAATAATTTAATAAACAATCCTACTGATTAGGAAATTGTTAATGAGATGGCATAGAAGTTAAAAAAATGTTTAAAAGGATCCATTTGGGAAAAATAAATCCTTAGTATAAAAAGAAAGGTTTTGAAATCGACAGAATCATTCTTGCAGGAAAAATTTTAAACTCTTGGCAAAATTTTAATAACTAAAACCTGGTTAAATTTTTGGGGTGTTACAATCGTTGTACCGCAGTAGTAATGACTAGTGAGCAGTCAAATCACAGAGCCCCACCTTCGCCACAGTAAGTTGCTCGGACGAAGCAACCATCATTTCTCTGTTCCTTGAATCCGCTGGTACTCCCATATTCCCACAGTAATAAGTTGCTCAGGCGAATCAACCATCACTATATATGCTCACATGTGATGACCAAAGGAGCTATCCATTCAGATTGCATGTTAAAAAAATAAAGGTCGATAACTAATGCGGCAAACTTTCAAAAAAAACTAATGCGGCACCTCGGGCCAACGCGGCTAGATTGCATTTTGCACGAGAAATTACACACCATATTTCGTTGACATGTGGTCCCGTTCCAACATATCAGTGAGACGACGGCGAGTAGTAGGAGTATTTTCGAACCGACGTGTAGGTAGGGGCGCCCCTTCGTGAACCGTGGCAAACTGGCAACCGTCCACCGACTCTTCGCCTTTCCCTCTTGATTTGGAACTGCTGTCGCACGCTCTTCCTCTCCCTCCTCCATTTTCCTTCAGCCCTTCACCCTTTCTTATGCCATTGTTCTATCATCTTCTCCATGGAGGGAACAGGACGGAAACGACCCCGTTATTCTTGCCCCGATCTGAAAGATGACGTGGTGGAGGAACTCATTGATCGGTGCAACGTCATCACCTCGGCTAGCATGGCAGGTTCGTTCAAGCCCATTCTTGACTCAACTAATAACATCATTACAAGGAACCCAAGAGTCAAGGAGCGGTTTGATCTCCCCTATCTTCTTCGCCGTGACCCTGATGACTGGCGCCGTCACGACGGAGGCCTTGCCCTGTGCAAGTTGATGCCGCTTGATAATGATACGTATGATGTTAAGATGCCATCACTTGAGGGCACGGCTTGGGCAGGCGTAAATGGAGATTGGGTTGTTTACATTGCGTCCAACTGCGAGTGGGAACTTGTGAATGTGTACACTCGTGACCGGGTTCCACTTCCAAAAATCTCAGTAGACTGCCTAGAGGTTGAGCACACCGGTATTGTACGCGCGTTCAAATACAATCATGGTGACTGTCTTCTACGGAAGATAGCAATTTCTCGAGTTCCCAACCGCTCTTGGAATTACAACAACTATGAAGTTGTTGCTATCTTTGACAAGCTTGTTGCCGTCCTTGCTGGTTTGACTCGATGGATATTGCTCAAAAATCAGTTTCTGTACACGGATGAGTACTGTGATGCAATTGAATACGAGGGCCTTGTGTTTGCTGCCACCACTCGTGGCTCTGTTTTTGCATGGAGTCGTTGTTTCGGTACGTTTGTCTTCCACCGTAATTATAATTGTTTCATCCACATGCATGTGGGTTAGCAAGTTTCCCTTTACTAATTAAGCTTCTTCTTGTGTTTCCAAGTTCCTGCGAACATTCCACCACCTATACTTGAAGATTTTTATAACCAAGGGGGAGATGACGATGCTGATGATCACGAGCATGAGGACGAGCAGCGCCCATATACTATTTGGCGCCTGGCAACTAATTCCGATGGATCACCTCTTCTCGTGTGTATACAGCCCACTGATGATGTTACTGCTAAGGAAGCAGGTGTAGTCTCCCATGGTCGCACTCTCCGGACCTATTCCAACACCCGTTGCATGGTATTCGGGATGGATACTAGTGTGCTAGCGCCAACTCCTTCTCCCTGGTACAGAATTGATATTCTTGGAGAAAACTCGCTCTTCCTTGTACAAAACTATCCAATTATGGTGAAAGGCGATCCAACTGCTGTTGACGCAACGTTACTACCATTTATGAGAAGCAATTGTGTCTATACTTCAGACATTTGGGTAGTTCCCTACCCTGGTACTAATATAGTAGGCCGCTTCACCCTGGATGATCAGTCCTGCGTTGGTCTCCAGATCGACAATGGATGGCCCGTCCCAGAGAATCACTTGTGGTTCAAAGCAAGCGTTTCCAACACCAAGGAATGGTTGAGTTGAAGTTCATTTCATTGCTTGTTATTTGTTGTGTGGTGAAAACTTCAGTATTTATAATGTATCCTCGTTGTCGATGTGGGTTGATGACCTGTTGTATGTAATAAAATGATATGCCTATGATAAACTTACTAAATTTATGAATGGCTTTCGAGTCGCTTCTGTGAGTGAGTGGTGCGACAAGGAAAAAAAAAATTTCCGAATACATAATTGTACGTGCATTGCAACAGGTTATCGGATGAGGCCAATCAACAATAGTAGTACACTATTTGTACTAGCTTCACATGCTTCGCGTGTTGTGCGGGTGTTTTTACTGTAGCCATATTGTACTCTACTACGTAACCAGCACCTCGAATCCTCGATACTAGTAGTGCTATATAGTAAGTAGTAGGAGTAGTAGGGTGACATGGGCCAGAACAAGCATTCATGTCCAGGAGTACGGCACACGCCACCAGCACGACTTCCATCTGACACCATATTTCTTGGAGTCCATGCTTTTGCAATCTCTTCAACCTCATCGTTTCTCTAACTCAGCCATCGCCCGGCGGGCGAGGTGGGGGTTTGTCGATAGTCGGTTTCCTTAACTATGGTCCCACTTGTAAGGCCAACTGCAACGCACGACCCCAAACGGACCTCCGTTTTGCATGAACTCCAAGACCAAAGAAAACAAGAACCACAAGAATACATTTTACTACTCCTATAAGTTTGATTAGTGCCTTCTCGATGCATTCATTGTTGATCTGCGGAGGCTCGATCTTGCGTGCTTCTTTCTTCTTTGAGTGTAAAGAAGTAGACGTTGCTTCCTCGCATCTAGTCTCATGTCTAGCCTCTATTCTAGTACTCCCTCCGGTCCGTTTTTCTCTGCGTCTAAGCAGCAACACGCATACCAAGTAGGAGTATCAACAAGTGCACTAATCTCATCTATAGCCTCTGTGCTAGCTAAAAGTGATAGAACATCTACTAAATTGCGCTCTATCAATATATGGATGTACTCTTCTTCCCAATACAAAAACTTGCATCCATTCTACTCCCTCCGTTGCACAATACATGCCTTCTATTTGTCAAAATATATATGTATCTAGACATGTTTTAGTATATATGTACATCAATTTTTGGACAAATGGAAGTCAAGTATTTTTGAACGGATGGAGTACACAATAAATTTTTTAAGTTAGCACAACTAGTCTAATCCGAGAGCACAACCGAAGATTTGGTCGGGTTCTTCCTCCTTTTGCCCACACATGGGACATCCAGCATCTAGGTCGTGTCATGAAAGAAAATAGAGTGGTAGTTGAAGCCACGAGATGTGCATCTCTGGTTAAACTGTAAATAGAATCTTACTACTCTTGAGTAACTCCAAAATCGGCCACCGAAGATCTTTCTTGGATTTGTTTTTCATCACCAGCACGTCGAGGTGAAAGATGTGCAGGTTCAGTGGGTCCTCTTGCATTTTCACTGACATGTGGGGCCGCATGTGAGCAAATAGACGATGGGCTCCGTGCGTCCGCTGGCTGGCTGAGAAGAGAGATAGAGGAGGGCTGAGAACGGACTGCAGGAAATTTGTTCTACGTAACCAACACCTTGATATTCGCGTGTGGTTGTTTCTAGAATAAAAAAGGAGGTACCTCTACTTATGTTACTCCCACTACGCCTAGCCTAAGGTTAGTAGGTGACCTTGCGCTTGGTTCTTCGCCTCTTCCGGAAGTCGATGGTTCTATAGTAGTGCTTCTGGCAATCTGACACCAAATGAACCGCTGCACGTCCACCGCTTGTAAGCAAAAGTTTCTCCTCCTGCTGCGAGCCACCGCGCACGCGTTGGCAAGGGAGAAGGCGTGATCAAGCTTCTCGTCATTCTGTGAGTTGATGGGACACATCACAGTTATTTACTAGTAGTACGTACTCTCTCCAAAAAAGGGCTGACCATGTCATTGCTACCATCCTGTGCTCCGTCATTGAGTACGTGCACTATTCACGTGATATTCACGTGCCATCGAGGAGAAAAAATATTGCGTAGGTTCCATCGAAGTGCACGACTCACTTACGGATAAGGGTTTCCCCCCCCCCCCCCCCCCCCCCCGCACGACTCACTTACGCACTGCTTATCTGATTATCTCCATTTTCTTGCATGACACATGCACCTTGATGCTAGATGTCTCGCGTGTTGGGAAAAGGATGAAAAAAAGTCACGTAAAAGAAAAGAGTTGAAGAGCATAGATTCCCGACGACCGAGGAGGAAGAAGGAACCTAGCGGTGGAGCGTCTGCAAGGAACCTTACGCGTTTTCCCCTGTTTTTTGCCGCCTGCCCATCTATAAACAACTAAAAGAACATGAAGTTTTCGCTAACCACTAGATACGGTACATCAGGATGCTAAGTTGAAGATGTTTTATAGTCCCTCCGTTCCCAAATATAAGTCTTTTTAGATATTTCAATAAGGGACTACATACGAAACAAAATGAGTGAATCTACACTCTAAAATATGTACACAAGCCAACGCACTAACTCCATCTGATCCAACTCATGCACATACGCGCACAGCATGGAGCACACAACACACGTACACAAGACGTGCATGCACACACGCTCGGCCGCAGAATGCACATGAATAACACATGCATGCGCACACACTCGGCTGCATGGAAGCATGCGCCATCTGCGGCGACGTCTAGTTCGTCGTGCTACGGCGAAGCTCGCACGCAACGTCGCATACGCATCTCTTGCAGCACCTCTTTGCTGTCGTTTCTCAACTACTAGTCGGAGACAAAGACGACCGCAGCCTCGGCCTTAGAGCTAGCACCGATGGAAAAACACGCACGCTGCACGCACACGAGCACATACGGAGTGCCCACGACGTGGTGGTGGTGCGTCCCCAGTCGCCTCTACTCCTTTTGCGCATGTTGTCTATCAAGGCGGCTGCATGCTAATAATGATGTGCGTGAGATCTTCTAGGACTCAGATGATGACGAGGAAAATTATGAGACACAAGGTGACGTACACTGTCAAGGTCCATGGTCAAGGGGGTGCTAGCAAGTGCTTAGATGTGCTTAGAGCAAGTACAATAGAGCTGAGTCAGCAGGCTATAAGGAATAAACAATAGAGCTTAGTTGGAGGAAAGAGAAGAGGAGAGAGAAGGTAAGCAGGCTCTTCGTGAAGAGCCAGCTCTAGCACGTGCTCCTAGGCACTTTGTACATGTTGACTATAAGATGGGCTGTAGGCTTATAGCCAGCAGCTGGCTATACTATTAATGCTCTTTAGATGAGGTGCTAAGTGCATTAAATGTCTTAGTAACTCAAGTTTTCAATGCATAGGTGCTTAGTTTATTGGTGCCACGTCATATTTTATGCCTACGTGGCAGGCTTAGCAGCTATACATGGTGGAGCACTGGGAGAGGCCAAGGCTGGTCATAGTGGGGAGTAACTTGTACTGTAACATATTGCTATGTTAGTCTAAACATCTCTATAAACAGGAAACGAGGGAGTAGTACCATTGACTAGTGTCATATGCAGACTATGGGAGCACATGATATTTCCCCGTCCGGACCGATCCTAAGTTGGCTTCTCACCTTCTTGGCCCAACGAAAACTCCTCCCCCCTCCTGCGCGCGCTTCCTGCCCGGCGCCAGCTGAGCCCGCCGCTCCACATTGATGGCAAGTCAGGGCGACGCGACCTCTCACTGCTTCCGCCGTTGAAGTGGCGCGCCGACCGAGGGCACTGCCCGCTGCACGCCCGACATTTCAGACTACACAGTGGATAGTAACTTTTAGAGCAAGTACTATAATTAGATGACATAAGCAGGCTATAAGGATTTAAATATAGTATTTGTGATTAGTTGAAGGAGAGTGAAGAGGAGAGAGAAGAGAAGCGGATTGTAAACGTGTAGCCGGTTGTACTCCAACATACTATACTTTGTGAGACAAAAGGTGGGGCTATTATTAATGATATTGTATTTATACTAAAGGGACTAACAGACGCCTTAATTACTCCGTTTTTTAGACAAACCTTGGTGGGGCTATTATTGACTTTTTTTGAGCTATTATTGACTTGGAAGTGGGGTTTGCGGGCCAAAGGCCTACTATTATACTCCGACCTGACATGCTCTACCCTAGCCGCCGATGTATCATATGGTTTCACACCGTTCCAGATCTTAGCGCCGCCACGCAATTCTTCTCCAGCCCTCCTTCCGGCGTGCACCATGAGAAGGGACAGCAGTCCTCCGAACCCCGCCTTTCATGATCCTGTACGGGAGAGGGGCGATCAGGTTTTTGGGGAGCACACTCCTGTGACTGCTGCCAGCGACGACTTCCTCAACGACAGCCTTCTTCCCCGACCTCAGTAACCTCTTCATCAACGACATGAGTGACAACATCAACCACATCGGTTCTGCTCCCGCTGTACAGTATGTGATTCTGTCCTCCTGGTTTAGTCCGCATCATTACTTTGATGTTTGCAATTGTCGTCATGATCTATTTACTGCTGATTCGGATTAAATCTCATACTAAATTGCTCATATATTCAACAATCCAATCCAAAAACCTGATCACAGGCAATTTACTCCGAGTGGTTTTGCTGCGCTTTTGAAGCCGCCTACTTTTAAGGGGGTGCAATATAAAAGGTGGCGCACAAGAGCAGTATATTGGTTTCAGATCATGTACTGCTATGACGCCACTAAGGGTAAGCCTGAGGGCGATCTTAATCCTACACAGCAGGAAGCTTTTCAGAACATGGATACCCTCTTCAAAGCCGCCCTGCTGAGTGTTCTTGACGATTCCATTGTGGATTCGTATATGTTGTTTGACAGCGGCAAAGACATGTGGGCTGCGCTCGAGGCCACGTTTGGGCCCTCGGGCGCTGGCAACGAGTTGTACGTCATGGAGCAATTCTGTGACTACAAGATGACTGATGAGCGCTCTGTTGTTCAGCAGACTCATGAGATACAGTCACTCTCTAAGGAACTTGAGTACTTTAAGTGTGTGTTGCCGGACAAATTTGTTGCTGGGACCATCATTGCCAAGCTTCCACCTTCGTGGAACGATTTTGCTACTTCTCTGAAAAACAAGAGACATGAGTTTTCTGTTTTGGATCTCATTAGCACTCTTGATTTTGAGGAGAAGGCGAGAGCAAAAGACACACGTGCTCGGGTCGCCGAGGGAGCTTCTAGTGCCCACATGGTACACGAGAAGAACTTCCAGCCCAACCAGCCCCAAAACAACAAGAACAAATCTCAGGGGAAAGGCAAGTTTGATGCAAAGAACAAGCCGTCACATTCTACCAACTTCAAGAAGAATTCTCATAACGGGAAGGGATACAAACCTCAATTTTGGTAGCACCGCACAAAATTTATATGGCTGCATCTACCTGCTGTCAGCTAACCTCATGGTGCTCCAGGTATTCCTACATTCGTAACTAGGTACAATGACCACCGCAAGATGAAATTAGCTTATTCGTACGTTGACTTGCTGAATGCAGTGCGGAACGATCCTGTCATGTGTGGAGGAGCAAACAAGCAGTGCAGCCGAAGGTGGAAATCAACCAAGGACTTATGAAATTATATGTAATCTTCCTCAGGCAGGTCAGTATCCCCTTCGTCCAGATGATCGTGTTTTGTCATGCCGAGCTATTGATATGTGCTACTATTTTGCAACACCGTTTAAGTATAGCTACTGTTTTCCTATCTTTTCAGATTCAGGACAATGAATATGATATCAGGGGAACTGCACAATATGGACCCATGTTGAGTCATCTCTATTGCCTCATGTGTTTGCTGCAAATGTGTCAGCATCAATTGCAAGATGAGGCAGCTAGTTAGCTGTGGAGTTGCCAACATGCTCAAAGTGCTCGCAACATTGAGAAGAAACAAGCATGCCCAGGAAATTAATGCGTGCGCAGGGAGGCCCTTTGCTCAAAGAAGCATCGGCCGTTTTTCTTTATTTCCACACCTTCTCACAGTTGTGTATATTGGTTATAGTATGGTGAATCATTGAGATTCATAGACATGCTGAACTTTTGTTCTTCTGAATGTTAGTTCAATGTGAGTGTCTGCATCCAGTACCGCATCCTCTAATTTGGTGGATGCACACAGAGAAAATAAATCTCCTTAATTTACTCCATAACCACCCTATTAAATAGGCCTAGTAACAAACCAGGCACATGCAGTGGCCGACGGGCACATGCATCCTCCATGCATGGCCAGTCATGCAGCAACGCAAAAGAAGAGAGCGGTTCTTGGGAAAAAGCGAGTAGTTAGGGCAGCGGGCCTTATAAACACGAACAACTCGCTCTCCCACTTCCGTCTCCCCACCCATTTCCCCTCGCTCCCCAATCTTCCTCACTCGTCCAGAAAACCCCGCTCACCTTCTTCCTCACTCATACAGAAAACGCCTGCTCCTCTTCTTCCACTCCTACAAAAATCCCCAGCCCTCCTTCTTCCCCACTCGCACTACCACTAGGCTCGTCTCTGGCTACTCTGCTCAAACCCGTGAGCTCGGCGCGACGCCCACAAGAAAAATGGAGTCGGCTGGCCCCAGCGCCAAGAAGATGAGGCTCCCGCCAGCGGCGACGCCAGTTGTAGATCCTGCACCCGGTAGCGCAGGGAGAAGTGGCGAGCCCCCCCCCCCCCACCCAGATCTGAGGAACCGGTAGAATCTCCGGTGGACCGCATCAGAGATCTCCCGGACGTCATCCTTGAGGAGATCATCTCGCTTCTCCCCACCAAGGATTGTTGCCGCACACAAGTCCTCTCAACTCGGTGGCGCCCTCTATGGCGCACCGCGCCCCTCAATCTCGACTGTCGTCAGATATCTGTCCTTCCTGAATTTGATCTCATCAGAGCCATCGTCTCTTCTCACCAGCAGGGCCCCGTTCAATGCCTCTGCATCCCGACAAGCTACCTGCTGTCCATACCCGGCAAGGTGGACGCTTGGCTGACATCCCCTGAATTCGGAAAACTCCAGCAGTTTGAGTTCTACCATTACCACGAAAGTTTCATACCACGAACATACCAAGAATTCGTGCCCACACCACCGTTGTCCATCTCGCGGTTTTCCTCCTCTCTCCACACCGCCACCTTCGCCCGGTGCCATCTACCAGACGATCTGGTACAAATGCTTCGACTCCCACTGCTAAAAAAACTTTCGCTTGTGGTGGTTTATCTGTCGGAGGCCTCACTGCACAGCATCATCCACTCCAGTTGCCCTGCCCTGGAGCGCTTGCTGATTGTTTTGGGAATAGAAATCGGTATCAGTTGTCTCCAAATAAAGTCGCCTCACCTTAAAAGCATTGGAATTTGTTTTGAAGGACAGCAGCTCATCATCGAAGATGCCCCTTCACTTGAAAGGTTGCTCCTTGATAATTGTTATACACCTTCAGAAATAACTGTCGTCTCTGCGCCCTAACTGGAGACCTTGGGTGTAATTCGTGACCCGTTTAATAATCACAAGGAGTTGGTGTTTGGCTCCTCACCTTTTCAGGTACCGTATATTATCTACACATTTGTAATCATATGCTGCATTTTTCATTTGTGCGCATAAGTTTTATATCATCTTGGAGTACACTTTGGGTACTAATATTATGTTATATGCTCAATGAAGAGTTCGTCCATTGATAGCCTATCAATGCTGCTGGATTCTGTCAAGATCATATATATCAGAATGTATAGTTTTGATCTGGACATAATTATTGGCTTGCTGTGATGCTTTCGATCTCTGGAGAATTTATATATAGAGGTGATGATTTCATCCACATTGAAAGCCCGTATATACTGTACAAGAATTAACTGTTCAGCTGTCGTTCTTTCGACATACTCTTTTTTCAGACCTTAACTGTTTTCAATCTTCATGTCTACTTAGGCAGAACCACATGGAGATAAACATATAACCAATCGTTGGCGTAATAAGCACAAGGATTTTCTCAGTTCTCATGACATTCGTTTGAGGACAATAACGATGTGACGATATGCATCCAACCAGGAAAACAGAAGCTTTGTCACATTCTTCCTATTGAATGCGAGGTTACTATTGTCCATGAGGCTTAATTTTTACAGCAAGAGATTTCTCACGGACGAACATGTTGAACAGCAAAAAAAGAAGTTTCAGGTGGACAAATGGGCTTCTAAACGTGCTCGGCTTCTATTTACAACAAGTGGTAGACGTCCTAAAATAAATGTTTTTGCACAGGATGTTGATTTTATGGATCAGACCGATCCATTTGTTTGTGACTGCAAAAAAGAGTGGTTGGGTTAGATGGTACTGTCATGTTCAATCTGGGTTTTGTCTAAAAATTTGATGAACAATTAATCCTTGGGCTTTTTGTACCATTTGTATGCTTAACTTGCATGTTGTTGCCCTCGTACTCCCCTCCACCGGCTACTACACTGTCGCATCTTCCATGGCTGTTGTTTGTTCCCGTCCGAGGCCTTGTCGTCGGTCTCCGCCTTGGTTAGCTCACTGTGCTTGCAGCTGTCTGGTGTTTTCAACATGGTCAAATACCAAGAGGAATCAGGAGATGACTGTATGTGGAGAGGCTAACAGTAGGGACCCACCAGGATCATTACATTTCGCAAGCAGGTGCCTCGTTATTACAAGCCAAAACAATACATCCTCCAAATTGTTTGACAACTAGGTTCCACGCCATTGTCAATGTAGTCAATAAACGAGAAAATTACACAACGAGCGGATAACACCAGGGACCCAACAGCTCGCCCAGTTGTTTTCCAGTTTCAGAGACGGAGCTCAACTACGCGCTGTGCGGGGGCTGTGGCCCGTCTAGCCCACGCTTACGCTTTTATTAAGCACATGACGAGCCCAGTTGATTTTTTTTCTTTCTGAAATTGGCTAGCCCAGTTCTTTTTTTTTGGAGAATACCAAAACCGAGGCCTACTTGGTTTTCTCAGCCCTGCTGGGCTGCAAATCTTTCAAGACGAGGAGGGATAAGAAATGGGCTTCCCCAGAAAACGGGCTATAAGTTGTAAGAAATGGGTTGTAAATTTTTAAACCAAAGCCAACCGACAATTGCATTAAAATATCATTTTTTCAGGATTTCTCTACTCTCTACTCTTATAAAAGCAAAGCCAACTGCCAATTACATTAAAATATCATCTTTTCACCCACAAGATAAACTACTCATACAAATGCATCTTCATGTTCCGTGCAACGAACGGGCATCTTGCTAGTTAAGATTCTAAATTTCATTCATTTTCTTTGTGGAGAATTGTTTTTTGAATTTTATTTTGATATAATTTTTTGAAAACTATTTTTAACGTGACTCGAAATTTTGTGATTAAAAGAGTTCAGACCCCACCGAAATATGCAAAAATTCATTGATTTTTTTAGCAGTGCCCAGAATATATGGTCTGTAATGCTAACAAGAAGAATATGGGCTTCAAATATCCTTAAGAATTAGCAAATGGGCTGTAAATTATTGAAAATAATGGCTAATGGGCTGTATGATGTTTTCCACAGATTTGGAGGCTGACTTCTAGGCCTACTAGGTTGACGATGACGCTGTCCTAAAAAAAATTTGACGTGTACGCAAGGCTTTGTCAACTTAGTCAACACACAGCAGTGATTGTTGGATGTCCATCCAAGGGCCGCCGTGCTTCTTCAATCTCTGATCTTCCTACTCCGGCCGCCCAAACCAGCGCTGGCGGGACTGCCTGCTCCCTCCTCCCGTGGTTGGCTGTGCTGCCGCCAAGCCATCCCTCTAACCACCCACACATCCTGTTATTTTCCGGCGACGTCAGCCTCACCCCGCAGCCAACCAGTCAGCGCTCGTTCTCCCCTCAGCGTGGGCATCCGCTGCGGTGGCTTCTCCGACTCCGGGTGGTTCTCTTCCTGGGCCCCACCCTCGTCCACCGCATTTGTGCTCTCGGCGCGGCGAGGTCAACATGGTCAACAAATAATAGCCATCGGAAGAGGCTGACAATAGGGGCCCACACAGGAAAATACCTCCTTATTACGCGCAAAATAATGATTCCTCCACCTGATAGCTGGGACCCACCGGAAGGGTCTCTGTATTTTGCAAAAAACATTCCCCCTGCTGTCAGCTCGGACCCACCGGAAATGCCTCCTTATTATGCACAAAAAAATGAATACTCCCCCTACTAGCTGGGACTCACTTTCGTGGGAGGCTGACTTGTGGGCCTACTAAGTTTACGGGGACGGAGGGCTATGTCAACTTAGTCAATATGAACGACTCTAGCTCCAGTGACCGTACGATGTCCATCCAACAGCCGTAGTGCTTCTTCAACCTCTGGTCTTCGTGCTCCAGCCGCCCAAAGCAGCGCCGGTCGTGCCGCGTGCTCCTGCCTCCCGTGGCCGGCTGTGATGCCGCGGAGGCCTCGCCGCCCCTACTACTCCCACCGCTGGCCAGACCATCCCTCTACTCACCCACACCCCCTATTATTCTGCGGCGACGGCAGCCTCACCCTTGTACACCTCTTCGCGTGGGCATCCACTGTTGTGTCTTCCCCGGCTCCGCGTCATCCCCTTCCTAGGCCTCGCCGTCGTTCACCGCCTTGGTGCTCTCGACGCGGCATGGTCAATGTGGTCAACGGCCGACTTCCATCGCAAGAGTACTGAGGGAGTCCTGGATTAGGGGGTGTCCAGATGGCCGGACTATGACCTTTGGCCGGACTCCTGGACTATGAAGATACAAGATTGAAGACTTTGTCCCGTGTCCGGATAGCTCTTTCCTTGGCATGGAAGGCAAGCTTGGCGATACGATATGTAGATCTCCTCCCATTGTAACCGACTCTGTGTAACCCTAACCCTCTCCGGTGTCTATATAAACCGGAGGGTTTTAGTCCGTAGGACGAACAACAATCATACCATAGGCTAGCTTCTAGGGTTTAGCCTCTCTGATCTCGTGGTAGATCCACTCCTGTACTACCCATATCATCAATATTAATCAAGCAGGAGTAGGGTTTTACCTATATCGAGAGGGCCCGAACCTGGGTAAAAACATCGTATTCCTTGTCTCGTGTTACCATCCGCCTAGATGCACAGTTCGGGACCCCCTACCCGAGATCCGCCGGTTTAGACACCGACTTTGGTGCTTTCATTCAAAGTTCCTCTGTGTCGTCACCTTTAGGCCCGATGGCTTCTTCGATCATCAACCACGACGCGGTCCAGGGTGAGACTTTTCTCCCCGGACAGATCTTCGTATTCGGCGGCTTCGCACTGCGGGCCAATTCGCTTGGCCATCTGGAGCAGATCGAAAGCTACGCCCCTGGCCATCAGGTCAGATTTGGAAGTTTAAACTACACGGCTGACATCCGCGGAGACTAGATCTTCGACGGATTCGAGACACAGCCGAGCAAACCGCACTATCACGATGGACATGATCTAGCTCTGCTGCCGGATAGTGCCCAGAAGGCCGCTCAGGTGTCCGCTCCGACCCATAGCTTGGAGCCAACTGGGCCAACTGGGTATGGATGCTTGGACACCGCCTCGGGAATTGCAATCTCTATGGCGATCGAGCCGAATACCAGCCTGGTCCTTTGTGAAGCTCGTGACTCCAAGGTGTCGGACTCCTTTCCGGACTCCAAATCTTCCGCACCCCTCCCGATCGAACCCAACTGGGTCCCGATCATGGAGTTCACCGCCGCGGACATCTTTCAGCACTCGCCCTTTGGCGACATCCTGAATTCACTAAAGTCTCTCTCTTTGTCAGGAGAGCCCTGGCCGGACTATGGTCAGCAAGGTTGGGATGCGGATGATGAAGAAATTCAAAGCCCACCCACCACCCACTTCGTAGCCACTGTCGATGATTTAACCGACATGCTTGACTTCGACTCAGAAGACATCGACGGTATGGACGCCGATGAAGGAGACGACCAAGAGCCAACGCCTATAGGGCACTAGAAAGCCACCTCGTCATATGAGGTATACATGGTGGACACCCCAAAAGAAGGGGATGGCAATGGAACAACGGAGGATGACCCCTCCAAGAAATAGCCTAAGCGCCGGCGTCAGCGGTGCCGCTCTAAACCCCGCCAAAGTAAAAAAAACAGCGAGTCCAGCACTGGAGACAATAACACCCCATACAGTGCCGAAGACAACCCCCTCCAGCAAGATTCAGCGTAGGAGGATGGAGAAGCCAGCCCTCATAAGAGGGCGACAGAGAGAGATGTCGAGGACGACAATTATATGCCTCCCTCCAAAGACGAGGCAAGCCTCAATGACAACGAATTTGTCATGCCTGAGGATCCCGCTGAACAAGAGCGTTTCAAACGCAGGCTTATGGCCACGGCAAGCAGCCTCAAGAAAAAACGGCAGCAGCTTAGATCTGACCAAGATTTGCTAGCCGACAGATGGACTGAAGTCCTGGCAGCCAAAGAGTACAAACTCAAACGCCCCTCCAAGAGCTACCCAAAGCGCAGGCTGCTACCCCAATTAGAGGAGGAAGCAACTAAACCTACATCACCAGCATATGATGCGGCCGATCGGCCACCCTGTGGCCGCGACAGAGAAGCCTTTCGGCCCTCAACTCAAGCCACACCCCGGCACCGCTCAAAAAGTACCAAGGCACGGGGAAACGCGCCAGACATGCAAGACATACTGGAGGACGAGGCCAGGCAAACAAGATTGATCTACGGATCGTGTGGGTGCCCCACGACACGTGACGATAACCGTCACACCGGATATGGCAAATACGGCTAGGCCGAACAGGGCAGGCAAAGCTCATATGAGCTACGCCGTGATATAGCCCAGTACAGAGGCGCCGCACAGCCACTATGCTTCACAGATGAAGTAATTGATCATCAAATCCCCGAAGGGTTTAAACCCGTAAACATCGAATGATACGATGGCACAACAGATCCTGCGGTATGGATCGAGGATTATCTCGTTCATATCCACATGGCCCGCAGTGATGATCTACACGCCATAAAATACCTCCCACTCAAGCTTAAAGGACGAGCTCGGCATTGGCTTAACAGCTTGCCAGCTGAGTCAATTGGTTGCTGGGAGGACCTGGAATCCGCATTCCTTGACAACTTCCAGGGCACTTATGTGCGACCACCGGACGCCGATGACCTAAGCCACATAATTCAGCAGCCAGAGGAATCGGCCAGACAATTCTGGACACGGTTCCTAACCAAGAAAAATCAAATAGTTGACTGTCCGGACGCAGAGGCCCTCGCAGCCTTCAAACATAATATGCGTGACGAATGGCTTGCCCGGCACCTTGGACAGGAAAAGCCGAAATCCATGGCAGCCCTCACAACACTCATGACCCACTTTTGCGCGGGAGAAGACAGATGGCTAGCTCGTAGCAATAACATGACCAAGAGCCCTGGTAATTCAGATACCAAGGACAACAACGGTAGGTTGTGTCACAACAAGCACAAGCGCCACATTAACGGCGACAATACTGAGGATACGGCAGTTAATGCCGGATTCAGAGGCTCTAAACCCGGTGAGCAGAAAAAGCCATTCAAAAGAAATACTCCGGGCCCGTCCAGTTTAGACCGGATACTCGGTTGCTCGTGCCAGATACACGGCACACCCGAACAACCAGCCAATCACACCAATTGGGATTGTTGGGTGTTCAAGCAGGCAGGCAAGTTAAGTGCCGAAAACAGGGACAAGGGGCTGCATAGCGATGACGAGGAGGAGCCCCGGCCGCCGAACAACAGAGGACAGAAGGGCTTCCCCCCACAAGTCACTACTAGGGAAAAGCCTAGCAGCAGCGCGGGTTTTGGCCCTCTCAGCAGCGCGGGTACCAGCGCTACTAATAAGGCTCTACAGCTAACGTATAGCAGTAGCGCCTGTTGACCCACGCTATTGCTACTGATGAATAGCTGTAGCGCTCTTTAGAAAACGGTGCTACTAATATTATCTGCAGCGCTTTTCAGCAGGAAGCGCTACTGGTAAGTCGGCGCTACTGCTAAATTTCCCCCCTCTCTACTACTAGTTTTATTAGTTTTTTTCCTGCATATTTGTTTTTTATTTGTTTTGTATTTGAATAGGCTTTATACAATAATCTTTAGCATATCATCCACATACAAATGTAATCATAGCATATACATACAATTAGTCTCATCAAATCATGTCATCATCATAATCATCATCCAACACAAAGTGGTCTCTCGTCATCAATCTTGAAAATAGTGATACAAGTCTCGATTACTTGCAAATACATCGTCATCCAACTAAACAATGATATACGCGAGAATAGCTATCACTTTGAGTACATGAGTTCGTATCCCTCTCTCGCATTAGCGTGAACCTAAACTAAGTACTGCGTGTCGCTCGGAAACCGAAAACCGGTACACCTGGGCCTGACACTCCGGCCACTTATCGTATATATACTCCTGGCGTAGCACTTCTTCGCCATCTATGATCTATGCACCTGCATCGTCACATGAGTCGATGATATGCAACATATATAGTTGAGCAACAGAAAGAGACAGACTTGGCAAAAATAGAAACAACATATCATAAGCATAAATAACAAAGTTCATTGTACCCAAAATGACCTAACTAGAGTGATTTTCGCTAGTCAAGGAGGAGTAGGGTTTAATTACATCACAAATAAAGTTTCACCGTGCATAACTCAAAGTTTTGTCATAAAAGAAAGTATGGACTAAACGGACACATTATCATATATCGACAATCACTCCATCATGTCGTGCCATCCATCCATGTCAGGGACATAGTCATCGAGCTTAGTGAAAGGATTCATGTCGAGACGCTGAGAGGCTATCCATGTTCGGACGTCTTCCCGCGACATTTGTCCTTCTGCATGGAACATCCCTGTTTTTCCGACGACCTCATTCATGATGATTTGGGCAAGTTCGCGCTGGATGTTATAGAACTCAGCTTGAAGTCGATGATCCTCGATATCTCCTATGTCCTTTGCCCATTGCAGAATATAGGCATTGCCAGATCTAGGTGCCATGTGAAGGTTCTGGTGATCCCGTCTGTACTCCAGCATGTGGTGCAGGACATAGAATCCATCATTAAGAGAATCGTTCGGTTGCTGGATGCAGCAGAAGTCGGTCTTATGGTTGAAGGCGGCCCTGCCGCCCCTTCTCTTCTTGTCGGTGTAGTCGAATTGATCAGAAACTAAAATTACCAGCAGTCTCATGAACTCCGTAATGACCGGTGTTGTATCGTAAACCTTCTTCACTGGGTCCCAACGGTGTCGGGCCCTCAGGACGTCACGCTCCTGCGGGACGGTGAAATCTGCCAAGGGGCCTGGGATGCCCAGACTCGCGGCTTCCGCGTCCTCCTTGGCCCATTTGGACCTCTTTTCGCCGTAACCACGGCTTCCGAGGTGGTGGGTCCCAATGTTCCTTTTTTGAAGCCCCTTCATGTACTTAGACTTTTCTTTGGCAGCTTCGGCCTCGCAAGCCTCCTTGAATATTTGAAACTGCTCTTCCGTGATTGTTGAACTATCCTTTACAATCTCGGAGTAGGGTTCCCCGTCGTTGATCTTTGCTTTCACTTGATTTTTTCAGGCGGCCAACGCGTTTCTAAACTTGGTCATGGCGTGTTTGTTTATCTTCTTCATTGCTGGGTCCTTGTCTGGATCTTCATAATCCTTCTCATTCCAGCCCGGGAACAAGAATATCTGGTGAAACTTCCTTAGGAGGGAGCTCCTCATATTTTCTATCTTCTTTAGATTCTCATCGTTGATGGTGGCGGTTGTCCGTATGATGCAGCCTATTTGATTGCCGTAGCACGCGCGTGCTTCCTCGGGCGCCTTTGGCTCAAAATTGCCGTCGTCCACCTCCGTGACCACCAGTCTAGTAGTCCTGAGTTTGTTAGGAACCCGTTGCCTCTTTGCTTTCAGTTCTACACCGGCTCCGCTCCCCGAGGCAGCACCGGTCTCAGCGCCGGTCTCAATGTCGGTCTGAATCTCAGCGTCGGTCTCAGTCTCAGCACCGGTCTGCGTGTCGGTCTCAGTCCCCGATGCCACCGGTGGGCTCAGCAACAACATCTGTTGATCGTCGGTAAGGCTAAAAAATTCGTCTACCACCCGGTAGACGTCGTCGCAATCACCAGAACCCTGTCCTTCATCGTTGCTAGCCATATTTCCTATGATTAAATCTAGTCAATTAATTCTAGACCTAATAAAATGAATAATGACATAAAAAAGGACTATAGTTTTGTAGGAATGTTGACTCCTTCCTGGTGCGGCAAATCCCGGGCACTCGATATGTCCTAGTTTGTAGCACAAGTCATGCCGAAATTCACGGGAAATTTCGGCATGACCTTTGCTAAAAAGTGGACAAATCGAGAACCTGAAATTTGCTGGAACAGAAATGAATCAACGTTCCGGCAACACATAGGCCACTCAGCATCATTCCCTGGAAACAACAAAGCCATTTGGGCACAATCGAACAACTTCAATGAAAAGATATAACATGACCACTTCAATGAAAAATACAATTTGCCTAAATTCTTTTCCTTGAAAATAGTGGTATTTTCAAAAATCAAAAACCTTTGCCAATCTACTTAACCTAGCTTGTTAATCCAACGAACCTAATTAACCTACCTATTTAACCTAGTTAGTTAATCTAGTTTACCTAGATAATTAACCCTAATTAAACTAGTTAACTCAGCTAGTTCTCTGTCAAAGCCTAAAATAAATTTTTGCACTAATTAACCTAGATAATTAACCTAATTAAACTAGTTAACCTGACTAGTTCTCTGTCAAAGCCCTAACTAAGTTTTTGCACTAACCTAGATAATTAACCTAATTAAACTAGTTAACCTAACTACTTCTCTGTCAAAGCCCTAAGTAAATTTTTGCCCTAACCTAGATAATTAACCTAATTAAACTGCCTAACCTATGCATGAGAGAGAGGAGGGGTGGGGGCTTACAGATGAAGGCTCCGGTGGTGACGACGGAGGCAGTGGTGGCGAGGGAGGCAGGGGCGTCTCTGGTGACGGCGAGGGAGGCAGGGGCGTCTCTGGTGACGGCGAGGGAGGCAGGGGCGTCTCCGGTGACGGCGAGGAAGGTGGCATCAACGGCGGCTCCGGTGGCGTTGACGAGGCCGCGCGACTCCGTGGCGTTGGGGATGGCTCCGGTGTCGTCGACGGTGCATGGCTCCGGTGGCGTCGACGTCGGCGGCGAAGTGGGGCGACGGTGAATCGGGGAGACGGCGGCGCGCGGGGTGGGTTGAGGGATTTGGGGGAGAAGTGGTCGGGGGGAAACGGTTTTTTGGTTAAGTCAAACTTAGCGGTAGCGCATTTCGGAAAACGCGCTATCGCTAAGATAGCTATAGCGGTTTTTGCAAAACGCGCTGCTGCTATAGCTATGTAAATTTCTTCCTTTTTTAATTTCCTTTTCTGTTTCTATAGCGGGGGTCTAGGACAGGCGCTGCAGCTACGTTAGCTATAGCGCCTCTTACAAACACACGCTGCTGCTATGCCTTCCTCCGATTTTTCGCTTTTTCATTTATTTTGCTTTACATTTTATTTTTTCCTTTCTTCTTTTTCTATTTCTTTCATTTTCATTTACTTTTCTATTTGTTTTTCATCTTATTTTATTTCTGTTAGTAGTAGCGCTCTTCCCTGGAAACGCGCTGCTAATTATGCCCTAGCGGTAGCGTGTTTCTTCTAAGCCCGCTACTGCTATGTGTAGCCTATCATTCTGCCAATGGGAATATTAGTAGTAGCGCTTTCGCGACTACCAGCGCTACTGCTAAGTTTGTATCTGTAGCGCGGTTTCTCTTAAATCGCTACTGCTATATAGCACTAGCGCGCTTTTTTGACCCGCGCTGTTGCTAAATTTCTGTGTATAAGGTTTTCCCTAGTAGTGAGTGCGGACGGTGAACATGATATACGCAACCCACATCCCCAAAAGGGAACAGAAACGTGCACTCAGGGACGTATATGCGTTGGAGCCAGTCGCCCCAAAGTTCAACCCGTGGTCCTCCTGCCCGATCACTTTTGATAGAAGGGACCACCCCACTAGCATTCGTCACGACGGATTCGCCGCATTGGTCCTAGACCCAATCATTGACGGATTTCACCTCACTAGAGTCCTCATGGACGGCGGCAGCAGCCTGAACCTGCTTTAACAGGATATAGTGCGGAAAATGGGCATAGATCCCTCAAGGATTAAAATCACAAAGACGACCTTTAAAGGCGTCATACCAGGTGTAGAGGCCAGTTGTACAGGCTCAGTTACACTCGAAATGGTCGTCGGATCCACGGATAATTTCTGAAGCGAAGAGTTAATCTTCGACATAGTCCCGTTCCACAGTGGCTATCATGCCCTGCTCGGACGAACCGCATTTGCAAAGTTCAATGCGGTGCCGCACTACGCATATCTCAAGCTCAAGATGCCAGGCCCATGCGGAGTCATTACGGTCAATGCAGATACCGAATGCTCTCTTCGAACAGAGGAGCACACGGCAGCCCTCACGATGGAAGTACAAAGTAGCCTTTTAAGGCAATTCTCCAGTCCGGCTGTTAAACGGCCGGACACCGTCAAGCGCGCCCAGAGCAACCTACAACAAGACCGTTCGGCACGTTCCGAGCAAGCATAGCAGTGCGGCCCCAACCCCGGCCCTCGCGAGATTGCGAAACCAGTACCACACGTACATAATTACACTCTGAAAATACCATGGGCACAAGGGGAGGGGCACAACCATGGCACACCCAGAATGCGGCTCAACCGCACTAGGGGCTCCCTATTTTGTCATTTCTATTTTCTTACTTTCAGGACTCCACTCTTTGGAAGGCCTGTCCAGCAGAACGCTCGCCGAACACACGATGCAACGGCCAGGGAGATAGCAAGCCACGTCGAAAGTCCAGGTGGTCTCTATAACGAGCTAAAATACCTATCTTACTTAAAGTTTCGCAACTTGCCCCTTGGGGGGGGGGGGACATGTCAAATAATCCCATTTTTTCATATATATGCTTATTTATTTTCATATATATGATGATATATATGCTTGTTATTATAATTGTTTTTGTTCATATATATGATGATTTTTTTGTAGAATATGATGTTTTTCTGTTCATAGATGATCATATATATGATGTATACATGGATGTGGATGGAATATGATGTCTTTTTGGTCATAGAATATGATGTTTTTTATTCATAATTTTTTTTTGTTCATGAGAGAGGCGGGGACGTCGAAGAAGTTGTACTGTTTAGGGTTAAAGTCGTCGAGGAAGAAGGAAAATAAGGAAAAAGAATAAAAGATGAAGAAGGAGGAAGGAGAAGAAGAGGAGAAAAAAATAAGAAGAGGAAGTAGAAGAAAAAAAAGGAGAAGAATAAGGAATAGAGGAGAAGAAGAAAAAATAGAATTTTTTCTTCTTCTTCTATTTTTTCTTCTTCTTCTTCTCTTTTTTTTCTTCTTCTCCTCTTTTCTTCTTCTTCTTCTTCTTCTTCTTCTTCTTCTTCTTCTTTTTATCGGGAACGAGGATGTCGATGATCGCCGAGGGGTCGAGAGTCGGGAACTAGGCTAGAGGGTCAAGGGTCACAAAGGGGTCGAGGGTCGTCGAGGCTGGTCGAGGGTCAAGGGTTTGAGGGTCGAGGCTTCAAGGGTTCTAGGGTCGAGGGTTCGAGGGTTCACGGGTCAAGGGTTCGAGAGTCGAGGGTTCAAGTGTTCTAGGGTTCTAGGGTCTAGGGTTCGAGGGTTCTAGGGTTCGAGGGTCGTTGAGGGGCCGAGGGTTTGAGGGTCGAGGGTCGTCGAGGGTTCGAGGGTCGAGGTTTCGAGGGTTCTATGGTCGAGGGTCGAGGGTTCTAGGGTCTTGGGTTCGAGGGTCGTCGAGGGGCCGAGGGTTCGAGGGTCGAGGGTCGTCGAGGGGTCGAGGATCACCGAGGGGTCGAGAGGTTGCCTAGTGTCAAAGTATTGAAGAAATCCATGGCTCCATCATTAGCCGGAAGTAACCAGGGCATGATGGTACGAAGTTCTCCAAAGTTATTCTGGAACGGAGTCTCGGATAGGATAATCTGCCTTTTGGTACCAATTTCAGCAAATGCCTTCCAATTAGCGAGATTCGGAAGGCTCTTGCTAAACTTTGTATCAAAAAGCGAATTATCCTATCTCGGATTCCGTTCCAAAATAAGTTTGGAGAGCTTCGTAGCATCATGCGCCTACTACTTTCGCCTAATGATGAAAACATGGTTTCGTTGAATCCTTTGACACTAGACAAACGTCGGACAATACTGAGAGAGGCGTTCTGGCCCAAACCCTAGAAGCACTACTGAGGCCACCCAAATTTACCAAGTTAAAAGAGCGTTGTCGTCGAGGCCACCCCGAACCCTTGAAGCGTTGCCGAGGCCATCCCAAACCCTAGAGAAGCATCGAGGCCACTAATTAATATAATTCCTTGTTGTGACTAGCTAGCTAGGTCTATGTTTGCCACTAATATATCCATCTGTCATGTTTGTATAATAATTTTCATGTTGTAATATTTGCAGCAACTATGGAGCACGATCGAGACGAGGATGCAGAACAAACGTTGGGGGACATAATCGCAGCCAGAGGTGATGTCATGTCGTATCTCAACGAAACCGGTGGTCTGGAAGAAGAGGGTGAAGCAGGCTATAGTTACCAAACAATGGAGGAGGAAGGACATGATTATGATGGCTCCGGTGATCGAATGCCCGTGCAAGAAGGAGACCGTGGTGACGGCTCCGGTGACCGAACAGAGTCCGGCCAGGTATATATATTAGTTAAGCCTGTACTGACTAGCTAATTGATGCATTCATTGTTTTGGTATGTATACATATTAACTCTCGTCTTTCTTCTTTTTTTCTAGGCCTCTAGTTCGAGCACAACTTCGGTAAAGAGACGAGGCCCAAAGAAGAAGTTGCGCTCGGATGAAAGGTTCACGATCACAGCAATTGCGCGCGATGGCCAACCGAATGAACCCATCCAGACCAAGGATGCATTTTCTGCTCAGCGCGGGGTTCTTGTTAGGGACATGATCCCAATCAGCATCGAGCTATGGAATCAGCCTAAGAAGGAAGAGCTTCAAGTTTCTTTTGTCGAAGATAGACAGAAAGAGGCTCTTTGGAAAGCGCTGAAGGTAAATTTCACCCTACAGGAAGAGGAGGATCCGGAGAATCCAGTTATAGAGCCATTGATCAAGTCCTGTGCTCTCAAGAAGATTGCAGATCTATTCAGGAGGTGGAAGAATGACTTGAAAGAAAAGTTTGTCGACAAAGAAAAGACACCAGAATTCATCGGCCGGTCTGAGAAGCTCAGAGATCAATGGGACGCATTTGTGGCCAACAAGACATTGGAGAGGAGTAAGAAGATGTCAGGGACAAACAAGATAAATGGTATGAAGAAGGAGCATCACCATTGCACGGGGTCAGGTGGCTACCTCAAAGCCCGGCCGTTGTGGGCCAAGGCTGAGAATGACCTACTTGATAAAGGGGTCGAACCAGAGACATTGAACTGGCCAGACCGTTCAAGGACTTGGTTCTTTGGGGTTGGCGGAACCTTGGACCATGTAATAGGGAAGTGGGTTTGGACGAGTGAGCAACTGGGAATACCCGTCAAGGAGCTTCAACACTATATTAACGGAGTGCAAGAAGGGACGTTCGTTCCAGACAGAGAGAAGGACAAGCTCACAATGGCCCTCGGGAATCCTGAGCACCCTGGACGGACACGAGGCACGCCAGGCTCGGTTCCGTGGAAGGCTGGGTTTCCGGACGCATGCGGTTACAAATGCCAAGAGAGGAGGAGGAAAGTGGAGCATACCAAACTGCAGAAGCTGCACGCAAGGGTACAAGCACTAGAGGAACGAGAAGCAGTTTGAAGCAAGCGACCTGCCGAAGCAACCCCCAAAGCTACCCCGCCATCTCAGTGGAGAAGCAACGTGGCTTCCACCGAGCTGCTTCAGCTGGAGCCTGTCTTCACGACTCCTGCTAGCTACCCTGTGGATGCTATCACGAAGTCTCAACATTGCCACCTTATGACACAATGGCACACACTACAAAAAAAGACACATCCGTGACATTTTGGGCTAACGAATTTTTTTTCTGTCATACATATGACACTTCTATGATGATAATTGTGACAAAACCCGGTATCATCATAGATGTGGCGGACTCCTACTTCTATGGCAAAAAATCATGACATAAAATGGGCTTTTCGTCCTGGGTGGGCCGGAGACGCAGCTGCATGACATTCTTTGGGCCATCCATGACGGAAAAAACCATGGTAGAAGCGAGGGGGAGGAAAATTTCAAGGAGTTGCCGGTTACGATGGGAGGTCGGGGGCCGAGCGATGCGCGTTTCTCTCGTACACGTATGCGTGTGTGTGCGAGGCGTTGGCTCTAACTGAACCCGAGCGAGGCGTTGGGCTCTAACTAGACCCGAGTGATTGCACTGCAGGCTATGCGTTACTGAACTCGAGCGATCGATCGATGGTTGTTAACTGAACCCGATGGAGTGATTCCTTCGCTACTGCTGCTAACTGAAGCCAATCGATTGGATGAACAGTGAGCGTTGCGGTGGGGTGGATGAATAGTGAGCGGTGGTGTTGCCTCTGGATGAACAGGACCCCGTGGTGTGGAGGGCTAGATGAACAATATACGGTGGAGGGGTGGCTGAGGGAGTCCTGGATTAGGGGGTGTCCGGACGGCCAGACTATGACCTTTGGCCGGACTACCGGACTATGAAGATACAAGATTGAAGACTTCGTCCCGTGTCCGGATAGGACTTTCCTTGGCGTGGACGGCAAGCTTGGCGATATGATATGAAGATCTCCTCCCATTGTAACCGACTCTGTGTAACCCTAGCCCTCTCCGGTGTCTATATAAACCGGAGAGATTTAGTCCGTAGGACGAACAACAATCATACCATAGGCTAGCTTCTAGGGTTTGCCCTCTCTGATCTCGTGGTAGATCAAATCTTGTACTACCCATATCATCAATATTAATCAAGCAGGAGTAGGGTTTTACCTCCATCGAGAGGGCCCGAACCTGGGTAAAAACATCGTGTCCCTTGTCTCCTGTTACCATCCGCCTAGACGCACAGTTCGGGACCCCCTACCCGAGATCCGCCGGTTTTGACACCGACATTGGTGCTTTCGTTGAGAGTTCCTCTGTGTCGTCACCTTTAGGCCCGATGGCTTCTTCGATCATCAACCACGACGCGGTCCAGGGCGAGACTTTTCTCCCCAGACAGATATTCGTATTCGGCAGCTTCGCACTGCGGGCCAATTCGCTTGGCCACCTGGAGCAGACCGAAAGCTACGCCCCTGGCCATCAGGTCAGGTTTGGAAGTTTAAACTACACGGCCGACATCCGCGGGGACTTGATCTTCGACGGATTCGAGGCACGGCCGAGCGCGCCGCACTGTCATGATGGGCATGATCTAGCTCTGCCACCGGACAACGCCAAGAGCGTCGCTCAGGTGCCCGCTCCAACCATTAGCGCGCCAACTAGGGACGGATGGTTGGACGCCGCCTCAGGAGCCGCAATCTCTACGGCGATAGAGCCGAATGCCAACCTAGTCCTTTGCGAGGCCTGTGACTCCAGGGTGCCGGACTCCTCTGCGGACTCCGAATCTTCCGCACCCCTTCCGATCGAGCCCGATTGGGCCCCGATCATGGAGTTCACCGCCGCAGATGTCTTTCAGCACTCGCCCTTTGGCGATATCCTGAATTCACTAAAGTCTCTCTCTTTGTCAGGAGAGCCCTGGCCGGACTATGGTCAGCAAGGTTGGGATGCGGACGATGAAGAAATTCAAAACCCACCCACCATCCACTTCGTAGCCACTGTCGACGACCTAACCGACCTGCTCGACTTCGACTCCGAAGACATCGACGGTATGGACACCGATGAAGGAGACGACCTAGAACCAACGCCTATAGAGCGCCGCACAATCGCCTCATCACACGATGTATACATGGTGGGCTCACCTAAAAGAAGCAACGACGAGGATCAAAAGGGCACAACCAGGAATCGTTGCCTCGAAAAACAATCAAAGCGGTGGCGTAAGCGTCGTGCCAGGCCCCACCTCGACAAAGACCCAGCCATGGAGCAGGGCAAATCAACGGAAGACGAACACGCCGTCGAGCAACCGTCCAAGCAGGGCGGACAAACCGAACAATCCGTCCCCAGCAAAGATTATAGTCCGGACGACCTCACACCGGACAAGTCGCTAGAGCACCAGAACCTCCACCAAAGGCTCGTCGCCAATGCGCGTAGCCTAAAAAAGCAGAAGTAGAAGCTCAAAACAGCGAAAGATGCAATGAGAATAAGATGGAGCAAAGTACTCAACACCACACACAAGTACGGCAACAGTCATCACACAAAGAGCTATCCGAAGCGGAAATTACTACCGGAATTTGATGAAGAGGCCCTAGAGCCCCCACAATCAAAAAACAAGGAAGTCACCAGGTCGGATAGACGACCCCACGATCGACCTCAACCAACAGAGGGCGCTGCATTCAATGCGACACGCGATCCGCCCAAGGATTCGCATCAGAAAACCGGTCCAACCAGATCCATCTACGGGCCAAGAAAACAAGCTCCATTGAGCAATGCAACGCAAAAAATATCCGAACATCGCGACACACCTACATACAGGGGCGCCGCACATCCACTATGTTTTACCGATGAGGTACTGGATCATGAATTTCCAGCGGGATTCAAGCCCGTAAACATAGAAGTATACGACAGAACAACAGACCCTGGAGTCTGGATGGAGGATTATATCCTCCATATACACATGGCCAGAGGAGATGACCTTCACTCCATAAAATACTTACCCCTTAAGCTCAAAGGGCCAGCCCGGCATTGGCTTAAAAGCCTCCCCGAAAACACCATGGGAAGCTGGGAAGAGCTCGAGGATGCTTTCCGGGCAAATTTTCAAGGGACCTATGTCCGACCCCCGGATGCAGACGATCTGAGGCATATAACTCAACAACCCGAAGAGTCATCCCGGAAACTCTGGAACAAATTTCTTACTAAAAAGAATCAGATAGTCGACTATCCGGACGCCGAAGCCCTAGCAGCTTTCAAACATAGCGTCTGAGATGAATGGCTCGCCAGACACCTCGGCCAAGAAAAGCCAAGAACAATGGCTGCATTAACAAGCCTCATGACCTGCTTTTTTGCAGGAGAGGATAGCTGGTTGGCAAGAAGCAGCACCAGCGAGCCGAATACGTCCGAACTCAAAGATGGAAACAGGAAACCGTGTCGTACAAAGAACAGCGCCGGATCAAGGACAACAGCCCGATGAGAACGGCAGTCAACGCCGGATTCAAAAGCTCTCGGCAAAATCAGAAAAAGCCGCCCCCCAAAGATGACAGGGACGAGCTATCTAACCTCAACAAAATCTTGGACAAAATATGTCAAATCCACAGTACTCCTGGGAGACCAACAAACCACACCCACAGAGATTATTGGGTCTTCAAGCAGTCCGGCAAACTCAACGCCAAACACAAGGGGCTCGACACACCAAGCGAGGATGACGACGCACCCCACAAGCAGAACACTGGAGAACAAAAGTTCCCACAAGAAGTCAAAACAGTAAATTCACTTCAGGTGAAAAAAGGGAAAAAAAGGCGCCTATGAAGATACGCGCCATACGGCCTGCCCCAGAGGAGCACCACCACTGGTTGTTACAACCAATCACTTTCGATCATCAGGATTACTCCAGAGGTATCCGGAACACAGGCTGGACTGCCTTGGTCTTGGATTCGATTATTGATGGACTCCAATTTACAAATGGACGGCGGCAGTGACCTAAACCTGTTATAGCAGGACACAATCCGCAAACTGGGGGTAAACCCAGCAACAATTCGCCATGGCAACACTTCCTTTCAAGGAATCACGCCGGGCCCAGATACCTAGAGTATGGGTTCCCTTTCATTAGAAGTCATGTTCTCCTCACCCAACAACTTCCGAAGCGAAAAGCTAACCTTCCACATTGCCCCATTCATAAGTCGCTATCAAGCGCTACTGGGACGTGAAGCTTTCGCCCGCAATACCGCATTATGCACCCCTTACACTCAAAATGCCCGGTCCATGGGGCATCATTTCATTAAAGGGAAATATCAGTTGATCCCCGAAGTACGGATACTGGTGCGGCCTCCTTGACAGCCGCACACTAATCCAGCTTCACTACCCCGGACACGGTTCGACAAGTCCGGCGCAAACATACAAAGGCCTTATAGCCGCACAACCCTGTACAAGGGGCTCCGCATGTTTACACCAGGAGACAATACGGCCCAATCTTACTCATGCCTCTGTGTTATATTTTGTTTATTCTAATATAGATTTCTCGCACGACTATTTTTCACTAAGTCCCTCTCTTTCGCAGACAAACACCGTGCTATGCCCGTCCAGGATACGGCACAACGGAAACACAGGCACAGACGTGCAGTAGGGACCCGTTCTAAGGATTCTCTTCAGATTAAGACCCTGCGTAAACCTTTTTTACTGTCTCTTGTTGATAACATCCCCCGGTTTTCACTATAACCGAGGAGGAGGCTAGCGTCTTGGCATGTGGCCACGCCAAAATTTTGCACGTACTTGCACACCAGGGGCTTTTTTACCAAAGGGCTCTTGTTCGGCAAGTCTTCATAAAGACTAAATACCTTAGGGAGTGTTCAGCGTCGCGAGTTTGGCCTTATATGCATCAGCTCTGAATCATGTATTTCGTCCACTGTTGGGTTTGCCCGGCTCCTGTGTTTTGCTGCCTTACGTTCCGCTCTATCGGCTAAGGCGGCACCAGGAGAACTACTGCGATTGTGCCCCGGTTCGGTCAGGCGAGCACCTCAGTAGAGAAAGCTGAAAACTGACTGTCGTGATATAGCGAGAGACTGGTCAACCACTCGATGACTTTCAGAATCTTTAGGATTCCTCCGCATTAACGAAGGGCCGCTTCCCGGTCAGGCACACACGCGCCCTGAATTCGAGCGAGCGCGGTGCCCCTAGGGGCTATTCAGTAGCCCCACTGTCAAACTCCTATGGTTAAGTGAAAGTGATAAAGCATTATAGTCCCATTGCCTAGTTCGCTGCGCTATCACCTCCTTTATAGGACCAAGACATTGGATTAAGTGTGAAAAGGCGCCTTTTTGCGAACACCCCTGCATTATATGCGTGGGGGCTGAAGCCAACGACTGCCATCTTTCAGGTTATATACACATATACATTAACGGACGCACAGGAGGCATTATAATTCTTGCAAGAACAAGTATAAAAAGCTTTTATATTCTATCAAAATATTCGTTTCACAATAGCACATGCTATTCGAACACAACATCCTTCATGCACTGCGCCTTTATTAAACGAGCGCCATGAAGAACTTCCTCAAAGTAGTGCTTGGCAGGTACTCGGCTTTCGTCCGAATCCCGGGATGCAACAACACTGGCCTTCATATCCGCCCAGTATGTTTTGACACGGGCAAGAGCCATCTGTGCACCCTCTATGCACGCCAACCTCTTCATTGCATCAACATGCGGCACCGAACCAAGGAACTTCTGCACCAAGCCAAAATAACTCTTCGGCTCTGGCTTCTCCGGCCACAGACGACTTGCAACATACCTCATGGCGAGTCCGGATAACCTGTTCAGCTCCGCCCAGGCGGCCAAACGGTCGGATACCGAAAGTGGGCGTTCTGGATTGTGGAACTGCGACCAAAAAAGCGGAAGTGTTCGGTCGCGTCTGCCGCACTAGCTGCCAAATCCAAATAAGTGTTTTCCGCACTACACTGCCGGTCTAACGGAATATACTTGGGGTCCCCGAACTTCATCCGCAGCATATAGGGCTTTCCAGCCGTGATATCTCCGGCCTGACGTAGCTCCTCCTTCATAGCTCTCATTGCAAAGCGAGTATCCTTGGCCTCGGCAGTGATCTTTTCAAGATCCTTCTGAGCTGCCTTATCTCCTTGTTCAAGAAAATTACAGCGGTCGGCAGCATCCTTCAATTTTATAGCCATCTCGGCTATTACTTTCTTGCTCTGGCAGTGAGCAGCCTGTTCGGCTCTTAGCTCTTCAGCCGCCTTAACGGCAGCTGCATCACTTTCCCTTGCTTGCTCCTTGGCTTGGGCAATTTCCGCCCGAAGGTTCTCCACGGCAGCAGCACCATCTACATTAAGCACATATCTTATAAGGCACGAGAACCAAACTCCTCTTATCATATGTCTTTGGAACATACCTTGTGCCTCATCTAGCCGCTTATTTACAAGCGCGATGTCGTCATCCGCCACGACAAGTTGCTGCTTTAGCTCGGCAGATTCATCAGTCCGGCTAGCCACCGAACGCCTCGCCACCTTCATAAAATAGGTGGCATATTATACCTGGGGTTATGATCCTCTGTGCGCCATCACTTTTGACAACACACAGAGTCTCAGGGGCTACTATTTATACAGGGCGCATTTTATATGCGGCTCTACAAAAAGGTACACATTTTTACGTACCTCAAAGCCTGTCAGTAAACTCCTGGCGGCCTCGTACAGTCCGCTTTCCGCGGATGAAATCCTTCCAATCACCGTGCTCATCAACATACGATGTTCTTCTGAGATGGATGGACGCTCGCCCGAGCAGATCCTTCAACCCCTCCGACCGCGCACCAGAGGGTGCCGGACTAGCCTGACGACCTTTTTCAGGGTCCGGACTTGGAAAAACCCTCCGAGACGACACCTCGGGGTCGCCTGCCTCGTGAGACGGTGAGCTCTGCTGAGAAGGGTTGAGATCCGAACTCCAAGGTAATATTTCGGTTATCTTCCTCAGAAATAAAATAGGAATGTCACTCATTTTGGAACCCCTCTCTTTACTTACGGCTTGGGGGAGAGCTGATCCCCTTGAGGGCGCAATGCGGCCGGGGCATTCTCCGGCGCCGGACCCTCTGGCGAAGATTTCTTCACCCGTTTTGAGTCCATCCCCTCCGGGTCTTCAGAGGCAGTCCTTTTCTTTCCCTGGTCGGGGGAATTTTGGATTCCTCCCTTCCTAATAGCCTCCTTCGCGGAGGCGGTAGCTCCTTGGTTCCCCCCTTCGCCTTCTGCCAAAAGCATGACCTCCAGCATCCTGGTTAACACGAGATCCGGTGCGGTCTCAGGCAGGGGGGCTGGACACCTAATAAGCTTTGCCTTCGCTATCCACTCCTTTTCAAAGGATAGCTCTGTTAAGGGTAATTTTATGATGAAAATACGGATGGCGTGTCCAAATACGGGGCTACTTACTTGAGCATCCGGGCGATTGCATCTCAGACCTGCGTCCTCGGACAAGTCCGGACACCTTGCTTGTGATCCGAAGAACAATTTGTACATCTCCACGGGCGTCATGCCCATAAAGTGTTGGAGGACTCGCGGTCCCTCCGGATTAAATTCCCACAGGCGGAGAGGGCGACGTTTGCAGGGCAGCGTGCGGCGAATCAACATAACTTGCGCCACTACGGTCAAGTTGATATCTCTTTCTAGGAAATCTCAAATGCAGTCCTTCAGCAAGGGCACATCTTTGGACGGCCCCTAGATAAGCCCTTCATTGACCCATGACGCTAGCCGTGGTGGGGGACCCGAGCAAAAAGCGGGTGGCGCCACCCATGTTGTGCCCCTGGGGGCTGTGATGTAAAACCAGACCCGTTGCCATAAGCCGAACTCCTCTTGGAAAGAGCCATCGGGCCATATCATCATATATATGAAAAGACAATTGGATAGGGAGGGCGCCGGCCGGACCAAGCAGAGGAGGGGTAGGGGCGCGGGCTCGGCGGCGAGGACGGCAATGTCGATGACATCGACGGGGCAGGGGGCGCGCGCTCGGGGCAGGAGGCCACGGCGATGAAGGGGGCGGGGCAGGGCGACGGTGATGACAAGGGCGGGATGGGGCGGCGTGCGTCGGGGCAGGGGTGGCGAGCAACGATGGCGTCGAGCGACGGCGCGGGCGACGGCGATGACAGGCAAGGGCGACGATGACGACAGGCGCGGGCGACGACGACGGCGACGGCGGGGCGGCGGGCGGCGTTGGGGCTGCCTGGCGACGTTGATGTTGTCAGCGTTGGCAGGGGCGGCGGACGGCGTCGGGGTAGCCTGGCAACGTCGATGTCGTCGGCGTCGTCGGGGGAGGAACTGAATGAAAATTTTGACAAGTGTTGTATATATAGCCAGGGCTTTGGTCCCGGTTCGTGGCACTAACCGGGACTAATGCCACCCTTTAGTCCCGGTTGGTGCCACCAACCAGGACCAAAGCCCTCTTTTCAGCAGCCCAAAGGGCGGAAAGCAGAGGCCTTTCGTCCCGGTTGGTGGCACCAACCGGGACTAAAGGGAGGGCCTTGGTCCAGGTTGGTGCCGCGAACCGATATCAATGCACCCCTTTAGTCCCGGTTGGTGCCACCAACCTGGACAAAAGGCCCTGTGATGCCCGCATCACGGCCAAAGTTTAGTCCCACCTCGCTAGTTGAGAGAGCTCGAGAGTGGTTTATAAGCGCTTTTGCGCCCACCCTCTCGACCTCCTCTCAACTACAAGCTTTCGGGCCTAATCTCTGTCGCGCTGTGCCTATGGGCCTACTGGGCCTGCTCCGGGCCTGAATCCAGGCTCATGGTTGGGTTTCTAGTCGTATTCAGCCGTGGTGGCCTAGTAGGTGGCACTTTTTTATTTTTTTTGTTTTATTTTTTGCTTTGTTTATTTTCTTTTGTTTTTACTTAGTGTTGCTATTTTCATTTATTTTATTAAAGTTTATTTATTTTACTTTATTAAAGTTTATTTTGTTTCTACTTATTTATTAAAGTTTATTTTGTTTCTACTTATTTATTTTATTTTGTTTCTACTTATTTATAATTTCTTTTTTTTGCTTTTTTTATTTATTTTATGAAAATTATTTTTGCTTTTAATGCTTTGAACAGAAAATACTTTGATAATTTTAGTTGCATAAATTTTATATAATTTTAGTTGCATAAATTATATATAATTTTAGTTTCAATAATACTAGATGTTTATAAATTTTTGGTTGATTCCCTTAGCTATTAGAGTTTCATTCAAGTTTTCTAGTTCATTCTTTTTTCTATTAGAGTTTCATTAAAGTTTTCTAGTTCATTCTTTTAGTTTACTATTTTTGCTACTAGAGTTTCATAAATGTTTTCGAGCTCATTCTTTTTTATATTAGTTCATTCTTTGAGCTAAATGACCCTTAAATTGAAAAGCATTTCAAATGAACTCTGAAAAGGTTGAAAGTTGGCATGGCATCATCATTTCACCCACATAGCATGTGCTAAAAAGTTGAGAGGGTTACGGCAAAAACTGGATGCACTTCGTGTACAAAACTGACTATTTGTTTCGAGGTAGCAGGGTTTCGGACGAAAACTCGTCTGTTACAACAGGCATTTCATGTCTTCACATGTAACTGCGGTGATATTCTAGATCAAAGGCATCATCATAATAGTCGTGGAGAGAAAGTATTCACTTCTTCATTGCTTCCGTCCTTTGCTTATTGTGCCGTAACCATGGATAATCTTCATCGTTTAACAGGGTGCTTGGGTCATCCTTGACTTTGAAGGGAGGAATTTCATGAAACTTTTCATAATCTCCGGATATGTCTGTCTTGCCCTCCACTCCCGCGATGCCTCTTTTTCCTGAAAGAACTATGTGGCGCTTTGGCTCATCGTATGATGTGTTCGCTTCCTTATCTTTTCTTTTTCTCGGTTTGGTAGACATGTCCTTGACATAGAAAACCTGCACCACATCATTGGCTAGGACGAACGGTTCGTCTGTGTACCCAAGATTGTTCAGATCCACTGTTGTCATTCCGTACGTTGGGTCTACCTGTACCCCGCCTCCTGATAGATTGGCCCATTTGCACTTAAACAAAGGGACCTTAAAATCATGTCCGTAGTCAAGTTCCCATATGTCGACTATGTAATCATAATATGTGTCCTTTCCCCTCTTGGTTACTGCATCAAAGCAGACACCGCTGTTTTGGTTGGTGCTCTTTTGATCTTGGGCGATCGTGTAAAATGTATTCCCATTTATCTCGTATCCTTTGTAAGTCTGTGCAGTCGAAGATTGTCCCCTGGACAACGAATACAGCTCATCACAAATAGTGTTATCACCTCTGAGACGTGTTTCCAACCAACTGCCGAAAGTCCTGATGTGTTCACATGTAATCCAGTCATCACACTGCTCTGGGTATTTGGAGCGCAAACTGTTCTTGTGTTCATCGACATACGGGGTCACCAAGGTAGAGTTCTGTAGAACTGTGTACTGTGCTTGAGACCAAGAATGCACATCCCTGCATATTATTGTGTCCCCTCCAAGTGTGCCTTTTCCAGGCAGTCTCCTCTCATACCACGATTTAGGGAGACCAATCTTATTAAGGCCAGGAATGAAGTCAACACAAAATCCAATGACATCCTTTGTTTGATGGCCCAAGGGGATGCTTCCTTCTGGCCTAGCACGGTTACAGACATATTTCTTTAAGACTACCATGAACCTCTTAAAGGGGAACATATTTGTGTAGAAATATGGGGCCCAGAATGACAATCTCGTCGACTAGATGAACTAGGACGTGCGTCATGATATTGAAGAAGGATGGTGGGAACACCAGCTCGAAACTGACAAGACATTGCGCCACATCACTCCTTATCCTTGGTATGATTTCTGGATCGATCACCTTCTGAGAGATTGCATTGAGGAATGCACATAGCTTCACAATGGCTAATCGGATGTTTTCCGGTAGAAGCCCCCTCAATGCAACCGGAAGCAGTTGCATCATAATCACATGGCAGTCATGAGACTTTAGGTTCTGGAAGTTTTTCTCTGGAATATTTATTATTCCCTTTATATTCGACGAGAAGCCAGACGGGACCTTCATACTGAGCAGGCATTCAAAGAAGATCTCCTTCTCTTCTTTGGTAAGAGTGTAGCTGGCAGGACCTTCATGCTGCTTTGGAGGCATGCCGTCTTTTTCGTGCAAACGTTGCAGGTCCTCCCGTGCCTTCGATGTATCTTTTGTCTTCCCATACACGCGCAAGAAGCCTAGTAGGTTCATGCAAAGGTTCTTCGTCACGTGCATCACGTCGATTAAAGAGCGGACCTCTAGGTCTTTCCAGTAGGGTAGGTCCCAAAATATAGATTTCTTCTTCCACATGGATGCGCGTCCCTCAGTGTCATTCGGAACAGATAGTCCACCGGGACCCTTTCCAAATATTACATGTAAATCATTAACCATAGAAAGCACATGATCACCGGTACACATGGCGGGCTTCTTCCGGTGATCTGCCTTGCCTTTGAAATGCTTGCCTTTCTTTTGACATTGATGGTTGGTCGGAAGAATTCGACGATGGCCCAGGTACACATTCTTCCTGCATTTGTCCAGGTATATACTTTCAGTGTCAGCTAAACAGTGCGTGCATGCGTGGTATCCCTTGTTTGCATGTCCTGAAAGGTTACTGAGAGCGGGCCAATCTTTGATGGTTACAAACAGCAACGCGTGCAGGTCAAATTCCTCCTGTTTGTGCTCATCCCACACACGTACACCGTTTCCATTCCACAGTTGTAAAAGTTCTTTAACTAATGGCCTTAGGTACATATCAATGTCGTTGCCGGTTGCTTAGGGCCTTGGATGAGAACTGGCATCATAATGAACTTCCGCTTCATGCACATCCAAGGAGGAAGGTTATACATACATAGAGTCACGGGCCCGGTGTTGTGATTGCTGCTCTAGTCCCCGAAAGAATTAATGCCATCCGTGCTTAAACCAAACCATACGTTCCTTGGGTCACCTGCAAACTCAGCCCGGTACTTTCTCTCGATTTTTCTCCACTGCGATCCGTCAGCGGGTGCTCTCAAATTCCCGTCTTTCTTACGGTCCTCATTGTGCCATCGCATCAACTTGGCATGCTCTTTGTTTCTGAACAGGCGTTTCAACCATGGTATTATAGGAGCATACCACATCACCTTGGCAGGAACCCTCTTCCGAGGGCTCTTGCCGTCAACACCACCAGGGTCATCTCGTCTGATCTTATACCGCAATGCAGCGCATACCGGGCATGCGTTCAAATCCTCATACGCACCATGGTACAGGATGCAGTCATTAGGGCATGCATGTACCTTCTGCATCTCCAATCCTAGAGGGCATACAACCTTCTTTGCTGCATACGTACTGTCGGGCAATTCGTTATCCTTTGGAAGCTTCTTCTTCAATATTTTCAATAGCTTCTCAAATCCTTTGTCAGGCACACCATTCTCTGCCTTCCACTGCGGCAATTCCAGTATGGTACCAAGCTTTGTGTTGCCATCTTTGCAATTGGGGTACAAACATTTTTTGTGATCCTCTAACATGCAATCGAACTTGAGCTTCTCATTTTGACTTCCGCACTGTCTCCTTGCATCAACAATGACCCGGCGGAGATCATCATCAGGCACATCGTCTGTTTCCTCTTGATCTTTAGCAGCTTCCCATGTTGCAGCATCACCGTATTTAGGGAGCACATAGTTTTCATCATCCTCTTCTTCTTCGTTGTCTTTCATCATAACCCCTATTTCTCCGTGCTTGGTCCAAACATTATAGTGTGGCATGAAACCCTTATAAAGCAGGTGGGTTTGAATGGTTTCCGAGTCAGAGTAATACTTCGTATTCCCACATATAGGGCATGGACAACACATAAAACCATTCTGCTTGTTTGTCTGAGCCACTTCGAGAAAATTATACACGCCCTTAATGTACTCGGAGGTGTGTCTGTCACCGTACATCCATTGCCGGTTCATCTGTGTGCATTATATATAATTAAGTGTGTCAAAACCATTACAAAACATAATGAATAGATAATTAAGTGATGAAATTAATAGAAGTTCATCATCACATTAAAACCAAAGTACATACCTAGTTCTCATCTAACAACAGATAGCTCCCTAGAGCATCTAATTAATTAAACCATACATTGAAACTATGTAAAAATATTCAATGCTAAAACAAATGCGATCATAATCGCAACCAAGGTAACAATTGATCCAACGGCATAACGATACCAAGCCTCGGTATGAATGGCATATTTTCTAATCTTTCTAATCTTCAAGCGCATTGCATCCATCTTGATCTTGTGATCATCGACGACATCCGCAACATGCAACTCCAATATCATCTTCTCCTCCTCAATTTTTTTTATTTTTTCCTTCAAGAAATTGTTTTCTTCTTCAACTAAATTTAACCTCTCGACAATAGGGTCGGTTGGAATTTCCGGTTCACATACCTCCTAGATAAATAAAATCTATGCCACGTTGGTCGGCATAATTTTCATAAACAATAAATGAACCAAATAGTTATAAAGATAATATATACCACATCCGAATCATAGACAGGACGAGGGCCAACAGGGGCGGATACCAAACCCATCGCACTATATAATAAGAAGCAATAATAAAAGTAAGAAAATTATACAAGTATCCATCTAAACATACAAGTAAGAATTTTTTTCCTTTCAGAAAAAAGATAAGAACAAGAGGCTCACCATGGTGGTGCCGGCGACGAGATCGGCGCAGGCGATCAACGGCGGTGAAGACGGGGACGGTCGTGACGGACCGCTAAACCTAGACAAATATTGAGGAAAATGGAGCTTGGAGAGGAGAAAGCTTAAGTAGTGTGGCTCGGGCATTCCATCGAACACCTTGTGTGCATAGGAGGTGAGCTAGAGCACCACCAAGCCCTCTCCCCTCGCCGGCCAGAAAAAACAGAGCAGTGTGCTCTGCTCTTACGCGAGGGGGTATATATAGGCATCTCATTGGTCCCAGTTCGTGGTTTGAACCGGGACTAAAGATCACCTTTTGGTCCGGTTCAAGCCACTAACCGGGACCAATGGTGGTGGGCCAGGAGCGAGGACAATTGGTCCCGGTTCGTCCCACCAACCGGGACCAAAGGGGCCTGACGAACCGGGACCAATGCCCCCACGAGGCCCGGCAGGCCCCCTGGCCTCACGAACCGGGACCAATGGGCACATGGGTCCCGGTTCGTGACTGAACCGGAACTAATGGGCTTACCTGGCCCGAACGTAAGCCATGTTTTCTACTAATGGAATTCAACCACACCTGGAGACTAAATATCTGCAGCAAAGCAATCAGTAGCACAGTATTATGGTAATTTGATAGTAGTAGTAGCGATATCAATGGTAACAGTAACAACAGTAACAATAGGTTTTAGCAATTGTAACAATAGTAGCAACAATAGTAACTTAGCAAGAACAATGTGAAAAGTTCGTAGGCATTGGATCGGTGATAACATTGGATAATATTCATCATATAAGAGTCATAACCTAGGGCAACACAGAATTAGCTCCAATTCATCAATGTACTATAGGCATGTATTCCGTAAATAGTCATATGTGCTTATGGAAAAGAACTTGCATGACATCTTTTGTCCTACACTCTCGTGGCACCAGGGTCCATATATAAGGAACTAAGGGATATTAAGGCCTCCTTTTTATAGAGAACCGGAATAGAGCACTAACACAAAGTGAATAGATGAACTCCCCAAACTATGGTAATCACCGAAAAGAATCCCAATTATTGTCACATTGGGGTATGCGGATCATAACATGTAATAAGTGTGTATAACTTGCAAGATCAGATCAAGAACAAATATATTGGTGAAAACACACTCGGGCCCTAGTGACAAGCATTAAGCACAACAAAGTCATATCAACATCAATCTCAGAATATAGTGGATACAAGGGATCAAGCCCTAACAGAACTAACTCGATTACATAATGAATCTCATCAAAACCATCACCGTCCAGCAAGACTACGAAGGAATTACTCACTCCCGGCAGTAAGCATCATGAAATTGGTGATGAAGGATGGTTGATGATGATGAAGACGGAAGATCCCCCTCTCCGGAGCCCCAAACAGACTTCAGATCTGGCCACCCGATGAAGAATAGGAGGTGGCTATGGCTGCGTATCGTAAAACGGGATGCAACTTTCTCTTCGACTTTTTTCTCCGAAATAGGAATTTATAGTGCTGAGATTAGGGTCAGCGGAGCCTCGAGGGGCGCACTACACACCAGGGCGCGCCAGAGGGTGGTGGCGCGCCATGGTGCCTAGTGGGCAGCAGGAGGGGCCCTCCAGTGGGTCTTTGCTCCAGTATTTTTGATATATTCCAAAATAATTCTCCAAAAAGTTTCGTTCAATTTTGAGAATTTTTATTTCTGCACAAAAACAATAACATGGAGCCACCAACCGGGACTAAAGCCTCAACCCCTTTAGTCCCGGTTGGTGGCTCCAACCAGGACTAGATGTCTAATCTTTAGTCCCGGTTGGAGACACCAACCGGGACTAAAGGTTATCGCACCCTTTAGTTTCGGTTGGTGTCTCCAACCGGGACTAAAGGTCCCATTTAAACCGGGAATAATGCCTGCCCGGCGCCCTACCCGCTCGAACCGGGACTAATGCTCTCATTAGTCCCGGTTCGTAATGTAACTGGGACTAATGTGTAGATTGAGCTTGGACCAAAGTCATGATTTTTACTAGTGATATTTCATCAACGGCCAGTTAGACATGCATGCGCAATCACGCGAAACATGACGCATGCTATGAAAACTCTTGGCCGAAGACACCCTTCGTGCATAGATTTATTTTCTCTGTATTTCTTCAGACTCACTCTCATGGTGTAGTAAACTACAGCCCGTACACGTGTTTATATGCACATCCAAGCTTACATGCTAACAACCACTCTGAGCTAACTAGAACTCGCGTATGTCTACATACCTACCAGACAACGATTATTTATAAAGTACACTCCCTGTATAGTTCTGTTTAGCCTAAAAAGTAGAAACACTTAATTAGAGGAAACAACGAATGGACATATGGGTTAGATTTATAGAGGCAATATCGCATAGAACTGTTGTTTTCTCATTAGGGTAGTCTTGCGCATCGTTCAGCACGCAAGATAAAGAGACTCAGTGGACGAGGATACATGCTTCGCCAAATTGTGTTTATATATCTCAGTGGACGAGGAGAAACTGGCTAGCGGCCATGTCTATCCCCACTTCATAAGACATGAGGTACTCGTCAAATTTACTGACACAATCCAAATCCAATCCTTATCATGCGCGCAATGCTGATCGAGGTAGCTAGCTCTCTAGGAGTGCCATCAATTGGACCAGTACCTCTGCATGATAAATTGGATTGTGTCGTGATAAGAGGTAGCTAGCTCATTGGCAATATTGTTGCTCCTTTTGTCTGGCCACCAGCCCCCCACGCATGCTCGTCTATATATAAGAACACCCACACCTCTTATCCACCTCTGAAGTAAGCTTAGATTAAGTATATATAGTAGGATCCATACAGATTGAGATGAGATACAAGAAGGGCATATGGAAAAAAATCGTTAAGTGAAATACAATAGTAGGCTGATGATTAAGGACAAGAAAAGATCGATGATAAGCTTTGGAAATAGAAGGCATCCGGAAGAAAAAATCGAGCTCCAGAACAGATTCAAGTTGGTTTGTACATGATCGGGTCAAGTGCACATTCGCTTACGGTGATGGTGGAGCTACAGCCGAGCACAGCTGCGCAACAATCCGCCCAACACCGTAGAAATTCACTAGGATACGAGAGCGAAGCAGTTTGAACTAGAGGAACAGCTCAACAACTAACTCTTAGGGAAAAGTAGCTCGGGGTTTTATCCTAGCAGTAGCGCTGGCCCGCCCAATCCAACCCGGTAGAAATTCACTAGAATTCTTTGTATATCTCCAGACTCACTCTCATGGTGTAGTGACCTACTGCTAGGGCGCTACAGCTAAACTTTAGAGGTGTAAAGACCGTGCTACTACTAATTCACCCGCGGTACTACTAATTCAGCTAAAAGTAGCGCTTTTCTGCATCAGCGCTACTGCTAAGTAGTAGCAGCATGTGTAAAGACCGTGCTACTACTTTTCATCTGTATTTCATTTCTTTTATTTCGTACTGTATTTATATATCGTTATACAAAGTTTGATATAATAACAATTAAGAGATTGTTATATCAAGACAACAAGGCCGCAAGAGACGTGCTGCCAGTTGTGTTGTTTCCATCACACTACTGGCACTTGTCCACAAGTTAGTGATGTTTACAGGCGTGGAGATTCAGCGTTGTGGCAGAGGGCTTAAGGTGGTCAAGCACAAATCGTTTCGTTATAGTATGGTACGAGAGGGACGTAGGCTCCTGATCCCCGCATCGCCCCCTGCTCGGGCGACACGGGTGGTTCTCCAACCCTAGCCGCCGCCGGGGCCGAGCCCCCTCCCCCCCCCTCCCTGCTTCCCGCCGCTGCCGAAGGATGCCGCCGACCTGCGTCCGGTGGCCGACGGCGGTGGCGGGGGTTCTCCTCGCTCTCATGTCTCAAGGGCGGTGCGGGCCCCCTATGCGCGTGGAGGCGCGACCGATCTAGCGAAGCGGCGGCGATGGTTGCGGCGACAGCGGCGATGGCTGCGGCAGCTGGCGGCCGATCTAGCGAAGCGGCGGCGATGGCTGCGGCCACGGCGGCGGAGGACACTCCTGCCTCGCGCCGGGCGGTCTATGCAGCGGCGCGGGTCATCTAGCTTTGGATCGGCGGCGGAATCGAGGGCCTGGTGGACTGCTTGGCGGCACCTCCGGTCAAATCGATCTAATCTGGCTGGTGCAGCTGGCGATGATGGCCATCTTCTTCGTCGGAGGTGACCGGCCAGAGGCTGGGTGGTCAGATCTCAAGATCCTTCAACTAGTCCCAGCTGCGAGAATGGGAAGACAAAGATGCCGGTCAAAACCGAGCCAATGGCAGGCAATGGCGGTGCTCTGCGTTGTAACCTTGATGAAGGCATCGTCGTGAACTATTGTTGACCCGCTCGTGCTGCTCCGTCGGAAACCCTAGGATCTGGTTTTCCAGATCGGATGATGGCGACACTGTGGTGTCATTTCTCTCTTGGGAGCATCGTTTGTGGAGCAGTGCTGGAAGTCAGAGGAGGTGGAGCGGCTTCATCTAGCACGGAGCTTCGGTGGAGATGTCAAGTCATGCCTGACCGACAGGTGCTACGCTTTGTCATGCCTGCTCGGCAGGTGCTACACACGACAGATCTTCCAGAGACTTCAAGCTGTGTCGGCTGGTGGTACTTGGGGCATGGTGCTGAAGTGTACCGGCGGCGACCGTGAAGTGCTCAGCAGTTTGCGCGTAGGGAGGTGGTGGTGTTGGGCGCCGTGGTGGCGTTGACGGCAGCTAGATCGGCTAAGGATGATGCGTCAGTACAGCTCTAAAGTTGGAGTGGTGGCTGTGGGCGGCGGCGGCGGCCTCTGAGAGCACGCCGGACCGGTGTGTGCCCCATACCCGGCAAATGGCTTGGTTGGGGCCTCAGGTTTTAGATGTTAGGCATGGCAGCGAGGTCTGTGGTATTAGGCCCGAACTATCAGCATCCCTTCATCAATTGGATATGAGTAGCGATAGATGTTGCGTAGACGGTGGATTCAGACTTACTGTTGCATCGCCAAGATGCAGAGACCGAGGATCCTCCTCCTTTTTCTAAAAGAAAAATGGGCATGCCCCAGATACTTTAGACTAAAAATGGGCATGCCCCAGAGACCAGGGAGCGCTAGGCATCAGACTACTGATGTTTTGCCTCTCATCAGACTAGTAATTGGCCGTTCGATCAAAAGTAGGCTGGTCGTCCGATCTGTTAGTAACCTCTCGCGTGATTTGCTGGATCCAGTCGTTAATACTGCTCCATGCATGGCTATTACTACGTGTGCATGTGGCCCGGATGGCAAATGATTTGCTTTCAGGGATGCGGCTGGTGGTAGTTAATGTAAATTAATTACGTAGGACTGCTCACATATATTTGTTGCTTCCAAGATTTGCTCCCAAGAATCATTTGTTTTTGCTACTTGTTGCTTCCGAGATTTGCTTCCAAGAATCATTTTTTGATGTCACAGTAATAGGGATTTTAATTGATTTCTTTCTTTTACTTGTTGCTTCCCAGAGTTGCTTCCATGAATAATTTGTTTGCCACTCCAATATGACTTTTCAGACCAGATAAATATTTATACTTGATGCTGCTGGGCTATAATTTTAAGTCATATGTTTCTCCTAATTGTTGCTTCCAAGAATAATTTGTTTGATGTCACAGTAATGTGATTTCTCTTTTTAAACTAGTGGAAACATACACTTAAATAGTTATGTTAAATATTTATTTATTTTCAGACGCATTTTTACTTCGATGGTAACATAGCTTTTCTGCCCATGGAAACATTCCTTTTGACCGATGAAAGCATACTTCGTGATCAGCAGAAACAGGTTATTCAACGGAAGCATCTGATTTATGCTATATTTTTTAAAAGCTTCGGAAACAAATTATTGGTATAAAGGAAACTTATTTTTTGTGAATGGAAACACGTGCTTGACAAGAAAGCACGTTGAAGCACAGCAACAAAGTTTAAGCTTCAAAACAAACTAATTGGATATGATAAAAAATTACAACTCATTTTACAACAAAATAAAAGAAAATTAAAATAGCCCTGTTTACAAGTTGATTATGGACAAGATCAACGTGCGCCACAAGCTCTCCGTTTTTCACAGTACAAACATGCAACTTTTAGCGGGTAGGTCTCAGTTCGTAGCCCACTCAACGTCATTGCAATGCAACAAAGAGCGCATCTAGATTTGGGTGTGGCAAAATGCCTGTACAACAGAAGCATTCGGTGAGAAAGATGGAAGCACACACTGATAGTGGTTGAAGCATAAAATCAAATTTTATGTACAGTAAAATTTTAGTAATGCTTCCTTTACTTTCATTGCATGGTTCAAGGGTAAAGCAATACATATATGCACATCAATTTTGCTTTAATTCATGATTAGCATTGTGGGCATAGCTGCTGATGGGAGAGGGGGATGCCATTGTTGGAGGGTGAACCCGATGAAGGTGTTGAGGAAGCAGATGATGTTGTTGGGGGTATTGCAGAAGAGGACTGTCAATGGAGGAAGATGACTAAGACGCCTCCTCATTGTGTTCTTCCCCGTTTGTTGGGCGACATCCTTGCCATTGTCTCTGCTACCTCTAACAGCCACCTTGTTGTCGTTGTCCTCAACTACACGTTGGCCGTCGATGGCCACAGAGAAGCCCACAACGAAGCGAACGTCGCCACCTCTGTTGTTGCTCATGACATTGTGAAAGAGACATTGGTTCATGCTTCCTACATACAAAGATCATGCATCAAGCACCGCTTACATTGATATTAGAATTTGCACCGGAAGAAAATAGGAAGCACATTGCAGTAACTGCTAAAATTTCATAGTATTACTATGGAAGCATTATAGGAATACGCACTAGCAAAGTACTAAAGAAGCATCATAGGAGAGAAATTAGGAAGCAATTGCCATAGGAGGTGAAGCATTATCTCAAGCGATGGAAGCACTTTTTACATGTAATAGAAACACTATGTCATGTTGATGAACTGTTTTCCCTTGCCCAGGAAACAGTCACGAACGATGGCGGTGACGGCCACTGCGTCGAGGGAGACGCGGCATGTGTTGTAGCCATGGTAGCATTGACAGACGAGGACGGAAGGGCTCGTCGTTGATCTCCCGCCGCTGCCGGTAAGCCTCCCGGCAGGAGTGCTTACCCCGTTGGTGAAGGACGCATCTATGAATTGGAAGGTGGAGAAAGGAGTGGAGGAACGGATCTAGGAAGTGGGAGTTGAGGGGGTACGGGCCTGAGCAGGTGGTGGGTGCAGATTCTGTGAGCTTATGCACCCAGGCCTCACTATCGTAACACTCCAATGTTGCTTTAAGATCTGTGCTACACAACTACCTTATTACATGGAATTTTCTCTTTTTTGTTCCTCTCATATAAAACATGTCTTGAACTTCAAACTTTGCAGTACAACATAACTTTGTAACTAGAATGTGAGATAAAACTTTCAGATTTTTTTGTCCGACATAAATATGAAAAATAAGATTTTTTAATCAAAAAAATCTCATTTTGTATATTTATGTTGGACCAAAAAATCTGTAAGTTTTATCCCACATTCTACATAGAAAGCTTTGTTGTGCTGCAAAGTTGAAAGTACAAATACATGTTCTATATGAGAGAAACAAAAAAGAGAAAATTATTTGCACGAATCTTGATGCAGAAATGAGTGGTTGGATAAGGAGTACCCGGGTGCATAGGCTCTAAAACATGTTTTCGTCGGAGAGGGGTGCAGATTCTGTGAGCTTATGCACCCGGGCCTCACTATCCTAACACTCCAATGTTGCTTTGAGATCTGTGCTACACAACTACCTTATTACATGGAATTTTCTCTTTTTTGTTCCTCTCATACATGGAATTTTCTCTTTTTCGTCGGAGAGGGGTGCAGATTCTATGAGCTTATGCACCCGGGCCTCACTATCCTAACACTCCAATGTTGCTTTGAGATCTGTGCTACACAACTACCTTATTACATGGAATTTTCCCTTATTACATGGAGCAGTTCTGTTGACGGTGAGGCGAGCTGCGGGCGAGGCGAGCGAGGTGGAGGAAGAGCTCGGGGAGGTGCGTGCGATGAGGGGCGATAGAATCGGGCGGGATTATGGAGAGTGGTTCATGGCGCGGGGATTGCGGGCGGTTAGTCAGAAGAGATTTTTTGTTCCTTTTTTCCACATATGAAGCAAAATCTGGAGCGTCCGATTTGGATCGAATCAACGGCGTTTGAGTGGTCTGAGGCTGGCGTCTCTTCAGACTATAGACAACAAGCGTTTCCCGATACTTTATTAGTCAGTCCTGCTGTTTCCAGATCACCTCACAGCATGTTCCTAACTCCTAAGAGGGGGACGCACGAATCGATCATTAATGCGCGCGGATATGTGACATTTCCTTTTCTTCAGCAATACGGGCAGTTGGTAAATACGATTTGTGCTTGACAGACATACGTATGAGGAAGATGATGCTTGTGGGCCAGGATAACAGCCATTTGCCGTTAGCCGGGATGGCATGGTTGACGGACGACCCGAGTCTAGAAACTGAGCCATGGATCAGATCTGGAAGATTGTTTTTGTCCGTGGCTCAGGAAAGGCGGGACAGTTCCCCTCAGGCCTCGGAGCTTTCAACAGGCATGATGAACACCCTAGGCCCCGTGAGCCACATCTGTTGTTAATCCTGCAGTTCATGGCCTAGATACAAAATTGTAACATAGAAGATAGAACCGATGCAATCTGTTTTCTGATTACTGTATTAGTAGTCTGAACAACGTTTGTAGCAGTTAGAATCTCCAAAATAGTTAGCTGAGCAATTGCGGGTCTGCGGTTTAGAATGTGGAGATGAACTGCTGAATATTATTAATGCCGTGCACAACTTCGTACAAGTTGTGCCAAACGTGTGGTTTAGTATTTCAGACATTGAAAATGCAGCGTGCTGTGTGCTGTGATCTGCATACTGAGTAGAGTAGATATATACACTGCAGGACTAGCAGTTTGGAAATCTGTAAATATAGTTAGCAGCGATGCACAAATCTGCGACTAGTAAACACTGTTACTTCGAGGTGCACGTTGTAGTTAACCCCTGATTGGTTAGCCTGCATATGAAGGACTACAGTGCCAAAAATTTAGAAACAGTAATTAGTATCTAAATTGTTTAATTCATGTTCTGTGACAGCCTCGCAATGTAACGTTCATTGTGGTCAGTGGCGGAGCCAAGGGGGGGCGAGCAGGGGCCTGGCCCCCTCTAATGATCGAACGATATTGTGTAGTTAGCGATAGGAACACATGTATTCCTCACGCTTATACGTACCTGGCCCCCCCCTATACGGCGTTAATTTAAGGAAAAGGGAGAAGGCCCATGTCAAGCCCACACTAGCGGCCTGGGCTCTGCATTCTCGCGTGATTAGCCTGTACGTTTAGCTCCCAAAAAAGATTAGCCTGTGCGTGAAATAGGCTCATAAAAAACATGTATGTGGGTCTGGAACAGCGGACTAATCCACTACTCCCGATCCTATTCATAGGACGTAACTGCGACGGCGCGACAAAGGCACGCAGCCTGATTCCAACCAACAAAAGCTAGCCAAGGACCCAAGGTCTAGCACATCAGCACATCACACCATGCATCTATTAATCTCAATTCTCATCTTGTATCATTAATTGTTGAATATATACATCAGATTTTACTAGTTTACATGTTCTGCTTGTATTTTTTATCTAGAAAAAAAGGACGACCCCCGCCCTCTGCATCTGGACGATGCATACGGCCACTTTATTAATTATTCTTACAAGACCTTACAAATTCACACAACAACAGCAAGACTAAAGCCACCGTCTAAGCAACAACTGTCGCTACACCTATCCAATTGATGAAGGGGCGCTGATAGCTTGGGCCTAATACCAAACAGACATCACAGCCAAACCTAAACATCTAAGACCTGAGGTCCCAACCAGGACGCCTGCCTGGTATGGGGCACCTACCAGTCTGGCGCACTCCTCAACCAGGACGCCTGCCGAGTATGAGGCCGCCGCAGCCACCTGCCACGAGTCCATCTTCCGAGCTGTACTATTGCATCTCCCGTGCCAGGTCTCTCTGCCATCGACGCCACCACGACGCCAGACAGCGCCGTCCTCCTGCGCGAGTCCATCCTCCCACATCGAACTCCGAATCTGCACTACACCACACTGTCAAGATCCGTCGCCATCAATATGTAGGATGAAGCACTGCTCCACCAAAGAAGCCATCCGCTGGTCCCGCGAAGCCGAGTGCACCTCCAAGAATGCCACCCCAAAGGGGTTACGACACATGAATGCCGCCAACATCCGATCAGCTGATCTAGGGTTTCCCCCGGAGGTATTAAGTGGAGTTGGGAGCTTCACCTCGATGATGTCTTCATGAAGGAAACAATGATAAGGGCATCATCATCACCGGTTCCGGCCATCAACCGAAGACCAGGTTTTCATCCGGATCCGTCCCAAGAAATCCACCCAACAACCTATGCACCGTCTTGACTGCCTTCAAAGCCCCAGATCCAGCCGCCTAGATCTGGCGACCACCCGCAGCAACAGTGCCATCGTAGGATCCCTCGCGCACCGACCACTGCATGAGTGTGCCACCACTGGAGCCTAGGAGGAGGGCTCCCACCCCACATCGCCAAGCCGCAAGAGCCGCCGAGAAGGATCCCGCGCGCTCGTCACCGTCTCTGATCCGAACCAATCCAAAGCAGATCGCCGTCACAGATCCGCCTTGGACAGGGACTGCACCACGCCATGGCGCCGCGGGAAGCCCTAGCTTCACCAGCCGCCACCCTCCAGGGCCGCCGCCCCGGGAACCAGGTTATCTTCAGGGCCACGGTGTTCATCCATATGTGGTCGCTACTCACTCCGACGGAGGCCAGGGAGCGTTTGGTTACTGCGTCTACCCGATGGGAGATGGTAGCTCGGGATATTTTCAACCGGTTTGGATGGCGGTCATGTAATAGGATAGGCATGTAGTGCTCCTATTATTTTGCCAGCCGGTTGTGGCTTTGGGTCCTACCTTTTTTGAGCTTTTGTTTATGTATGTACTACGACCTTTCGAGATTTTGTTACTGGATTATCTTTTTAATAATATGAGCCGTATGCATCTTTCTGATGTAGAGGCTGAGGTACACCCCCTTTTGAAAAAAAAAGAAAAAAAGGTGAAGAAAAGGTAATGGCACAGATCCGCACGCATCAACGATCGATACAGATGTAAGCACGTATGTGCTCGCGACCAGAAACTCAGCGTCCCCCTCTTATTGACTAGGAACAACATGTTGTGAGGTGATCTGGATACATATTATATATATATATATATATATATATATATATATATATATATATATATATATATATATATATATGGCCGGCTCAACCAAACTAAACCGGAGTACATAGATCTAGAAACAGCACGACTGTCAAACAAAGTATCTGTGGCATGCTGCATGGTCCCATACTATAACGAAACGATTTGTACTTGATCACCTTAAGCCCTCTGCCACAGCGCTGAATCTCCACGCCAGTAAACATCACTAACTTGTCGACAGTGACAGTAGTCTCAAGGAAACAGCACAGGCAGCACGTCTCTTGCAGCCTTCTGCGCCTATTCCTATTCGTCGTCGCCGGCTACTGTCGCCTCAGCTTCGCCAGGCAACGCAACCTTCTGGGCCAGCCGCCGCAGGCTACTGTCGCCTCAGCTTCGCCAGGCAATGCAACCTTGTGGGCCAGCCGCCGCCGCCAACACCACCTCGTGGACCTCCAGCACACACGCAGGCGGGCGCGGGCTGCAGGTTCTGTCGCGTTGGTGGCGCGGAGGTCAGCTGTTGCGGGCGCGGGCGAGGGCTGTTGGTGTTGTCCGCGGCGCCGGTGGCGACTTGCCTTGCGCCACCCTTCCGGTGCGCGCTCCACGGCCACCGGCAGCCGTCTTCCGCCTCGCGACGCGGCACGTCCCGGCCGTGTTCTCCATGCGCCTGGGGGATTGTGGCGGGGACGAAAGGGGGTAAGGGCGCAGGGAAGGGGATTGTGGCGGGGACGCTGCATGCATGTGGAGGTGAGCTCGCCGGTGGCAGCGTGGCGGCCGCTAGGTGGAGGCGGAGCTCTAGTGGGGTGGGAAAGGAGGCGAGGTGGACGGCGGCAATCGTGACTGCTGCGCGGCTGCGGCGGTCATGGCAGTGGTGTGCGCGAGGACACCATTGCTTTTTCTAAAAATATTTACAGGACCTAATTGCTTTTTATTTTTATTTGGCAGGGAGCCAGGGACCTGATTTATTTTATGCCACGTCAGTTAACGGTAAACCAAAACAGTCAAACAATCAGAGCTCTTACACGCGGGCCCGACCTGTCATAGTCATGATAAATTGTAAACACCGGGATTTTTGAGACAATCGACGCTGATTTTGGTAGGTATCAGTCACAAACAAATTTTCAGTAGTTTTTTCGAAACCTAACACGAAAAGTGGTAGTTTTATGCTATTCACTCTATGATTCTATCTCGGTACCCTCAGGGGCAGCAAAACCCTCCCACTCTTGGAATACCACCGGCGGCGTCTGCTTTGCTGAGGCGGCACCAAATTTTCAGTGGAATGAAGTTCCTAGCACTCCGAGAGGCCACAGGCCCTTAATCCTATCTGGGCTAGACCACCAAAGCGCTGAACGAGGCCCCGACGACCTGCTCTCCAGAGTGGCCCTCGGGGCACCCCTCGTGCAGCATATGCGCTGATCAATTGTTTCGGGCCCCGACGGCAAGCTCCTAGGCCCTACTATCCGCTAGCCCGCAGCGCTCACGTAGTAGTTCACCATATCGTTTAGGAGCTTGTTCAGTTGTTCCACGAGGTGTTGGTTGTTTACGGTGTGAGCAATCCTACAATATTGGAGGCAGTGGCATGCAGGGAAGCGCTAGCGTTGGCGGAGGATATGAACCTGACACACTGCGTGATCTCAAGCGACTGCAAGCAGGTGGTGTCTGATATCACTAACGGAACCCTAGGGGTGCATGGAGCTATCATTGCTGAGATTAGGGCGAAAGCAGAGTTGCATAATTTCAAGTTTATTTTTGAGTGTCGTGCTGTTAATTATGAAGCACATAGATTAGCTCGTTTTTCTATTTCTCAGGGTCTGGGTCGCCACGTCTGGTTTGGCACCTCTCATGACCCCCGTTGTATCCCACATCATGTGGATTTCGGTGATGAATAAATGAATATTTTACCCCTCAAAAAAAAGTTGTTCCACGAGGTCCAAACTGAATTTTGCTCTCATATCCTAGTGAATTTCTACTGGGCGTGGGCGGACAGTTGCACAGTTTTTCTCGGCCGTGGCTCCGCCACTGCATGCTAGTGTGCACCAGGGCATTGCCCGCGTGACCCGTTCATATACAAACCAACCACTATCTTATCTTGCACTTGACCTTTTCTTCCCGGTGCCTTCTATTTCCAAAGCTCATCATCGATCTTTCCTTCTTGTTAAGCATCAGCCTATGATTGTATATCACTTAACGACTTTTTGCGTATATAGGATGTTCTTGTATCTCATCCCAATCTGTATGGACGGTTCTATATATCACTAGTAAAAAAACACTTAATAGTCCCGGTTCGTAAGGGCCTTTAGTCCCGGTTCAAACACGAACCGGGACCAATGTGCATGCACGTGGCCCTGTGCACCGAGCCCAGTCAGAAGGCCTTTGGTCCCGGTTGGTGGTACCAACCGGGACCAAAAGGCATCCACGCGTCAGCATTCCAGTGGCTGTTGTTTTTTGTTTTTTTTGAAAGGAGGGGGGGGGGGGGGGTTGGGGGTTTTGGAGGGTTAATTTAGTTGTTTCATATATTGTGTTAGCTAGCTAATTAATAGAGAGAAGTGTCTTCTCTTATGTCCGTGTTTGGTCGACTCTACGTACTATATATACATAAGTGTGATCGAGAGAACCATTGAGTACAGAAGTTCGTCATGCATACCGAGAGAAGTGATCGATCGACCTCTCCTTCTCCGAGAGATTGGTCGAACAACAAGTTTTCGTATATCATGTATCCGACGCTACTGGCTACATACATGTACAATATGTATAAGATCTCTTAATTACAATCCCCTAGCAATTGAAATCAATTTCCACATGGTATTCTCCGGCTTTATTTATGACGTGGTCAAGAAAGAATCCCGTCAATTCCTCTTGAATTGCTTTCATGCGATCTGGTTCTAGGAGTTCATTCCGCATCTTTCACGTCTAATTTGAAGAAGGGGGTTAATTAATACATATATATATATGAATGAAACTCAACAGAAATGATGGTGTAATAAAATGAAATTGTGAATATTATTGCTTACGCACTTCATATTGTCTTTTAGAGTAGCCCCGCTTGTTTTTCAAAGTCGCGTTGTGGATAAACTCGCACACGTAGTATCCACAGAAATCATTCCCTTCTTCCTTCCACAAGCACTTTACGAGAAATAGAGGTTAATCAAACTGATAATGAAGCATTATAAATGGCATTGATGAAAGTATAGCTATAGAATCAACGGGAGATGCGCGCAACTAGCTAGCCAGTAGTACTTACTTTCGGGTATGTATATCGCAGCTCCTTTGGCAGTCCCGGAGCTTCTGCGGTGAACTGTTTCCAAACCCTGCAAGACAAAGAAAATAATTATTATTACTTGAGATATCAGAAAATGAACAAAAAGTTGCCGATATGGTGCGATAATGATCGATTGAACTTACTTGTTGAGCAATTCAGTCATGTCCGCATAGGTTTTGGGATCTTTCCGTCTCGAGTCTAAGACGGTTACTAGTCCCCGCTCAAGCTTAATCTCCAGAAGAACATAGTGGTAGCTGCGCACGCATGCATAACTCATCAATTACATTACTATAACCTCGCTCGAGTAATAAGGGAAACCGAATATGCACACGACAGTAACACTCACTTGCCGTTGTAAGGAAAAAGTATGGTATCTTTGTTTTGATTTTTGATCAACGATCGTAGCAAGTTGTCCTCAGCCTCTTTGACGTCCACCAGAAATTCATCTATGATATTTGTGTTAATGAACCCAATATCATAAATTTCTTGTTTTTTGCACTCGACGATCTTCAATCTGCATAATATATTTAGGATAATTAATTATAAATACATGAAATGAAAGAGCCGAGCTATATATAGAGACTTAATGACAGAAATAGTACTTACAGACAGTAGCAAAAGACCATTAGTTTATCGAGGGCCTTTTGATTGAAGAACGCGAAGAACTCATCAAATGGAACAGTCAACAGATCATTTGCAATGAGGTCGTGCTCCTCTTTAATATTCAGATACAAAGCATTCGTACCCCCAGACTCTCTGCAAGTTTCCATGTACCAATTATGGAATCTTCGCATCATTGTTGTCAGAGAGTTTTCATCTTTGACGAGAAGCTTCCCGTACTCGTATCTGTGTTCGTCCACCTCCAAGAAATCAGGAAGTTGATCGTCAGGCAGGTAATATGCAAGATTGCCATAACCGGCCACCGTCCCCGGAGCATTAGACACATTGAGCGGGGGGCACGATTGCTGTGCTTGTTCGCCGAGCTGGGCAAATTTTTTCCCCTTTGCTCGTTCTTTTAACCTTTTAGCACTCACAGTAGTTCCCGACCGCTGGGCTTGGAGATATGTCTGTTCAGTAATGCGCTCATAGTTGGTTCTCAGCGGAGAATTTGGTGGTTTCCTCAGGGCATCGATAGTGCGCTTTGCTTTCACCGGATCTACCTTCTCCTCCGGAGGTGGATGTCTCTTTGCTTTTACCCCTTCAAAAACTACTTCACGTGGGTCCGCACAATCATATCATTTTCCTCCTCGGTCCTCTCGTATGGTAACTTCTCTAGAGGCTTGAGAGGTGGACCGTATCTGTTTTGCCTCCCGCCTCTGGTTGTGCTGCTAGACGCCGGAGCAGACGGAGCGGCTACGGCGTCTGTCTTCTTTCGTTCTTGCTTACGAGGCGGAGGAGAAGGAGTACGACGCGCCGGAGCAGCCGGGGCGGCGGCGGGTCTCTTCCGTCCTTACTGCCGAGGCGGAGAAGGAGGAGGCTGTTGGCTGCTCGGGAGCGCCGGCGCAGGCGGAGAAGGAGGCAGAGTGCCGCCACGCGTGCCCTGATCGTCACTCGCCGGAGGAGGAGGTGGTGGAGAAGGCGGAGTGCCTTGACTCGCCGGAGGAGGAGGAGGAGGCGGAGGCGTCCAGTTCGGAAGGTTGATGAGCTCCTTCCGCCATAGGCATGAAGTCTTCAGAGTAGAACCCAGCCTAGTCTCCACTTCACCGGTAGGGTGGTCAAGCATGAGGTCCTCAAATCCCTCTGTTATTTCATCCACCATCACCTTAGCATATCCTTCTGGAATCGGCCGGCAGTGATAAGTTCCTCCGGATCCAGTAGGATAAACAGAGCCAACAGCCGCCTTGACCTTCAAATTCATCCATCGCGCCATAATGTGGCAATGTTGAGACTCCATGATAGCATCCACGAGATAGCTGGCAGGAGCCGTCAAGATATGCTCCGGCTGAAGCAGCTCGGTGGAAGCCACGCTGCTTCTCCGCTGAGATGGCGGGGTAGCTTCGGGGGAAGCTTCGGCAGGTCGTTTGCTGCGATCTACTGCTTCTCGTTCCTCTTTTCGTTCCTCTAGCCCCATTACCCTTTCGTGCAGTGCATGCAGTTGGCCCTGCTCCAGTTTCTTCCTCCTCTTGTGGGTTTTGTAAACCCCTGCGTCCGGAAAACCAACCTTCCACGGAATGGAGCCTGGCGTGCCTCGTGTCCGTCCAGGGTGCTCAGGATTCCCGAGGGCCATTGTGAGCTCGTCCTTCTCCCTGTCTGGTATGAACGTCCCTTTCTGCGCTGCATTGATATAGTGTCGAAGGTTCTTGACTGGTATTTCCAGTTGCTCGTCCGTCCAACAGCACATCCCTGATACAGGGTCCAAGGTTCCACCAGCCCCGAAGAACCAAGTCCGCAATGGTCTGGCCATCTCATTGTCTCTGGTTCGATCCCTTTTTCAAGCAGATCATTCTCCTCCTTGGACCACTTAGGCCGGGCTTCGAGGTAGCCACCTGACCCCGTGCGATGGTGAAGCTTCTTCTTCGCAGCATTTTGCTTGTTCGTCGCCGACATCTTCTTACTCTTTTCCGATGTCTTGTGGGCCACAAATGCGGGCCAGTGATCTTTGATCTTCTCATATTTGCCGATGGATTCTGGTGTCTTTTTTTCCGACAAAATGGTTCAACTCTTTCCTCCACCTCCTGAATAGGGTTGCCATCTTCTTAAGAGCACAAGACTTGATTAATTGCTCTTTAACTGGCTTCTCCGGATCCTCCTCTGGCGGTAGGGTGAAATTTGCCTTCAGCTGAGTCCAAAGATCTTCTTTCTGCATAACATTGACATAAGACACCTCAGGGTCGTCCTTAGGCTTATACCATTGCTGGATGCTGATCGGGATCTTGTCCCTAACAAGAACCCCGCACCGAGCATAAAATGTGTTCTTTGTCCGGATGGGTTCAATCAGTTCGCCGTCGGGCGCGATTTCTTGTTGGAAATATGCCCTAGAGGCAATAATAAATTAGTTATTATTATATTTCCTTGTTCATGATAATCGTTTATTATCCATGCTATAATTGTATTGATAGGAAACTCAGATACATGTGTGGATACATAAACAACACCATGTCCCTAGTACGCCTCTAGTTGACTAGCTCATTGATCAATAGATGGTTACGGTTTCCTGACCATGGACATTGGATGTCATTGATAACGGGATCACATCATTAGGAGAATGATGTGATGGACAAGACCCAATCCTAAGCCTAGCACAAAGATTGTAGTTCGTATGCTAAAGCTTTTCTAATGTCAAGTATCATTTCCTTAGACCATGAGATTGTGCAACTCCCGGATACTGTAGGAATGCTTTGGGTGTACCAAACGTCACAACGTAACTGGGTGGCTATAAAGGTGCACTACAGGTATCTCCGAAAGTGTCTGTTGGGTTGGCACGAATCGAGACTGGGATTTGTCACTCCGTGTAAACGGAGAGGTATCTCTGGGCCCACTCGGTAGGACATCATCATAATGTGCACAATGTGACCAAGGGGTTGATCACGGGATGATGTGTTACGGAACGAGTAAAGAGACTTGCCGGTAATGAGATTGAACAAGGTATCGGCATACCGACGATCGAATCTCGGGTAAGTACAATGCCGCTAGACAAAGGGAATTGTATATGGGATCGATTGAGTCCTTGACATCGTGGTTCATCCGATGAGATCATCGTGGAACATGTGGGAGCCAACATGGGTATCCAGATCCCGCTGTTGGTTATTGGCCGGAGAACGTCTCGGTCATGTCTGCATGGTTCCCGAACCCGTAGGGTCTACACACTTAAGGTTCGATGACGCTAGGGTTATAAAGGAAGTTTGTATGTGGTTACTGAATGTTGTTCGGAGTCCCGGATGAGATCCCGGACATCACGAGGAGTTCCGGAATGGTCTGGAGGTAAAGATTTATAGATGGGAAGTCCTGTTTTGGTCACCGGAAAAGTTTCGGGTTTTATCGGTAACGTACCGGGACCAGCCCCAGGTGGGCTGGTGTGCCCCCCCACAAGGGCCCAAGGCGCCTAGGGTTTGGGGAGGGGGTGCTTCCACCTAACTTGGGGGGCAAGTTTCCCCCCTCTCCCCCCTTGGCCGCCACCCTTAGATGGGATTGGGGCTGCCGCACCCCTTGGGGTGGAAACCCTAGAGGGGGTGCACCCCCTCCCTCTCCCCTATATATACTTGAGGGTTTTGGGGCTGCCAACACATGAGTTTCACCTCTCCCAGGCGCAACCCTACCTCTCTCCCTCCTCCTCTCCCGCGGTGCTTGGCGAAGCCCTGCAGGATTGCCACGCTCCTCCATCACCACCACGCCGTTGTGCTGCTGCTGGATGGAGTCTTCCTCAACCTCTTCCTCTCTCCTTGCTGGATCAAGGCATGGGAGACGTCACCGGGCTGTACGTGTGTTGAACGCGGAGGTGCCGTCCGTTCGGCACTAGGATCTCCGGTGATTTGGATCACGACGAGTACGACTCCTTCAACCCCGTTCTCTTGAACGCTTCCGCTTAGAGATCTACAAGGGTATGTAGATGCACTCTCCTTCCCCTCGTTGATGGTTTCTCCTTAGATTGATCTTGGTGACACCTAGGAAAATTTTGAATTTCTGCTACGTTCCCCAACAGTGGCATCATGAGCTAGGTTTATTGCGTAGATTCTTGACACGAGTAGAACACAAAGTAGTTGTGGGCATTGATGTTGTTCAATATGCTTACCGTTACTAGTCCAATCTTGTTTCGACGGTATTGTGGGATGAAGCGGCCCGAACCGACCTTACACATACTCTTACGTGAGACAGGTTCCACCGACTGACATGCACTTGGTGCATAAGGTGGCTAGAGGGTGCCAGTCTCTCCCACTTTAGTCGGAACGGATTCGATGAAAAGGGTCCTTATGAAGGGTAAATAGCAATTGGCATATCACGTTGTGGTTTTGCGTAGGTAAGAAACGTTCTTGCTAGAAACCCATAGCAGCCACGTAAAACATGCAAACAACAATTAGAGGACGTCTAACTTGTTTTTGCAGGGTATGCTATGTGATGTGATATGGCCAAGAAGAATGTGATGAATGATATGTGATGTATGAGATTGATCATGTTCTTGTAATAGGAATCACGACTTGCATGTCGATGAGTATGACAACCGGCAGGAGCCATAGGAGTTGTCTTTATTTATTGTATGACCTGCGTGTCATTGAACAACGCCATGTAATTACTTTACTTTATTGCTAACCGGTAGCCATAGTAGTAGAAGTAATAGTTGACGAGACAACTTCATGAAGACACGATGATGGAGATCATGATGATGGAGATCATGGTGTCATGCCGGTGACGATGATGATCATGGAGCCCCGAAGATGGAGATCAAAAGGAGCAAAATGATATTGGCCATATCATGTCACTATTTGATTGCATATGATGTTTATCATGTTTATGCATCTTATTTGCTTAGAACGACGGTAGTAAATAAGATGATCCCTCATTAAAATTTCAAGAAAGTGTTCCCCCTAACTATGCACCATTGCGAAAGTTCGTCGTTTCTAAGCACCACGTGATGATCGGGTGTGATGGATTCTTACGTTCACATACAACGGGTGTAAGCCAGATTTACACACGCGAAACACTTAGGTTAACTTGACGAGCCTAGCATGTACAGACATGGCCTCGGAACACAAGAGACCGAAAGGTCGAGCATGAGTCGTATAGTAGATACGATCAACATGAAGATGTTCACCGATGATGACTAGTCCGTCTCACGTGATGATCGGACACGGCCTAGTTGACTCGGATCATGTAATCACTTAGATGACTAGAGGGATGTCTATCTGAGTGGGAGTTCATAAGATGAACTTAATTATCCTGAACATAGTCAAATGATCTTTGCAAATTATGTCGTAAGCTCGCGCTTTAGTTCCACTGTTTAGATATGTTCCTAGAGAAAATATAGTTGAAAGTTGACAGTAGCGATTATGCGATCAGTAGAAAGCTTATGTCCTTAATGCACCGCTCAGTGTGCTGAACACCAAACGTCGTTTGTGGATGTTGCAAACATCGGACATACACGTTTTGATAACTACGTGATAGTTCTGATAAACGGTTTAGAGTTGAGGCACCAAAGATGTTTTCGAAATGTCACGGAACATATGAGTTGTTTCGAGGGCTGAAATTGGGATTTCAGGCTCGTGCCCATGTCAAGAGGTATAAGACCTCCGACGATTTTCTTAGCTGGCAAAACTAAGGGAGAAAAGCTCAATCGTTGAGCTTGTGCTCGGATTGTCTGAGTGCAACAATCACTTGAATCGAGTGGGAGTTGATCTTCCAGATGAGATAGTGATGTTTCTCCAAAAGTCATTGCCACCAAGCTACTAGAGCTTCGTGATGAACTATAACATATCAGGGATAGATATGATGATCCTTGAGGTATTCGTGATGTTTGACACCGCGAAAGTAGAAATCAAGAAGGAGCATCAATTGTTGATGGTTGGTGAAACCACTAATTTCAAAAAGGGCAAGGGCAAGGAGGGATACTTCATGAAACGGCAAATCAGCTGCTGCTCTAGTGGAGAAACCCAAGGTTGAACCCAAACCCGAGACTAAGTGCTTCTGTGATAAGGGGAATAGTCACTAGAGCGGAATTACCCTAGATACTTGGTAGATGAGAAGGCTGGCAAGGTCGATAGAAGTATATTGGATATACATTATGTTAATGTGTACTTTACTAGTACTCCTAGTAGCACCAGGGTATTAGATACTGGTTCGGTTGCTAAGTGTTGGTAACTCAAAATAAAAGAGCTACGGAATAAACGGAGACTAGCTAAAGGTGAGCTGACGATAAGTGTTGGAAGTGTTTCCAAGTTTGATGTGATCAAACATCGCACGCTCCCTCTACCATCAAGATTAGTATTAAACCTGAATAATTGTCATTTGGTGTTTGCGTTGAGCATAGACATGATTCGATTATGTCTATCGCAATACGGTTATTCATTTAAGGAGAATAATGGTTACTCTGTTTATTTGAATAATACCTTCAATGGTCTTGCACCTGAAACGAATGGTTTATTGAATCTCGATCATAGTGATACACATTTTCATGCCAAAAGATATAAGATAGTACCACTTACTTGTGGCACTGCCATGTAAGTCATATTGGTATAAAACGCATGAAGAAGTTCCATGTTGATGGATCTTTGGACTCACTCATTTTTGAAAAGTTTGAGACATGCGAACCACGTCTATTGGTGTATACGCATGAAGAAACTCCATGCAGATGGATCGTTTGGACTCACTTGATTTTGAATCACTTGAGATATGCAAATCATACCACATGGGCAAGATGACTGAGAAGCCTCGTTTTCAGTAAATGGAACAAGATAGCAACTTGTTGGAAGTAACACATTTTGATGTGTGCAGTCCAATGAGTGCTAAGGCATGCAGTAAATATCGTTATGTTCTTACTTCACAAGATGATTCGAGTAAATGTTGAGTATATTTACTTGATGAAACACAAGTCTGAATTATTGAATGGTTCAAGTAATTTCAGAGTGAAGTTGAAGATCATTGTGACAAGAGGATAAAATGTCTATGATATGATCATAGAGATGAGTATCTGAGTTACGAGTTTGGCACACAATCAAGATATTGTGGAGATTGTTTCACAACTAATACCGCCTGGAACACCATAGTGTGATGGTGTGTCCAAACATCATAACTGCACCCTATTGGATATGGTGCATACCATGATGTCTCTTATCGAATTACCACTGTCGTTCATGGGTTAGGCATTAGAGAAAACCGCACTCACTTTAATAGGGCACCACGTAATTCCGTTGAGACGACACCGTTTGAACTATGGTTTGGAGAAACCTAAGTTGTCGTTTCTTAAAAGTTTGGGGCTGCGATGCTTATGTGAAAAAGTTTCAGGTTGATAAGCTCAAACCCGAAGCGGATAAAATGCATCTTCATAGGACACCCAAAACAGTTGGGTATACCTCCTAATTCAGATCCGAAAGCAATAGGGATTGTTTCTTGAATCGGGTCCTTTCTCGAGGGAAAGTTTGTCTCGAAGAATTGAGTGGGAGGATGGTGGAGACTTGATGAGGTTATTGAACCGTCACTTCAACTAGTGTGTAGCAGGGCATAGGAAGTTGTTCATGTGGCACCTACACCAATTGAAGTAGAAGCTTATGATAGTGATCATGAAGTTTTGGATCAAGTCACTACCGTACCTCGTAGGGTGACAAGGATGCGTACCACTTCAGAGTGGCACAGTTATCCTGTCTTGAAGGTCATGTTACTAGACAACAATGAACCTACGAGCTATGGAGAAGCGATGGTGGGCCCAAATTCCGACAAATGGTTAGAAGCCATGAAATCCGAGATAGGATCCATGTATCATAACAAAGCATGGTGGACTTGCCCGATGATCGGCAAGCCATTGAGATAAATGGATCTTTAAGAAGAAGACGGACGTGGACGGTAACATCACCGTCTATGAAGCTCGACTTGTGGCGAAGAGTTTTTCACAAGTTCAAGGAGTTGACTATGATGAGATTTTCTCATCCGTAGCGATGCTTAAGTCCATCGGAATCATGTTAGCATTAGCTGCATTTATGAAATCTGGCAGATGGATGTCAAGACGAGTTTCCTTACCAGTTTTCGTAAGGAAAGGTTGTATGTGATACAATCAGAAAGGTTTTGTCAATCCTAAGGATGCTAAAGCTATGCTAGCTCCAGCGATCCTTCTAAGAACTGGAGTAAGCATCTCGGAGTTGGAATATACACTTTGATAAGATGATCAAAGATTTTAGGTTTATACAAGGTTTATGAGAAACTTGTATTTCCAAAGAAGTGAGTGGGAGCACTATAGAATTTCTGATGAGTATATGTTGTTGACATATTGATGATCGGAAATGATGTAGAATTTCTGAAAAGCATACAGGGTTATTTGAAAAGTGTTTTTCAATATAAAACCTGAATTAAGCTGTTTGAACATTGAGCATCAAGATCTATGAGGATAGATCAAAACGCTAAATGGTACTTTCAAATGAGCACATACCTTGACATGATCTTGAAGGTGTTCAAGATGGATCAGTCAAAGAAGGAGTTCTTGCCTGAGTTGTAAGGTATCAAGTTAAGAGTTAAAGCTCGACCACGACAGAAGAGAGAGGAAGGACGAAGGTCGTCCGCTATGCTTCAGACATAGGCTCTGTAGTATGCTATGCTGTGTACTGCACCGTAAGTGTGCCTTGCCATGAGTCAGTCAAGGGGTACAAGAATGATCCAGGAATGGATCATTGGACAACGGTCAAAATTGTCCTTGGAGTAAATAAGGACATGTTTCTCGATTATGGAGGTGATAAAGAGTTCTGCGTAAAGCGTTACGTCAATGCAAGCTTTAACACCTATCTGAATGACTCTGAGTAGCAAACCGGATACGTATAGTGGAGCAACCATTTGGAATAGCTTCAAGTGGAACGTGGAAGCAGCATTTACAATATGACATAGAGAATTGCGAAGTACATACGGATCTGAATGTTTCAGACCCGTTGACTAAAACCTCTCTCAAAGCAAAACATGATCAAACCCCAGAACTCATTGAGTCTAAATCACATGATGATGTGAACTAGTTTAATGACACTAGTAAACTCTTTGGATGTTGGTCACATGGCGATGTGACCTGTGAGTGTTAATCACATGGCAATGTGAACTAGATTATTGACTCTAGTGCAAGTGGGAGACTGTTGAAAATATGCCCTAGAGGCAATAATAAATTAGTTATTATTATATTTCCTTGTTCATGATAATCGTTTATTATCCATGCTGTAATTGTATTGATAGGAAACTCAGATACATGTGTGGATACATAAACAACACCATGTCCCTAGTACGCCTCTAGTTGACTAGCTCGTTGATCAATAGATGGTTACGGTTTCCTGACCATGGACATTGGATGTCGTTGATAACGGGATCACATCATTAGGAGAATGATGTGATGGACAAGACCCAATCCTAAGCCTAGCACAAAGATCGTAGTTCGTATGCTAAAGCTTTTCTAATGTCAAGTATCATTTCCTTAGACCATGAGATTGTGCAACTCCCGGATACTGTAGGAATGCTTTGGGTGTACCAAACGTCACAACGTAACTGGGTGGCTATAAAGGTGCACTACAGGTATCTCCGAAAGTGTCTGTTGGGTTGGCACGAATCGAGACTGGGATTTGTCACTCCGTGTAAACGGAGAGGTATCTCTGGGCCCACTCGGTAGGACATCATCATAATGTGCACAATGTGACCAAGGGGTTGATCACGGGATGATGTGTTACAGAACGATTAAAGAGACTTGCCGGTAACGAGATTGAACAAGGTATCGGCATACCGACGATCGAATCTCGGGCAAGTACAATGCCGCTAGACAAAGGGAATTGTATACGGGATCGATTGAGTCCTTGACATCGTGGTTCATCCGATGAGATCATCGTGGAACATGTGGGAGCCAACATGGGTATCCAGATCCCGCTGTTGGTTATTGGCCGAAGAACGTCTCGATCATGGCTGCATGGTTCCCGAACCCGTAGGGTCTACACACTTAAGGTTCGATGACGCTAGGGTTATAAAGGAAGTTTGTATGTGGTTACTGAATGTTGTTCGGAGTCCCGGATGAGATCCCAGACGTCACGAGGAGTTCCGGAATGGTCCGGAGGTAAAGATTTATATATGGGAAGTCCTGTTTTGGTCACCGGAAAAGTTTTGGGTTTTACCGGTAACGTACCGGGACCACCGGGAGGGTCCCGGGGGTCCACCAAGTGGGGCCACCGGCCCCGGAGGGCTGCATGGGCCAAGTGTGGGAGGGGACCAGCCCCAGGTGGGCTGGTGCGCCCCCCCACAAGGGCCCAAGGAGCCTAGGGTTTGGGGAGGGGTGCTTCCACCTAACTTGGGGGGCTAGTTTCCCCCCTCTCCCCCCTTGGCCGCCACCCTTAGATGGGATTGGGGCTGCCGCACCCCTTGGGGTGGAAACCCTAGAGGGGGCGCACCCCCTCCCTCTCCCCTATATATACTTGAGGGTTTTGGGGCTGCCAACACATGAGTTTCACCTCTCCCAGGCGCAGCCCTACCTCTCTCCCTCCTCCTCTCCCGCGGTGCTTGGCGAAGCCCTGCAGGATTGCCACGCTCCTCCATCACCACCACGCCGTTGTGCTGCTACTGGATGGAGTTTTCCTCAACCTCTCCCTCTCTCCTTGCTGGATCAAGGCATGGGAGACGTCACAGGGCTGTACGTGTGTTGAACGCGGAGGTGCCGTCCGTTCGGCATTAGGATCTCCGGTGATTTGGATCACGACGAGTACGACTCCTTCAACCCCGTTCTCTTGAACGCTTCCGCTTAGCGATCTACAAGGGTATGTAGATGCACTCTCCTTCCCCTCGTTGCTGGTTTCTCCTTAGATAGATCTTGGTGACATGTAGGAAAATTTTGAATTTCTGCTACGTTCCCCAACATTTCTATGATCTCAAACCTTTCATCCGAGCTCAACTTTTTCTTCGGGCCTCGTCTCCTTACCGAAGTTGTGCTTGATCCGGAGGGCTAGAAATTAAAAGGAAGAAAGACGAGAGTAATTAATATGTGTACATATACCAAAACAATGAATGCATCAATTAACTAGTCAGCACGGTCTTAAATAATATATATATATATACCTGGCCGGACTTGGTTCGGTCACCGGAGCAGTCAGCACGGTCTCCTTCTTGTACCTCCATTGGGTCATCACCGGAGCCATCATGAACATAGCCCTCTTCTTGTACCGGCATTAATGGGCCGGAGCCATCATGAACATAGCCCTCTTCTTCACCCAGTCCTTCCTGACCAACGACGTCATTGAAAAATGATGCAATGACATCAGTTCCTTCTACGATCATCTTCCCCAACATCGCTTCTGTTGCTTCGTCTCGGTAGTGCTCCATAGTTTCTGCAAATATTTACAACATGTCAATTATTATTCAAACATGGTACAGATGGATATATATTAGTGGCAAACGTAGAACTAGCTAGCTAATCACAATAAGGAATCATGTTAGTGGCCTCGACGCTGCTTCTCTAGGGTTTGGGATCGCCTCGACACAACTCTTCAGGGGTTTGGGGTGGCCTCGACGACAACGCTCTTTTAACTTGGTAAATTTGGGTGGCCTCGAGAGTTTTGGTCGAGCGAGAGGGCCGAGGGGGGTGCTGCCGTTGTATAGGTTATCACGGTCGAGAGGGGGTATATATATCGACCGCCCCTCATGTCGAAGTTATCTCGAGGGGGCGACGAGGGAGAAGGCGAGCAGCCTGACGGCGACAGACCCGATAAAACATAAGAAAATGAAGAAGAAATAAAAAGAGGAGAAGAAGAAAGGAATAGAGGAGAAGATCAAAGAAAAAAAAGAAGAAAAAAAAAGAGGAGAAGAAGTTCTATTTTCTATTTTTTTCTTCTTCTCCTCTATTCCTTTCTTCTACTCCTCTTCCTTTTCTTCTTTTTTGTTCTTCTTATTTATTTCTCCTCTATTCCTTTCTTTCTTCTTCTCGTCTTCTTTTTCTTCTTCTCCCTCGAGAAAGGAAAATAATTAAGGAAAAGGAAGAAAAGAGGAAGAAAGAAGAAGGAAGAAGAAGAAGAAAGGAATAGAGGACAAGAAGAAAAAAATAGAATATTCTATTTTTTCTTCTTGTCCTCTATTCCTTTCTTCTTCTCCTCTTTTTTTTTCCTTTTTTCTTCTTCTTATTTATTTCTCCTCTTCTTTTCCTCTCCTCTTCTTCTCCTTTCTTCTCTTCTTATTTTCCTTTTTCCTCTCATTCTTTTTCTTCTTCTTCTTCCTTCTTCCTTCTTCCTCTTTTCTTCCTTTTCCTTATTTCACTTTTTCCTCTACACTAACCTAATTAAAATGCACTAACCCAAAATCGATATCTACTAACAACCTAAATAAAAAATTAATACATATATGAAAAAATATATATAAACAAAAAATGCTATGAACATTATATTCATACATACATAGCCACATCCATTCATCATATAGCTACCACATACATATATACATTAATTATATATATATGAAAAAAATGCAATCAACAAAAAAATACACATGTATGTATGAAAAAAAAGCACTGAACACAGAGCCTCGATGGCGCGGCGGCTCACAACGGGGGCGGCCGGCGAGGGCGACGGCGGCGGCGGCGAGGGCGTCGGCGACGACCACGGCGGGCCGGGGCAGGGGCGTGGCCGGCGACCACTACAAGAAATATGTCAACTTGTGACCTTGACTATTGGTCACTGAAAGGTCATGGTTTTTCATTTGTGACCTTTTTTTGACCAAAAACAGAAGGTCAAAAGCTGAGGGTCGTTAACTGACTATAGCGACCTTCTCTGTGAGAAGGTCGTGGACGTTTACGACCAAAATATTCCTACTGTGGCGTTTTGGTCACTAGCAACCTCCCCAGGCCACGTAGGCATCCAGCTTGGCAAGCTGATGTGGCACAAGATTCAGCCCGGTCCAATTCGGTTTTCTACATGGGCCTAGCCCAACAATTCGGCCTTTTTAATGTATTTTTTTCCTGTGCTTTTATTAGCTACATGGGTCTAACCCAGTAATTCGGCCCATGTATTTTTTTTAGGCAAGCCCTTTTAATATATGTATTTTATGTTAATTTTGGTTAGCTACCTTGGCTTGGCTTACAATTTGGCCTTTTTATTTTCTAGCGCACAACATTTTGCAGTCAATTTATTTTTTATTTCCAGCTTTTTTTCCCAGCTCCAGTTTACAAATGGGTCCCAAAAGTCAGATTTTTCACAGCTTATTAATAAGAAATATATATGTATATATCAAACAGACAGAAGAGAGAAAGCATATGAAAACCTTCAAATAATAGCTAAAATAAGTTTATTACAATATGCTATACAGAACAGAACACGTGAAAAGACATACACTCATTCACATCACAAGAACCAGTTTCCATACAATCATTCACATCACATCAACTAGTTTAACCATCGAATCTTGCATACCCAGGAACTTCAAACTTCACCCAGATCCACACAATCATAAATATTGGGATCTACAAATAGACCACTCTGCCAGTACAAAAGCTCTACTCTTGGATACCACAAAACATGCTCTTCAACATGGGTAGAAGTCCTCAATGGAGTTCTACCAACAACGCAAGTTCCATTCACCTACAAGAATAGAATGGAATATCAAGTACTTGCATTCTTCAAGAAGATTACAACCAACATATATATGTAGAAGGACATCAGGAAAGCTGATGGAGCAAAATCAAACAACAGATAAATCAAGTAAACAGACCATTTGGAAAAAAATATACTACCAGGCTTGAACATGAGCATAGAAAAGTAAAGATGATTTCAATGAAATTAAAACTGCCAATGAAAGTTGAATAACAGTGCGGCTGATTAGCTCCTAGTATGGAGGAATATCACAAAATTAAGCTAGATGGTCGTGCAAGTTTCTATACAAGTATTCATGATTACAATTTGTTATCGTCATCTAAATTCTCCAACATGCACAAAATTAATTAATATATTTGAATGTGCTACCAATGAAGCAAATTCTAAAAGATACATGAACAAGGCTTAATTAGCCAACCATGTCATTCTATAAACACACAGGAATAAATTGACAAGGTTTTCTTCTCTTTTCTAGTTAATGACAACCAGTCATCAATCAAGCAAGCAACATCACATTGGTACAACAGCTAGTATCGTTCAACATATATGGGCTGTGAGCAGTCAACACCTACTAATTTTATTTTATTTGTTTGCATCGAGTCAGCACCTACTAGATGGGATGGAAATGCATCTTGTGTATTAGTTGTGGAGCACGCGTGTATTATTAACAACGAAAGCAAGGGTTGACACTAGTGAAAGAGCAGACAGGAATATTTGCTTGCAACCTGACGATGTCGCTTGTGCGAGGCGAGGCGAGGCGAAGAGCAGCTCCTCGCTCTTGGCGCCGAGCTTGACGAGGGGAGGGGGGCTCCATGGAACCTGCGACAACCCGACCTGTGTAAATCATAAGGTCTTGTTTAGATATAAACAATAGTACTGAATGATAGATATAAACATTAGTATTGCTTGAGCTCAATTTTTTGCAAGGATAAGCATGTCCTAAACCGCCACGGAGCACTCTGAGATCGTTGAAGTACTAGATGCCAGAATGGATAAAACATAACATGAATGTTCTCAAGTGCCATGAAGTGAGCAAGCAGGTAGTTGAATGGATAAAATCATGTTAACATAGACTTATAGCCCACGCCAACATGATCAAAAATGTTCAATACAATGTGCATCGTTTTGTCGTGGCAAAACTGATGTTGCAAACATGCACATGGAACACAGAAACAAGTTGCAAAAATAATTCATAGTCCCAATTTTCACATTTACTTGTAAAATCATCCCTTATATCCAATCCATTCAACTACACAACAGAAGCAATTGACCAGTCCATATGTTTCGGATAACGGTAGCTTGTTCAAATGGCAAATACTACTAAAAGTAATTGATTCATATACTATAACGACGAGTTACTACAATCCAGAGCAGGGACTACCGGATTATGTTCAAATCAAGCAAGGCATAGATTCTGCTAAACGACTAGGGGCTCAAAATCATATTGATCCCCTTTCCGATGACATTTGGCCGGTAACGACGGCGACGGTGACGGCGACGACGGGCGCGGGCGACGACGACGGCGTCGGCGGGGGCGGCCGGCTGGCGGCGTCGGGCAGCGCCTGGCGGCAACGGGGCAGGGCGACGACGGGGGCGCACGGACAGTGTCGGGGCGGCGGGCGGCGTCGGGGCAGCGGACGACGTCGATATGGGCAGCCTGGCGGCGTCGATGAGCTCGGCGTCGTCGGGCGGGCCGGGGGCAACTGGCGATGTGTTCGTCAAATTTTCCTAAGTGATGTATATATAGCAAGAGCATTGGTCCCGGTTCGTGAGTCCAACCGGGACTAATGCCCCCTTTAGTCCCGGTTGGTACCACCAACCGGGACCAAAGGCCTCTTTTCAGCAGCCCAAAGGGCGGGAAGCGGCGACCTTTGGTCCCGGTTGGTGGCACCAACTGGGACTAAGGCCCCCCCCCTTTAGTCCCGGTTGGTGCCACCAACCGGGACCAAAGGACCCTGTGCTGCCCGCGTCGAGGCCAAAGTTTAGTCCCACCTCGCTAGTTGAGAGGGGCGCGCAGTGGTTTATAAGCCCCACTGCAGCACCCCTCTCGAGCTCCTCTCCACCGTAGGCTTGCGGGCCAAATTGCTACTGCTTTGCCTGATGGGCCTTCTGGGCCTACTGCGGGCCTGAATCCTGGCCCATGGTAGGGTTTCTAGTCGTATTCAGGCCGTCGGGGCCCAGTAGGAGGCATTTTTTTCTTGCTTTATTAATTTTATTTTGTTTCTACTTACAACAAAATACTTATTGTTGCTATTTTTAATTATTTTCCAATTTTTTTGTTTTGTTTTCTGCATTATTTATTTTCTTTTGTTTTTTGCTTTATTTTTTTAATTCTTTTTGCTTTTAGTTTTAGAAAAACTATAAACTTTCTATTAGTGCCATTAGTTTTCAAATTTAAAAACACTTTTTTTGTTTTTTTGTTTTCTTTCTTGCTTTATTTATTTTATTTTGTTTGTACTTACAACAAAATACTTATTGTTGCTATTTTTAATTGTTTTTTGTTTTGTTTTCTGTATTATTTATTTTCTTTTGTTTTTGCTTTATTTTTTAATTCTTTTTGCTTTTAGTTTTAGAAAAATTATAAACTTTCTGTTAGTGCCATTAGTTTTCAAATTTGAAAACACTTTTTTTGTTTTTTTGTTTTCTTTCTTGCTTTATTTATTTTATTGTGTTTGTACTTACAACAAAATACTTATTATTGCTATTTTAATTGTTTTTTTGTTTTGTTTTCTGCATTATTTATTTTGTTTTGTTTTTTGATTTATTTTTTAATTCTTTTTGCTTTTAGTTCTAGAAACATTATAAACTTTCTGTTAGTGCCATTAGTTTTCAAATTTAAAAATATTTTTTTTGTTTTTTTATTTTCTTTCTTGCTTTATTTATTTTATTTTGTTTTTACTTATAATAAAATACTTATTGTTGCTATTTTTAATTATTACGAGGGCCGAACCATAAGACATTAAAGCATTTCAAATGAACTATGAAAAAGTTGAAAGTTGGCATGGTATCGTGACTGACAACTGAACAGTCTAGTACTTCGAGGCCGGACCAGCGGCGCTCTGGCTCGAGCTGGACCGAGCGGCTCATTCGATGGTGATGCAAGAGCGGTTGCCCGTGCGTGCATGAGACACGAGGAGATGCCATGTCGTGCAGGTGCAGCCGTGCGCCGGTGCGGGCAGCCATGGAGCTCGCCATTACCGGGCTCGTGCTTTTCCTCCACACCTCGCCGCTGCCCCTGGCGAGCACGGGAGCTTCATCCCCCGCATCCTTCATCCTCGAGGAGCCGAGGAGGTTGTCAACCACGGCGCTTGGAGACACCCGGCGGCGGCGAGGAGCTGGACCACGCCTGGGCCGTGCCGCCGTGCCGGTACATGCCATGGCCGTGCAACTCCCGAACCGCCCATACAAGCATCACAAGAGTGCTGGAGTCGGGCTGGAGTCGGAAGTATAAGTTGCATGCATGCATGCTTCCTTTCAGGTTTCTGTTAGTAGTTGAATACTTAGTGCATGAGAACTTATCGGGGTTGGTGGGCTCCCAACGGATTAAGTGGGATAATCCGATTATTATTTTTGCTATCCAATGGGATCCCATTAAAAGGATTTAAGTGGGACGGGATAATTAGTCCCACTAAAATCCACTTCCACCTGCAGCCTGAGCCCCAAAGGACATATTGTAAAAATCATAGGCCTCGCTTAAGGAATCGAAGCCGGTTCCAATTGTTGGTATGATGATATTATATATCACAGGGATTACCCGTGCAACCCCTTGTTTGCTTTCTCTAATGCAGTCACTCTAGTCGGGCACAGTGTTTTGCTTGATGCCGCTTACCCAATCCTTACCATGGACAGAATTATCTGCGGATTACACTTAATGAATTAGTATTTGACGCAGACGTGCTACATTTTCCTAATTCAGTTTCAACAAAATCTGACACCCAAAAATCTTCTACCAATATATTTGATCCTAAATGGCCAATAGAATACTAGTTGTAGATCCATGAAACATACTGAAGGACCACAATGAACGTTACATTGCGAGGCTGTCACAGAACATGAATTAAACAATTTAGATACTAATTACTGTTTCTAAATTGTGGGCACTGTAGTCCTTCATATGCAGGCTAACCAATCAGGGGTTAACTACAACGTGCACCTCGAAGTAACAGTGTTTACTAGTCGCAGATTTGTGCATCTTTGCTAACTATATTTACAGATTTCCAAACTGCTAATCCTGCAGTGTATATATCTACTCTACTCAGTATGCAGATCACAGCACACAGCACGCTGCATTTTCAATGTCTGAAATACTAAACCACACGTTTGGCACAACTTGTACGAAGTTGTGCACGGCATTAATAATATTCAGCAGTTCATCTCCACATTCTAAACCGCAGACCCGCAATTGCTCAGCTAACTATTTTGGAGATTCTAACTGCTACAAACGTTGTTCAGACTACTAATACAGTAATCAGAAAACAGATTGCATCGGTTCTATCTTCTATGTTACAATTTTGTATCTAGGCCATGAACTGCAGGATTAACAACAGATGTGGCTCACGGGGCCTAGGGTGTTCATCATGCCTGTTGAAACCTCCGAGGCCTGAGGGGAACTGTCCCGCCTTTCCTGAGCCACGGACAAAAACAATCTTCCAGATCTGATCCATGGCTCAGTTTCTAGACTCGGGTCGTCCGTCAACCATGCCATCCCGGCTAACGGCAAATGGCTGTTATCCTGGCCCACAAGCAACATCTTCCTCATACGTATGTCTGTCAAGCACAAATCGTATTTACCAACTGCCCGTATTGCTGAAGAAAAGGAAATGTCACATATCCGCGCGCATTAATGATCGATTCGTGCGTCCCCCTCTTAGGAGTTAGGAACATGCTGTGAGGTGATCTGGAAACAGCAGGACTGACTAATAAAGTATCTGGGGCATGCCCATTTTTCTTTTAGAAAAAGGAGGAGGATCCCCGGTCTCTACATCTGGGTGATGCAACAGTAAGTCTGAATCCACCGTCTACGCAACATCTATCGCTACTCATATCCAATTGATGAAGGGATGCTGTTAGTCCGGGCCTAATACCACATACCTCGCTGCCATGCCTAACATCTAAAACCCGAGGCCCCAACCAAGCCATTTGCCGGGTATGGGGCACACACCGGTCCGGCGTGCTCTCAGAGGCCGCCGCCGCCGCCCACAGCCACCACTCCAACTTTAGAGTTGTACTGACGCATCATCCTTAGCCGATCTAGCTGCCGTCGATGCCACCATGGCGCCCAACACCACCACCTCCCTACGCGCAAACTGCTGAGCACTTCACGGTCGCCGCCGGTACACCTCAGCACCATGCCGCCACGTACCACCAGCCGACACAGCTTGAAATCTCTGGAAGATCTGTCATGCGTAGCACCTGCCGACCAGGCATGACAAAGCGTAGCACCTGTCGGTCAGGCATGACTTGACATCTCCACCGAAGCTCCGTGCGAGATGAAGCCGCTCCACCTCCTCTGACTTCCAGCACTGCTCCACAAACGATGCTCCCAAGAGAGAAATGACACCACCGTGTCGCCATCATCCGATCTGGAAAACCAGATCCTAGGGTTTCCCACGGAGCAACATGAGCGGGTCAACAATAGTTACACGACGATGCCTTCATCAACGTTACAATGCAGAGCACCGCCATTGCCTGCCATTGGCTCGGTTTTGACCGGCATCTTTGTCTCCCCATTCTCGCAGCTGGGACTAGATGAAGGATCTTGAGATCTGACCACCCAGCCTCTGGCCGGTCACCTCCGACGAAGAAGATGGCCACCATCGCCGGCTGCACCAGCCAAATTAGATCGATCTGACCGGAGGTGCCGCCAAGCAGTCCACCAGGCCCTCGATTCCACCGCCGATCCAAAGCTAGATGACCCGCCGCCGCTGCATATAGACCGCCCGCCGCGAGGCAGGAGTGTCCTCCGCCGCCATGGCTGCAGCCATCGCCGCCGCTTTGCTAGATCGGCCGCCGGCTGCCGCAGCCATCGCCGCTGTCGCCGCAGCCATCGTCGCCGCTTCGCTAGATCGGTCGCGCCTCCACGCGCATAGGGGGCCCGCACCGCCCTTGAGACATGAGAGCAAGGAGAACCCCCGCCACCGCCGTCGGCCACCGGACGCAGGTCGGCGGCATCCTCCGGCAGCGGCGGGAAGAAGGGAGGGGGGGTCGGCCCCGACGGCGGGTAGGGTTGGAGAACCACCCGTGTCGCCCGAGCAGGGGGCGATGCGGGGATCAGGAGCCTACGTCCCTCTCGTACCATACTATAACGAAACGATTTGTGCTTGATCACCTTAAGCCCTCTGCCATGTTGGGGAACGTTGCAGAAAATTAAAATTTTTCCTACGGTTTCACCAAGATCCATCTATGAGTTCATCTAAGCAAGGAGTCAAGGGGAAGAGTTTGCATCTACATACCACTTGTAGATCGAGTGCGGAAGCGTTCAAGGGGATGGTGATGATGGAGTCGTACTCGTCGTGATTCGGATCACCGATGACCAAGTGCTGAACGGACAGCACCTCCGCGTTCAACACACGTACGGGACGGTTGACGTCTCCTCCGTCTTGATCCAGCAAGGAGGAAGGAGAGGTTTAGGAAGGCAGATCCAAGGGCAGCACGACGGCATGGTGCAGTTGGTGAAGCAGTATTCCGACACAGCTTCGCCGTGCACGTACGGAGGAGGAGAGGTGTTGGGGAGGGGAGGGGCTGCGCCTTGAGTTGTGGTGTTGCAGCCCTCCCCTCACCCCTCTATATATAGGAGGATAGGGGCAAGGGGGCCGGCCCTCTAGGAGAAACCCTAGAGGGGGGCGGCGGCCAAAGGGTGGGGGGCTTGCCCCCCAAGCAAGGGGGGTGCGCCCCTTTAGGGTTTCCCCCCCAACCCTAGGCGCATGGGCCCAAGGGGGGGGGGGGGCAAGCCCACTAGGGGCTGGCTGCTATCCCTACGCAGCCCAAGTGGCCCCCCGGGAGGGGTGGTCCCTCCCGGTGGACCCCCGGAACCTTTCCGGTGGTCCCGGTACAATACCGGTATGACCCCGAAACTTTCCGGTGCCCGTTTAACAACTTCCCATATATAAAACTTTACCTCCGGACCATTCCGGGACTCCTCGTGACGTCCGGGATCTCATCCGGGACTCCGAACAACATTCGGTAATCACATACTTGTCTTCCTGATAACCCTAGCGTCACCGAACCTTAAGTGTGTAGACCCTACGGGTTCGGGAGACATGCAGACATGACCGAGACTCTCCGGTCAATAACCAACAACGAGATCTGGATACCCATGTTGGTTCCCACATGCTCCTCGATGATGTCATCGGATGAACCACGATGTCGAGGATTCGATCAAACCCCGTATACAATTCCCTTTGTCAATCGGTACGTTACTTGCCCGAGACCCGATCGTCGGTATCCCAATACCTTGTTCAGTCTCGTTACCGGCAAGTCACTTTACTCGTACCGTAATGCATGATCCCGTGACCAAACACTTGGTCACCTTGAGCTCATTATGATGATGCATTACCGAGTGGGCCCAGAGATACCTCTCCGTCATACGGAGTGACAAATCCCAGTCTCGATCCGTGTCAACCCAACAGACACTTTCGGAGATACCTGTAGTGCACCTTTATAATCACCCAGTTACGTTGTGATGTTTGGTACACCCAAAGCACTCCTACGGTATCCGGGAGTTACACGATCTCATGGTCGAAGGAAGAGATACTTGACATTGGAAAAGCTCTAGCAAACGAACTAACCGACCTTTGTGCTATGCTTAAGATTGGGTCATGTCCATCACATCATTCTCCTAACGATGTGATCCCGTTATCAACGACATCCAATGTCCATAGCCAGGAAACCATGACTATCTGTTGATCACAACGAGCTAGTCAACTAGAGGCTCACTAGGGACATATTGTGGTCTATTTATTCACACGTGTATTACGATTTCCGGATAATACAGTTATAGCATGAATAAAAGACTATTATCATGAACAAAGAAATATAATAATAATACTTTTATTATTGCCTCTAGGCCATATTTCCAACAGTCTCCCACTTGCACTAGAGTCAATAATCTAGTTACATTGTGATGAATCGAACACCCATAGAGTTCTGGTGTTGATCATGTTTCGCTCGCGAGAGAGGTTTAGTCAACGGATCTGCGACATTCAGATCCGTATGTACTTTGCAAATTTCTATGTCTCCATCTTGAACATTTTCACGGATGGAGTTGAAACGACGCTTGATGTGCCTAGTCTTCTTGTGAAACCTGGGCTCCTTCGCAAGGACAATAGCTCCAGTATTGTCACAGAAAAGTTTGATCGGCCCCGACGCATTGGGTATGACTCCTAGGTCGGTGATGAACTCCTTCATCCAAATAGCTTCATGCGCTGCCTCCGAGGCTGCCATGTACTCAGCTTCACATGTAGATCCCGCCACGACGCTCTGCTTGCAGCTGCACCAGCTTACTGCTCCACCATTCAACATATACACGTATCCGGTTTGTGACTTAGAGTCATCCAGATCTGTGTCGAAGCTAGCGTCGACGTAACCCTTTACGACGAGCTCTTCGTCACCTCCATAAACGAGAAACATGTCCTTCGTCCTTTTCAGGTACTTTAGGATATTCTTGACCACTGTCCAGTGTTCCTTGCCGGGATTACTTTGGTATCTTCCTACCAAACTTATGGCAAGGTTTACATCAGGTCTGGTACACAGCATGGCATACATAATAGATCCTATGGCTGAAGCATAGGGGATGACACTCATCTCTTCTTTATCTTTTGCCGTGGTCGGGCATTGAGCCGAGCTCAATCTCACACCTTGCAATACAGGCAAGAACCCCTTCTTAGACTGATCCATTTTGAACTTCTTCAAAATTTTATCAAGGTATGTGCTTTGTGAAAGACCTATGAGGCGTCTCGATCTATTTCTATAGATCTTGATGCCTAATATATAAGCAGCTTCTCCAAGGTCCTTCATTGAAAAACACTTATTCAAGTAGGCCTTAATGCTGTCCAAGAATTCTATATAATTTCCCATCAGGAGTATGTCATCTACATATAATATGAGAAATGCTACAGAGCTCCCACTCACTTTCTTGTAAACGCATTCTTCTCCATAAGTTTGCATGAACCCAAACACTTTGATCATCTCATCAAAGCGAATATTCCAACTCCGAGATGCTTGCACCAGCCCATAAATGGATCGCTGGAGCTTGCATACTTTGTTAGCATTCTTAGGATCGACAAAACCCTCCGGCTGTATCATATACAGTTCTTCCTTAAGATGCCCGTTAAGGAATGTTGTTTTGACGTCCATCTGCCATATCTCATAATCATAGTATGCGGCAATCGCTAACATGATTCGGACGGACTTAAGCTTCGCTACGGGAGAGAAAGTCTCATCGTAGTCAATCCCTTGAACTTGCCGATAACCCTTAGCGACAAGTCGAGCTTTATAGATGGTGACATTACTATCCGCGTCCGTCTTCTTCTTAAAGATCCATTTGTTTTCTATCGCTCGCCGATCATCGGGCAAGTCAGTCAAATTCCATACTTTGTTTTCATACATGGATTCTATCTCGGATTTCATGGCTTCAAGCCATTTGTTGGAATCTGGGCCCGCCATCGCTTCTTCATAGTTCGAAGGTTCACCGTTGTCTAACAACATGATTTCCAGGACAGGGTTGCCGTACCACTCTGGTGCGGAACATGTCCTTGTGGACCTACGAAGTTCAGTAACAACTTGATCCGAAGTACCTTGATCATCATCATTATTTTCCTCTTCAGTTGGTGTAGGCATCACAGGAACATCTTCCTGAGCTGCACTACTGTCCCGCTCAAGAGGTAGTACTTCATCGAGTTCTACTTTCCTCCCACTTACTTCTTTCGAGAGAAACTCTTTTTCCAGAAAGGATCCGTTCTTAGCGACAAGGATCTTGCCCTCGGATCTTAAGTAGAAGGTATACCCAATGGTTTCCTTAGGGTATCCTATGAAGACGCATTTTTCCGACTTGGGTTCGAGCTTCTCAGGTTGAAGTTTCTTGACATAAGCATCGCATCCCCAAACTTTCAGAAACGACAGCTTAGGTTTCTTCCCAAACCATAATTCATACGGTGTCGTCTCAACGGGTTTTGACGGTGCCCTATTTAAAGTGAATGTAGCTGTCTCTAGAGCGTATCCCCAAAATGATAGCGGTAAATCGGTAAGAGACATCATAGACCGCACCATATCCAATAGAGTGCGATTACGACGTTCGGACACACCGTTACGCTGAGGTGTTCCAGGCGGCGTGAGTTGTGAAACGATTCCACATTTCCTTAAGTGTGTACCAAATTCGTGACTTAAGTATTCTCCTCCATGATCTGATCGTAGGAATTTTATCTTTCGGTCACGTTGATTCTCTACCTCATTCTGAAATTCCTTGAACTTTTCAAAGGTCTCAGACTTGTGTTTCATCAAGTAGACATACCCATATCTACTCAAGTCATCTGTGAGAGTGAGAACATAACGATATCCTCCGCGAGCCTCAACACTCATTGGACCGCACACATCGGTATGTATGATTTCCAACAAGTTGGTTGCTCGCTCCATTGTTCCGGAGAACGGAGTCTTGGTCATCTTGCCCATGAGGCATGGTTCGCATGTGTCAAATGATTCATAATCAAGAGACTCTAAAAGTCCATCAGCATGGAGCTTCTTCATGCACTTGACACCAATGTGACCAAGGCGGCAGTGCCACAAGTATGTGGGACTATCGTTATCAACTTTACATCTTTTGGTATTCACGCTATGAATATGTGTAACACTACGTTCGAGATTCATTAAGAATAAACCATTGACCATTGGAGCATGACCATAAAACATATCTCTCATATAAATCGAACAACCATTATTCTCAGACTTAAATTGAGTAGCCATCTCGTATTAAACGAGATCCAGATACAATGTTCATGCTCAAACTTGGCACTAAATAACAATTATTAAGGTTCAAAACTAATCCCATGGGTAAATGTAGAGGTAGCGTGCCGACGGCGATCACATCGACTCTGGAACCATTCCCGACGCGCATCATCACCTCGTCCTTCGCCAGTCTCCGCTTATTCCGCAGCTCCTGTTGTGAGTTACAAATATGAGCAACGGCACCGGTATCAAATACCCAGGAGTTACTACGAGTACTGGTAAGGTACACATCAATTACATGTATATCAAATATACCTTTAGTGTTGCCGGCCTTCTTATCCGCTAAGTATTTGGGGCAGTTCCGCTTCCAGTGATCCTTCCCCTTGCAATAAAAGCACTCAGTTTCAGGCTTGGGTCCATTCTTTGACTTCTTCCCGGCAACTGGCTTACCGGGTGCGGCAACCTCTTTGCCGTCCTTCTTGAAGTTCTTCTTACCCTTGCCCTTCTTGAACTTAGTGGTCTTATTGACCATCAACACTTGATGTTCTTTCTTGATTTCAACCTCTGCTGACTTCAGCATTGAAAATACTTCAGGAATGGTCTTTACCATCCCCTGCATATTGTAGTTCATCACAAAGCTCTTGTAGCTTGGTGGGAGCGACTGAAGGATTCTGTCAATGACTGCCTCATCAGGGAGGTTAATATTCAGCTGGGTCATACGGTTGTGCAACCCAGACATTTTGAGTATGTGCTCGCTGACAGAACTATTTTCCTCCATCTTACAACTATAGAACTTGTCGGAGATGTCATATCTCTCGACCCGGGCGTGATCTTGGAAAACTAGTTTTAGCTCTTCGAACATCTCATATGCTCCGTGATGCTCAAAACGCTTTTGGAGCCCCGGTTCTAAGCTGTAAAGCATGCCGCACTGAACGAGGGAGTAATCATCAGCACGAGACTGCCAAGCATTCATAATGTCTTGGTTCTCTGGGACGGGAGCGTCACCTAGCGGTCCTTATAGGACATATTGTTTCCTGGCAGCTATGAGGATGATCCTCAGGTTCCGGACCCAGTCCGTATAGTTGCTGCCATCATCTTTCAGCTTGGTTTTCTCTAGGAACGCGTTGAAGTTCATGTTGACATGAGCGTTGGCCATTTGATCTACAAGACATATTTGCAAAGGTTTTAGACTAAGTTCATGATAATTAAGTTCTAATCAAATTATGAACTCCCACTCAGATTAGACATCCCTCTAGTCATCTAAGTGTTACACGATCCGAGTCGACTAGCCCGTGTCCGATCATCACGTGAGACGGACTAGTCATCATCGGTGAACATTCTCATCTTGATCGTATCTTCCATACGACTCGTGTTCGACCTTTCGGTCTCCGTGTTCCGAGGCCATGTCTGTACATGCTAGGCTCGTCAAGTTAACCCTAAGTGTTTTGCTGTGTAAAACTGTCTTACACCCGTTGTATGTGAACGTAAGAATCCATCACACCCGATCATCACGTGGTGCTTAGAAGCGACGAACTTTAGCAACGGTGCACAGTTAGGGGAGAACACTTCTTGAAATTGTTGTAAGGGATCATCTTATTTACTACCGTCGTCCTAAGTAAACAAGATGCATAAAACATAATAAACATCACATGCAATTATATAAAGTAGTGACATGATATGGCCAATATCATATAGCTCCTTTGATCTTCATCTTCGGGGCTCCATGATCATCTTGTCACCGGCATGACACCATGATCTCCATCATCATGATCTCCATCATCGTGTCTTCATGAAGTTGTCACGCCAACGACTACTTCTACTTCTATGACTAACGCGTTTAGCAATAAAGTAAAGTAAGTTTACATGGCGTTCTTCAATGACACGCAGGTCATACAAAAATAAAGACAACTCCTATGGCTCCTGCCGGTTGTCATACTCATCGACATGCAAGTCGTGAATCCTATTACAAAGAACATGATCTCATACATCACAATTCATCATTCATCACAACTTCTGGCCATATCACATCACATGATCAATCGCTGCAAAAACAAGTTAGACGTCCTCTAATTGTTGTTGCATCTTTTACGTGGCTGCAATTGGGTTCTAGCAAGAACGTTTTCTTACCTACGAATAACCACAACGTGATTTTGTCAACTTCTATTTACCCTTCATAAGGACCCTTTTCATCGAATCCGCTCCAACTAAAGTGGGAGAGACAGACACCCGCCAGCCACCTTATGCAACTAGTGCATGTCAATCGGTGGAACCGGTCTCACGTAAGCGTACGTGTAAGGTTGGTCCGGGCCGCTTCATCCCACAATGCCGTTGAAGCAAGAAAAGACTAGTAGTGGCAAGTAAGTTGACAAGATCCACGCCCACAACAAAATTGTGTTCTACTCGTGCAAAGAGAACTACGCATAGACCTAGCTCATGATGCCACTGTTGGGGAACGTTGCAGAAAATTAAAATTTTTCCTACGGTTTCACCAAGATCCATCTATGAGTTCATCTAAGCAACGAGTCAAGGGGAAGAGTTTGCATCTACATACCACTTGTAGATCGAGTGCGGAAGCGTTCAAGGGGATGGTGATGATGGAGTCGTACTCGTCGTGATTCGGATCACCGATGACCAAGTGCTGAACGGACAACACCTCCGCGTTCAACACACGTACGGGACGGTCGACGTCTCCTCCGTCTTGATCCAGCAAGGAGGAAGGAGAGGTTGAGGAAGGCAGCTCCAAGGGCAGCACGACGGCGTGGTGCAGTTGGTGCAGCAGTATTCCGACAGAGCTTCGCCGAGCACGTACGGAGGAGGAGAGGTGTTGGGGAGGGGAGGGGCTGCGCCTTGAGTTGTGGTGTTGCAGCCCTCCCCTCACCCCTCTATATATAGGAGGATAGGGGCAAGGGGGCCGGCCCTCTAGGGGAAACCCTAGAGGGGGGCGGCGGCCAAAGGGTGGGGGGCTTGCCCCCCAAGCAAGGGGGGTGCGCCCCCTTTAGGGTTTCCCCCCCCCAACCCTAGGCGCATGGGCCCAAGGGGGGGGGTGCCAAGCCCACTAGGGGCTGGCTGCTATCCCTACGCAGCCCAAGTGGCCCCCCGGGAGGGGTGGTCCCTCCCGGTGGACCCCCGGAACCTTTCCGGTGGTCCCGGTACAATACCGGTATGACCCCGAAACTTTCCGGTGCCCGTTTAACAACTTCCCATATATAAAACTTTACCTCCGGACCATTCCGGGACTCCTCGTGACGTCCGGGATCTCATCCGGGACTCCGAACAACATTCGGTAATCACATACTTGTCTTCCTGATAACCCTAGCGTCACCGAACCTTAAGTGTGTAGACCCTACGGGTTCGGGAGACATGCAGACATGACCGAGACTCTCCGGTCAATAACCAACAGCGGGATCTGGATACCCATGTTGGCTCCCACATGCTCCTCGATGATGTCATCGGATGAACCACGATGTCGAGGATTCGATCAAACCCCGTATACAATTCCCTTTGTCAATCGGTACGTTACTTGCCCGAGACCCGATCGTCGGTATCCCAATACCTTGTTCAGTCTCGTTACCGGCAAGTCACTTTACTCGTACCGTAATGCATGATCCCGTGACCAAACACTTGGTCACCTTGAGCTCATTATGATGATGCATTACCGAGTGGGCCCAGAGATACCTCTCCGTCATACGGAGTGACAAATCCCAGTCTCGATCCGTGTCAACCCAACAGACACTTTCGGAGATACCTGTAGTGCACCTTTATAATCACCCAGTTACGTTGTGACGTTTGGTACACCCAAAGCACTCCTACGGTATCCGGGAGTTACACGATCTCATGGTCGAAGGAAGAGATACTTGACATTGGAAAAGCTCTAGCAAACGAACTAACCGACCTTTGTGCTATGCTTAAGATTGGGTCTTGTCCATCACATCATTCTCCTAATGATGTGATCCCGTTATCAACGGCATCCAATGTCCATAGCCAGGAAACCATGACTATCTGTTGATCACAACGAGCTAGTCAACTAGAGGCTCACTAGGGACATATTGTGGTCTATTTATTCACACGTGTATTACGATTTCCGGATAATACAGTTATAGCATGAATAAAAGACTATTATCATGAACAAAGAAATATAATAATAATACTTTTATTATTGCCTCTAGGGCATATTTCCAACATGCCACAACGCTGAATCTCCACGCGTGTAAACATCACTAACTTGTGGACAGTGACAGTATTATATCAAACGTTGCGGCACAACTGGCAGCACGTCTCTTGCGTCCTTGTTGTCTTGATATAACAATCTCTTAATTGTTATTATATCAAACTTTGTATAGCGATATATAAATACAGTATGAAATAAAAGAAATGAAATATAGATGAAAAGTAGTAGCACGGTCTTTACACATGCTGCTACTACTTAGCAGTAGCGTTGACGCAGAAAAGCGCTACTTCTAACTGAATTAGTAGTACCACGGGTGGACCAGCGCTACGGCTAAACTTTGGCTGTAGCGCCCTAGCAGTAGGTCACTACACCATGAGAGTGACTCTGGAGATATACAAAGAATTCTAGTGAATTTCTACCGGGTTGGATTGGGCGGGCCAGCGCTACTGTTAGGATAAAACCCCGAGCTACTTTTCCCTAAGAGTTAGTTGTTGAGCTGTTCCTCTAGTTCAAACTGCTTCGCTCTCGTATCCTAGTGAATTTCTACGGTGTTGGGCGGATTGTTGCGCAGCTGTGCTCGGCTGTAGCTCCACCATCACCGTAAGCGAATGTGCACTTGACCCGATCATGTACAAACCAACTTGAATCTGTTCTGGAGCTCGATTTTTTCTTCCGGATGCCTTCTATTTCCAAAGCTTATCATCGATCTTTTCTTATCCTTAATCATCAGCCTACTATTGTATTTCACTTAACGACTTTTTTCCATATGCCCTTCTTGTATCTCATCTCAATCTGTATGGATCCTACTATATATACTTAATCTAAGCTTACTTCAGAGGTGGATAAGAGGTGTGGGTGTTCTTATATATAGACGAGCATGCGTGGGGGCTGGTGGCCAGACAAAAGGAGCAACAATATTGCCAATGAGCTAGCTACCTTTTATCACGACACAATCCAATTTATCATGCAGAGGTACTGGTCCTGGCACTCCTACAGAGCTACTCCCTCCGTTCCGAATTACTTATCTTAGATTTGTCTAGATACGGATGTATCTAGCACTAAAATGAGTCTAGATTCATCCGTATCTAGACAAATCTAAGACAAGTAATTCGGAACGGAGGGAGTAGCTACCTCGATCAGCATTGCGCGCATGATAAGGATTGGATTTGGATTGTGTCAGTAAATTTGACGAGTACCTCATGTCTTATGAAGTGGGGATAGACATGGCCGCTAGCCAGTTTCTCCTCGTCCACTGAGATATATAAACACAATTTGGCGAAGCATGTATCCTCGTCCACTGAGTCTCTTTATCTTGCGTGCTGAACGATGCGCAAGACTACCCTGATGAGAAAACAACAGTTCTATGCGATATTGCCTCTATAAATCTAACCCATATGTCCATTCGTTGTTTCCTCTAGTTAAGTGCTTCTACACTTTAGGCTAAACAGAACTATACATACGTGATGAGGGAGTGTACTTTATAAATAATCGTTGTCTGGTAGGTATGTAGACATACGCGAGTTCTAGTTAGCTCAGAGTGGTTGTTAGCATGTAAGCTTGGATGTGCATATAAACACGTGTAGGGGCTGTAGTTTACTACACCATGAGAGTGAGTCTGAAGAAATACAGAGAAAATAAATCTATGCACGAAGGGTGTCTTCGGCCAAGAGTTTTCATAGCATGCGTCATGTTTCGCGTGATTGCGCATGCATGTGTAACTGGCCGTTGATGAAATATCAGTAGTAGAAATCATGATTTTGGTCCAAGCTCAATCTACACATTAGTCCCACTTGCATTACGAACCGGGACTAATGAGAGCATTAGTCCCGGTTCAAGCGGTTAGGGCGCCGGGCAGGCATTATTCCTGGTTTAAATGGGACTTTTAGTCCCGGTTGGAGACTCCAACCGAAACTAAAGGGTGCGATGCCCTTTAGTCCCGGTTGGTGTCTTCAATCGGGACTAAAGATTAGACATCTAGTACTCGTTGGGGCCACCAACCGGGACTAAAGGGGTTGAGGCTTTAGTCCCGGTTGGTGGCTTCATATTATTGTTTTTGTGCAGAAACAAAAAATTCTTAAAATTAAACGAAACTTTTTGAAGAATTATTTTGGAATATATCAAAAATACTGGAGCAAAGACCCACCGGAGGGGCCCCCCTGCTGCCCACTAGGCACCATGGCGCGCCACCACCCTCTGGCGCGCCCTGGTGTGTAGTGGGCCCCTCGAGGCTTCGCTGACCCTAATCTCATCACTATAAATTCGTATTTCCGGAGAAAAAAGTCGAAGAGAAAGTTGCATGCCGTTTTACGATACGCAGCCGCAGCCACCTCCTATTCTTCATCGGGTGGCCGGATCTGAAGTCTGTTTGGGGCTCCGGAGAGGGGGATCTTCCATCTTCGTCATCATCAACCATCCTTTATCACCAATTTCATGGTGCTTACTGCCGGGAGTGAGTAATTCCTTTGTAGTCTTGCTAGACGGTGATGGTTTTGATGAGATTCATTATGTAATCGAGTTAGTTCTGTTAGGGCTTCATCCCTTGTATCCACTATATTCTGAGATTGATGTTTATATGACTTTGTTGTGCTTAATGCTTGTCACTAGGGCCCGAGTGTGTTTTCACCAATATATGTGTTCTTGATCCGATCTTGCAAGGTGTACACACTTATTACATGTTATGATCCTCATACCCCAATGTGACAATAATTGGGATTCTTTTCGGTGATTACCATAGTTTGGGGAGTTCATCTATTCACTTTGTGTTAGTGCTCTATTCCGGTTCTCTATAAAAAGGAGGCCTTAATATCCCTTAGTTCCTTATATATGGACCCTGGTGCCACGAGAGTGTAGGACAAAAGATGTCATGCAAGTTCTTTTCCATAAGCACATATGACTATTTACGGAATATATGCCTATAGTACATTGATGAATTGGAGCTAATTCTGTGTTGCCCTAGGTTATGACTGTTATATGATGAATATTATCCAATGTTATCACTGATCCAATGCCTACGAACTTTTCACATTGTTCTTGCTAAGTTACTATTGTTGCTATTATTGTTACAGTTGCTAAAACATATTGTTACTGTTGTTAGTGTTACCATTGATATCGCTACTACTACTATCAAATTACCATAATACTGTGCTACCGATCGCTTTGCTACAGATATTTAGTCTCCAGGTGTGGTTGAATTCCACTAGTAGAAAACAGGGCTTATGTTCGGGCCAGGTAAGCCCATTAGTCCCGGTTCAGTCACGAACCGGGACCCATGGGCCCATTGGTCCCGGTTCGTGAGGCCAGGGGGCCTTCTGGGCCTCGTGGGGGCATTGGTCCCGGTTCGTCAGGCCCCTTTGGTCCCGGTTGGTGGGACGAACCGGGACCAATTGTCCTCGCTCCTGGCCCACCACCATTGGTCCCGGTTAGTGGCTTGAACCGGGACCAAAAGGTGATCTTTAGTCCCGGTTCAAACCACGAACCGGGACCAATGTGATGCCTATATATACCCCCTCGCGTAAGAGCAGAGCACACTGCTCTGTTTTTTCTGGCCGGTGAGGGAAGAGGGCTTGCTGGTGCTCTAGCTCACCTGCTATGCACACGAGGTGTTCGATGGAATGCCCGAGCCACACTACTTAAGCTTTCTCCTCTCTAAGCTCGACCTCCGAGATCCATTTTCCTCAATATTTGTCTAGGTTTAGCGGTCCGTCACGGCCGTCCCCATCTTCACCGCCGTTGATCGCTCGCGCCGATCTCGTCGCCGGCACCACCGTGGTGAGCCTCTTGTTCTTATCTTTTTTCTGAAAGGAAAAAAATTCTTACTTGTATGTTTAGATAGATACTTGTATAATTTTCTTACTTTTATTATTGCTTCTTATTATATAGTGCGATGGTTTTGGTATCCGCCCCCGTCGGCCCTCGTCCTGTCTATGATTCGGATGTGGTATATATTATCTTTATAACTATTTGGTTCATTTATTGTTTATGAAAATTATGCCGACCAACGTGACATAGATTTTATTTATCTATGAGGTATGTGAACCGGAAATTCCAACCGACCCTATTGTCGAGAGGTTAACTTTAGTTGAAGAAGAAAACAATTTCTTGAAGGAAAAAATAAAAAAAAATTGAGGAGGAGAAGATGATATTGGAGTTGCATGTTGCGGATGTCGTCGATGATCACGAGATCAAGATGGATGCAATGCGCTTGAAGATTAGAAAGATTAGAAAATATGCCATTCATACCGAGGCTTGGTATCATTATGCCGTTGGATCAATTGTTACCTTGGTTGCGATTATGATCGCATTTGTTTTCGCATTGATTTTTTTTACATAGTTTCAATGTATGGTTTAATTAATTAGATGCTCTAGAGAGCTATATATTGTTAGATGAGAACTATGTATGTACTTTGGTTTTAATGTGATGATGAACTTCTATTAATTTGGTCACTTAATTATCTATTCATTATGTTTTGTAATGGTTTTGACACACTTAATTATATATAATGCACGCAGATGAACCGGCAATGGATGTACGGTGACAGACACACCTCCGAGTTCATTAAGGGCGTGCATAATTTTCTTGGTACCGAGAAAGTTCATTAAGGGCGTTCATTAAGGAGACAGTGTGAAAGTCAAAATGAGAAGCTCAAGTTCGATTGCATGTTAGAGGATCACAAAAAATGTTTGTACCCCAATTGCAAAGATGGCAACACAAAGCTCGGTTCCAAACTGGAATTGCCGCAGTGGATGGCAGAGAATGGTGTGCCTGACAAAAGATTTGAAAAGCTACTGAAAATATTGAAAAAGAAGCTTCCAAAGGATAACAAATTGCCCGACATTACATATGCAACAAAGAAGGTTGTATGCCCTCTAGGATTGGAGATGCAGAAGATACATGCATGCCCTAATGACCGCATCCTGTACCGTGGTGCGTATGAGGATTTGAACGCATGCCCGGTATGCGGTGCATTGCGGTATAAGAATAGACGAGATGACCCTGGTGGTGTTGACGGCGAGCACCCTCGGAAGAGGGTTCCTGCCAAGGTGATGTGGTATGCTCCTATAATACCACGGTTGAAACGCCTGTTCAGAAACAAAGAGCATGCCAAGTTGATGCGATGGCACAATGAGGACCGTAAGAAAGACCGGAAGTTGAGAGCACCCACTGACGGATCGCAGTGGAGAAAAATTGAGAGAAAGTACCGGACTCAGTTTGCAGGTGACCCAAGGAACGTATGGTTTGGTTTAAGCACGGATGGCATTAATTCTTTCGGGGAGTAGAGCAGCAATCACAACACCTGGCCCGTGACTCTATGTATGTATAACCTTCCTCCTTGGATGTGCATGAAGTAGAAGTTCATTATGATGCCAGTTCTCATCCATGGCCCTAAGCAACCGGCAACTACATTGATATGTACCTAAGGCCATTAGTTAAAGAACTTTTACAACTATGGAATGGAAACGGTGTACGTGTGTGGGATGAGCACAAATAGGAGGAATTTAACCTGCACGCGTTGTTGTTTGTAACCATCAACGATTGGCCCGCTCTCAGTAACCTTTCAGGACATGAAAACAAGGGATACCACGCATGCATGCACTGTTTAGCTGACACTGAAAGTATATACCTGAACAAATGCAGGAAGAATGTGTACCTGGGCCATCGTCGAATTCTTCCGACCAACCATCAATGTCGAAAGAAAGGCAAGCATTTCAAAGGAAAGGAAGATCAGCGGAAGAAGCCCGCCATGTGTACCGGTGATCACGTACTTGCTATGGTCAATGATTTACATGTAATCTTTGGAAAGGGTCCCGGTGGGCTATCTGTTCCGAATGACGCTGAGGGACGCGCACCCATGTGGAAGAAGAAATCTATATTTTGGGACCTACCCTACTGGAAAGACCTAGAGGTCCGTTCTTCAATCGACGTGATGCACGTGACGAAGAACCTTTGCGTGAACCTGCTAGGCTTCTTGGGCGTGTATGGGAAGACAAAAGATACACCGGAGGCACGGGAGGACCTGCAACGTTTGCACGAAAAAGACGGCATGCCTCCAAAGCAGTATGAAGGTCCTGCCAGCTACGCTCTTACCAAAGAAGAGAAGGAGATCTTCTTTGAATGCCTGCTCAGTATGAAGGTCCCGTCTGGGTTCTCGTCGAATATAAAGGGAATAATAAATATGCCAGAGAAAAACTTCCAGAACCTAAAGTCTCATGACTGCCACGTGATTATGACGCAACTGCTTCCGGTTGCATTGAGGGGGCTTCTACCGGAAAACGTCTGATTAGCCATTGTGAAGCAATGTGCATTCCTCAATGCAATCTCTCAGAAGGTGATTGATCCAGAAATCATACCAAGGCTAAGGAGTGATGTGGCGCAATGTCTTGTCAGTTTCGAGCTGGTGTTCCCACCATCCTTCTTCAATATCATGACGCACGTCCTAGTTCATCTAGTCGACGAGATTGTCATTCTGGGCCCCGTATTTCTACACAAATATGTTCCCCTTTAAGAAGTTCATGGTAGTCTTAAAGAAATATGTCTGTAACCGTGCTAGGCCAGAAGGAAGCATCTCCATGGGCCATCAAACAAAGGATGTCATTCGATTTTGTGTTGACTTCATTCCTGACCTTAATAAGATTGGTCTCCCTAAATCATGGTATGAGAGGAGACTGCCTGGAAAAGGCACGCTTGGAGGGGACTCAATAATATGCAGGGATGTGCATTCTTGGTCTCAAGCACAGTACAAAGTTCTACAGAACTCTACCTTGGTGACCCCGTATGTCGATGAACACTAGAACAGTTTGCGCTCCAAATACCCAGAGCAGTGTGATGACTGGATTACATGTGAACACATCAGGACTTTCGGCAGTTGGTTGGAAACACGTCTCAGAGGTGACAACACTATTTGTGATGAGTTGTATTCGTTGTCCAGGGGACCATCTTCGACTGCACTGACTTACAAAGGATACGAGATAAATGGGAATACATTTTACACGATGGCCCAAGATCAAAAGAGCACCAACCAAAACAGCGGTGTCTGCTTTGATGCAGTAACCAAGAGGGGAAAGGACACATATTATGGTTACATAGTCGACATATGGGAACTTGACTACCGACATGATTTTAAGGTCCCTTTGTTTAAGTGCAAATGGGCCAATCTGTCAAGAGGCGGGGTACGGGTAGACCCAAAGTACGGAATGACAACAGTGGATCTGAACAATCTTGGGTACACAGACGAACCATTCGTCCTAACCAATGATGTGGCGCAGGTTTTCTATGTGAAGGACATGTCTACCAAACCAAGAAAAAGAAAAGATAAGGAAGCGAACACATCATACGATGAGCCAAAGCGCCACATAGTTCTTTCAGGAAAAAGAGACATCGCGGGAGTGGAGGGCAAGACAGACATATCCGAAGATTATGAAAAGTTTCATGAAATTCCTCCCTGCAAAGTTAAGGCTGACCCAAGCACCCTGTTAAACGATGAAGATTATCCATGGTTACGGCGAAATAAGCAAAGGACGGAAGCGAAGAAGAAGTGAATACTTTCTCTCCACGACTATTATGATGATGCCTTTGATCTAGAATATCACTGTAGTTACATGTGAAGAAATGAAATGCCTGTTGTAACAGACGAGTTTTCGTCCGAAGCCCTGCTACCTCGAAACAAATAGTCAGTTTTGTACACGAAGTGCATCCAGTTTTTGCCGTAACCCTTTCAACTTTTTAGCACATGCTATGTGGGTGAAATGATGATGCCATGCCAACTTTCAACCTTTTTAGAGTTCATTTGAAATGCTTTTCAATTTAAGGGTCATTTAGCTCAAAAAATGAACTAGTATAAAAAAGAATGAACTCGAAAACTTTTATGAAACTCTAGTAGCAAAAATAGTAAACTAAAAGAATGAACTAGAAAACTTTAATGAAACTCTAATAGAAAAAAGAATGAACTAGAAAACTTTAATGAAACTCTAATAGCTCAGGGAATCAACGAAAAAGCTTTTATAAACATCTAGTATTATTGAAACTAAAATTATATATAATTTATGCAACTAAAATTATATAAAATTTATGCAACTAAAATTATCAAAGTATTTTCTGTTCAAAGCATTAAAAGCAAAAATAATTTTCATAAAATAAATAAAAAAGCAAAAAAAAGAAATTATAAATAAGTAGAAAGAAAATAAAATCAATAAGTAGAAACAAAATAAACTTTAATAAATAAGTACAAACAAAATAAACTTTAATAAAGTAAAATAAATAAACTTTAATAAAATAAATAAAAATAGCAACAGCAAGTAAAAACAAAAGAAAATAAACAAAGCAAAAAAGAAAACAAAAAATAAATAAATAAGTGCCACCTACTAGGCCACCACGGCCTGAATACGACTAGAAACCCAACCATGGGCCAGGATTCAGGCCCGGAGCAGGCCCAGTAGGCTCAAAGGCACAACGCGACAGAGATTAGGCTTGAAAGCTTGTAGTTGAGAGGAGGTCGAGAGGGTGGGCGCAGCAGCGCTTATAAACTACTCTCGAGCTCTCTCAACTAGCGAGGTGGGACTAAACTTTGGCCGCGACGCGGGCATCACAGGGCCTTTTGTCCTGGTTGGTGGCACCAACCGGGACTAAAGGGGTGCATTGGTATCAGTTCGTGGCACCAACCGGGACCAAGGCTCCCCCCTTTAGTCCTGGTTGGTGCCACCAACCGGGACCAAAGGCCTATGCTTTCCGCCCTTTGGGCTGCTGAAAAGAGGGCTTTGGTCCTGGTTGGTGGCACCAACCGGGACTAAAGGGCGGCATTAGTCCCGGTTAGTGCCGTGAACCGGGACCAAAGCCCTGGCTATATATACAACACTTGTCAAAATTTTCATTCAGTTCCTCCCCTGACGACACCGACGACATCGTCGTCGCCAGGCTACCCCGACGCTGTTTGCCACCCCTGCCGCCCCTGCCAACGCCGACGACATTAACGCTGCCAGGCAGCCCCAACATCGCCCGCCGCCCCGCCGTCGCCGTCGTCGTTGCCCGCACCTGTCGTCGTCGTCGCCCTTGCCTGTCATCGCCGTCACCCGCTCCCTCACCCGACGCCGTCGTTGCTTGCCAGCACTGCCCCGACGCGCGCCGCCCCGGCCCGCCCCCGTCGTCGCCGTCGCCCTGCCCCGCCCCCTTCATCGCCATGGCCCCCTGCCCCAAGCGCGCACCCCATGCCCCGTCGATGTCATCGATGTTGCCGTCCTCGCCGTCGAGCCCGCGCCCCTACCCCTCCTCACCTTGGTCCGGCCGACGCCCTCCCTATCCAATTGTTTTTTCATATATATGATGATATATATGCTTGTTTTTTTCATATATATGCTTATTTGTTTTCATATATATGATGATATATATGCTTGTTATCATAATTGTTTTGGTTCATATATATGATGATTTGTTTTGTAGAATATGATGTTTTTTCTGTTCATAGATGGTCATATATATGATGTATACATGGATGTGGATGGAATATGATGTTTTTTTATTCATAGAATATGATGTTTTTTATTCATAGATTTTTTTTGTTCATGAGAGAGGCGGGGACATCGAGGAAGTTGTACTGTTTAGGGTTAGAGTCATCGAGGAAGAAGGAAAATAAGGAAAAAGAATAAAATATGAAGAAGGAGGAAGGAGAAGAAGAGGAGAAAAAAAGAAGAGGAAGTAGAAGAAAAAAAGGAGAAGAAGAAGGAGTAGAGGAGAAGAAGAAAAAATAGAATTTTGTTTCTTCTTCTATTTCTTCTTCTTCTTCTTCTTCTCTTTTTTTTTCTTCTCCTCTTTTCTTCTTCTTCTTCTTCTTCTTCTTCTTCTTCTTCTTCTTCTTCTTCTTCTTCTTCTTCTTCTTCTTCTTCTTCTTCTTCTTCTTCTTCTTCTTCTTCTTCTTCTTCTTCTTCTTCTTCTTCTTCTTCTTCTTCTTCTTCTTCTTCTTCTTCTTCTTCTTCTTCTTCTTCTTCTTCTTCTTCTTCTTCTTCTTCTTCTTCTTCTTCTTCTTCTTCTTCTTCTTCTTCTTCTTCTTCTTCTTCTTCTTCTTCTTCTTCTTCTTCTTCTTCTTCTTCTTCTTCTTCTTCTTCTTCTTCTTCTTCTTCTTCTTCTTCTTCTTCTTCTTCTTCTTCTTTATCGGGAATGAGGGAGTCGATGATCTCCGAGGGGTCGAGAGTCGGGAACTAGGCTAGAGGGTCAAGGGTCACAAAGGGCTCGAGGGTCATCGAGGCCGGTCGAGGGTCAAGGGTTTGAGGGTTGAGGCTTCGAGGGTTCTAGGGTCGAGGGTTCGAGGGTTCGAGGATTCGAGGGTCAAGGGTTCGAGGGTCGAGGGTTCGAGGGTTCTAGGGTTCTAGGGTCGAGGGTTCAAGGGTTTTAGGATTCGAGGGTCGTTGAGGGGCCGAGGGTTCGAGGGTCGAGGGTCGTCGAGGGGTCGAGGGTTCGAGGGTCGAGGGTTCGAGGGGTCTGTGGTCGAGGGTCGAGGGTTCTAGGGTCTTGGGTTCGAGGGTCGTCGAGGGGCCGAGGGTTCAAGGGTCGATGGTCGTCGAGGGGTCGAGGATCGCCGAGGGGTCGAGATGTTGCCTAGTGTCAAAGTATTGAAGAAATCCATGGCTTCATCATTAGCCGGAAGTAACCAGGGCATGATGGTACGAAGTTCTCCAAAGTTATTCTGGAACGGAGTCCCGGATAGGATAATCCACCTTTTGGTACAAATTTCAGCAAGGGCCTTCCAAATAGCGATATTCGGAAGGCTCTTGCTGAACTTTGTATCAAAAAGTGAATTATCCTATCTGGGATTCCGTTCCAAAATAAGTTTGGAGAGCTTCGTAGCATCATGCGCCTATTACTTTCGCCTAATGATGAAGACATGGTTTTGTTGAATCCTTTGACACTAGACAAACGTCGGACAATCATGAGAGAGGCGGTCTGGCCCAAACCCTAGAAGCGCTGCTGAGGCCACTCAAATTTACCAAGTTAAAAGAGTGTTGTCGTCGAGGCCACCCGAACCCTTGAAGCATTGCCGAGGCCATCCCAAACCCTAGAGAAGCATCGAGGCCACTAATTAATATAATTCCTTGTTGTGATTAGCTAGCTAGGTCTACGTTTGCCACTAATATATCCATCTGCCATGTTTGGATAATAATTGCCATGTTGTAATATTTGCAGAAACTATGGAGCACGGTCGAGACGAGGATGCAGAACAAACGTTGGGGGACATAATCTCATCCGGAGGTGATGTCATGTCATATCTCAATGAAACCGATGGTCTGGAAGAAGAGGGTGAAGCAGGCTACAGTTATCAAACAATGGAGGAGGAAGGACATGATTATGATGGCTCCGGTGACCGAATGCAGGTGCAAGAAGGAGACCGTGGTGACGGCTCCGGTGACCGAACAGAGTCCGGCCATGTATATATATTAATTAAGCCTGTACTGACTAGCTAATTGATGCATTCATTGTTTTGGTATGTACACATATTAACTCTCGTCTTTCTTCTTTTTTTCTAGGCCTCTGGATCGAGCACAACTTCGGTAAAGAGACGAGGCCCAAAGAAGAAGTTGCGCTCGGATGAAAGGTTCACGATCACAGCAATCGCGCGCGATGGCCAACCGAATGAACCCATCTAGACCAAGGATGCATTTTCTGCTCAGCGCGGGGTTCTTGTTAGGGACATGATCCCAATCAGCATCGAGCTATGGAATCAGCCTAAGAAGGAAGAGCTTCAAGTTTCCTTTGTCGAAGATAGACAGAAAGAGGATCTTTGGAAAGCGCTGAAGGTAAATTTCACCCTACAGGAAGAGGAGGATCCGGAGAATCCAGTTATAGAGCCATTGGTCAAGTCCTGTGCTCTCAAGAAGATTGCAGATCTATTCAGGAGGTGGAAGAATGACCTGAAAGAAAAGTTTGTCCACAAAGAAAAGACACCAGAATTCATCGGCCGGTATGAGAAGCTCAGAGATCAATGGGACACATTTGTGGCCAACAAGACATCGGAGAGGAGTAAGAAGATGTCAGTGACAAACAAGATAAATGCTGCGAAGAAGGAGCATCACCATCGCACGGGGTCAGGTGGCTACCTCAAAGCCCGGCCGTTGTGGGCCAAGGCTGAGAATGACCTACTTGATAAAGGGGTCGAACCAGAGACATTGAACTGGCCAGACCGTTCAAGGACTTGGTTCTTCGGGGTTGGCGGAACCTTGGACCATGTAATAGGGAAGTGGATTTGGACGAGCGAGCAACTGGGAATACCCGTCAAGGAGCTTCAACACTATATTAATGCAACACGGGAAGGGACGTTCGTTCCAGACGGAGAGAAGGACAAGCTCATAATGGACGCACACGAGGCACGCCAGGCTCGGTTCCGTGGAAGGCTGGGTTTCCGGACGCATGCGGTTACAAATGCTAAGAGAGGAGGAGGAAAGTGGAGCATACCGAACTGCAGAAGCTACATGCAAGGGTACAAGCACTAGAGGAATGAGAAGCAGTTTGGAGCAAGCGACCTGCCGAAGCAACCCCCAAAGCTACCCCGCCATCTCAGTGGAGAAGCAGCATGGCTTCCACCGAGCTGCTTTAGCTGGAGCCTATCTTCACGGCTCCTGCTAGCTACCCCGTGGATGCTATCACGAAGTCTCAACATTGCCACCTTATGACACAATGGGAGACACTACAAAAAAAAGACACATCCGTGACATTTTGGGTCGAACAATTCTTTTTTCTGTCATACATATGACACTTCTATGATGATAATTGTGACAAAACCTGGTATCATCATAGATGTGGTGGGATCCTACTTCTATGACAAAAAATCATGACAGAAAATGGGCTTTTCGTCCTGGGCGGGCCGGAGACGCAACTGCATGACATTCTTTGGGCCGTCCATGACGGAAAAAACTGTGGTAGAAGCGAGGGGGAGGAAAATTTTGGGGAGTTGCCGGTTATGGTGGGAGGTCGGGGGCCGAGCGATGCGCGTTTCTCTTGTACACGTACGCGCGTGTGTGCGAGGCGTTGGCTCTAACTGAACCCGAGCAAGGTGTTGGGCTCTAACTGAACCCGAGCGATTGCACTGCAGGCTACGCGTTACTAAACCCGAGCGATCGATCGATGGTTGTTAACTGAACCCGATGGAGTGATTCCTTCGCTACTGTTGATAACTGAACCCGATCTATTGGATGAACAGTGAGCGTTGCGGGGGGGGGGGGTGGATGAACAGTGAGCGGTTGTGTTTCCTCTGGATGAACAGGACCCCGTGGTGTGCAGGGCTAGATGAACAGTAGACGATGGAGGGGTGGCCGTGGAGGGGTGGTTGAACAGGACCCCGTGGTGTGGAGGGCTGGATGAACAGTAGACGGTGGAGGGGTGGTTGAACAGTAGCCGGTGGAGTAGCGCGCGGTGGAGGCTGGATGAACAGGAGCCCGTGGTGGCTGGAGGAGGTCAACGGTGGAGATGAATAGTATCCCGTGGAGTCCCGTTTTGCGGTACGCCACACCCCTCCCGATGAACAGGACCCCTGTTTCGACCGTAGCGCTCCAAAACATTCGTCCGTTTTGCGGTATGCCACACCCCTCCCGATCAACAGGACCCCCGTTTCGACCGTAGGAGGTCCGTTTCCTCCGTTTTGCGGTACGCCACACCCCTCCCGATCAACAGGACCCTCATTTCGACCGTAGGAGGTCCGTTTCCTCCGTTTTGCGGTACGCCACACCCCCCTCGATCAGCAGAACCCCGTTCTGAACGTGGTCGGTCGAACACAAGGCCGTTTCCTCCGTTCTGCGGTAAGCCAGGCCTCGTTTCCATCGCCTGTTCCGTCCAAGCCGGTTGGCTCCCACTCGTTCCGTTGCCTCCCGATGAACACAACCCATTCCGTTGCCTCCCCATGAACTCGAGGCATTCCGTTGCCTCCCCAAGAACACGACGACGACGACTCTGTTTCTCTGTTCCGACCCAGCCATGTACGTATGCGCGAGTAGGCGTTCGAGACCCTGCCCGTATGTACGTACGTGGCCGTATTTTCTTTCTTGTACCCTCACCGTTGTACGTACGTGTACATCCTACGTGCGCGCCTCTACTACGACACGTGCGCGCCTCTACATCGACTAGTATGTATGTACACATTCGCGACTAGAATGACAACGCTACGTACGCTTCGACCAGGTGGGTCCCGACTGTCAGGCACTAGCTTGCCTGCGAAGATGTAGCTGGTGGGTCCCAGAAGTCAGGGGGTCGAATCGTTTTTTTTTTGCTCGGACGCACTTCCTTGCGTGCGAAGATATAGCTGGTGGGTCCCAGTAGTCAGGGTGGGCGTATCGTTTTTTTTTTGCTCGGACGCACTTCCTTGCGTGCGAAGATTTAGCTGGTAGGTCCCAATAGTCAGGGGGAAACGTTTTTTCGTGAAATACAGTGGCCTGTCCGGTGGGTCCCCGCTGTCAGGTGGAGGAATAATTATTTTGCGCGTAATAAGGAGGCACTTCCTTACGGCTGGCATGGACCCAGCCGTCAGCCTCTCCAGGCACAGTACTCTTTCGATGGAAGCCGGTCGTTGACCACATTGACCACGCCGCGCCGAGAGCACCACGGCGGTGGACGACGGTGAGGCCTAGGAAGGGGACGACGCGGAGCCAGGGAAGACGCAGCAGTGGATGCCCACGCGAAGAGGAGTACGAGGGTAAGGCTGCCGTCGCCGTAGAATAACAGGGGGTGTGGGTGAGTAGAGGGATGGCCTGGCCAGCGGTGGGAGTTGTAGGGGGCGGTGAGGCCTGCGCGGCATCACAGCCGGCCACAGGAGGCAGGAGCACGCGGCACGACCGGTGCTGCTTTGGGCGGCTGGAGCACGAAGACCAGAGGTTGAAGAAGCACTACGGCCGTTGGATGGACATCGTACGGTCACTGGAGCTAGAGTCGTTCATATTGACTAAGTTGACATAGCCCTCCGTCCCCGTAAACTTAGTAGGCCCACAAGTCAGCCTCCCACCAAGGTGAGTCCCAGCTAGCAGGGGGAGTATTCATTTTTTGTGCGTAATAAGGAGGCATTTCTGGTGGGTCCGAGCTGACAGCGGGGGGAACGTTTTTTTGCGAAATACAGGGACCCTTCCGGTGGGTCCCAGCTATCAGGTGGAGGAATCATTATTTTATGCGTAATAAGGAGGCATTTTGTCACGACCAGTTTTTCAATAAAAATATTTATTGAGAAAACCAATCTTTAAATCCCAGTATAGGAAAAGTTATCCTTTCTGGTAGACAAAAGCTTGATAAACAGAGAACCAGTAGCATCAAATATATTACAGGGTTGAGCTGAGGTTGCTCAACAATTTATTAAAGACTCGCCAATATTTTACATATGGGCGGTTATGACACAGGGGTGGGGTGGCATGCTACTAGCTCGAGGGAAAAGTGTTGGTGGATAACTCGACTTCTACTGGTAGTACATCGAGCATCGAGGTGAGGCTCGATGAATTTATTCGGGGTTGCGGAAGCGGATAATACAATGACCAAGACAGGATCGCACGGGACTGACTGGGACTCCTCTAGGCGTCGGACTCGCTATCAAACTCTTCATCCATGAGATCGCCTTCATCAGCATCTGGCCAAATCAACAAGCCAGGTGAGTACTTGAAAGTACTAGCAAGACAGTTCGGACAAAAGATATAATCAATGAATGCATGAATGCGTCATGGATAAAGGATGATGCTCATATAACAATGGTAAGATCTACAGGACTTGATAAACAAAATAAATAGCTGAAAGACCGATCGGGTGTCTGGAGCGACGCCTCGAAAGGTAAATAAATAAAAAGCATGCCGCAGTCGGGCGTCTAGGCGACACCGCATAAAGGGCTTAAAAGAAATGCCACAGTCGGACGTCTGGGCGACATCACATAAAAGGGCTTTAAAAGAAATGCCACAGTCGGACGTCTGGGCGACATCACATAAAGGGCTTTAAAAGAAATGCCACAGTCGGACGTCTGGGCGACATCACATAAAGGGCTTTAAAAGAAATGCCACAGTCGGACGTCTTGGCGACATCACATAAAGGGCTTAAAAAGAAATACCACAGTCGGACGTCTGGGCGACATCACAGACAGGGCTTTAAAAGAAATACCATAGTCGGACGTCTGGACGACATCACAGACAGGGCTTTAAAAGAAATACCACAGTCGGACGTCTGGGCGACATCACAGACAGGGCCTATAACAAAAGTAAATAACAGGTCCGCCACCGTCGGACGTCTGAGCGACATCGCAGACAGGGCTTATAGCAAAAGTAAATAACAGGTTTGCCACCGTTGGACGTCTGAGCGACATCGCAGACAGGGCTTGTAATAAATGTAGACAACAAATTAGTCCATCCACAAGAATAATCTTTTAACCGGATTTATCACACATAAATCCCACCGGAGTTTTGTCACTGAGGCTGATACCTGACAAGATAAGATAATTATAGTACTCAAACAAAGTACAAGATAATTCAAAGATTGAGACTCTGCAGAGTTTGGAAGAACTGAACACAGCCAACGGATTTCCGTAGTCACGAAAGACTAGTTCCGTTTACGGTATTTCAGTAGAAACACATTTAACTAGTACACACCCATTTCACCTCACGTTGCCAGGAATCACCCTGGCCAATGTCCAAGAAAAACTTTGAGACAGGGAGGCCACAACCTCGAATAGCATGGGATCAAATTTCTATACGCGCGCTCTAAGGGATGCCCCCCTCTCGGTCCCAACCGGAAACACCCATGCCCCCTGACCGGATGACGGGCTTTAATCCAGGGCCATGGAACCCTCATCCCGGCCTCTCCACTTGGTGTGTACCAGGAAAACGATTTGCAACTTACTATGCCATATTCCTTTCGGAAAACATGTGACAGTATAGGATGGAATGAATGGGAATGTGAATTGTATCATGACGACACGGAAGTCAAATAATCTGGCATAAGACTGGCATGTCACAACACTGCCATCTTACCCATCCTTATACCAACACACGGCTTTGCAAATATGTATCCAACAACATAATGCTTTCCGAAACTTACTTTCCGATTATGTGCATGAGATATATCATGCAAAGTGATGTTCATAAACATGCCATGACTATACTAAAATGCAAACATGCAACAAAACTCATCATATCAAGAGTTCAAACATGCTTGCCTGGTTCGGAGTAGTCGGAGTCTAACTGTGCGAAGTTTGTAGCTCCGTCACCTCCTCCGGTATCTACGGTATAAGAAAAATACGTACGCAACGTAAATACCGTGAGTGTACATAAAAGTGTTCCAAATATTTTTCAAATAAATATGATAAAAAACTAGACAAAAATCTAAAGAGAACAGAAAAAGAATTAATCAAAAATACTTTTCTGGTCAAAAGTTATAAGGGTTTTGGTCTAAGGACCCATCTGTAATGAAACAGAAAACTTCCAGGGGGCTTTGCAGAAGAAACCAGAAAAACGGTTCAGAGAGGAAACGTATTTGCTAGAGTATGCTTTCTGCAAACGATTTAAAAAAAACACAAGAGAGGCTGACGGGCGGGTTCAACCCGTCAGGTTTGAAAGTTCAAACAGGGGAGTCGGGGCTCGTCGGCGCCCGAGAGCCGTGGTGGTCGCCGGCGGTGATCCACGGCAAGGCAGGGAGATCGGAGTGTACCTCCGTGACCAGGGCGCCATTCCGCGTCTGCGGGAGGTGGTGGTGGTCGCCGGCGAGTACCACGTCGGCGGCGATGCTTGCTCCGGCGGACGGTGATTCGGGTGGTCGTGGATCTCGCCGGAGAGAGCTGCGGAGGTGGAATTGGTGAGGGGGTTAGACTTGCGATAGCATGAGGAGGTATCTGACGAGGATAGGGCGCCAGAGATGGCCTTACCGGAGTGAATCACGGTGGGGGCCGAGGCGGAACGGAGTGGCCGGAGTCGCGGAAGGAGAGCTCATCATGTCTCGTTCAGTGGCTGTGCGGGGTCTTATGAGGTAGAGGAGGTGTGCCGCAGGCGAGAGCAGGCTCGGGGTGCTATATATAGCCGCCCCGAGGCGGTTGCCGAGAACGGGGTTCTCCGGCGAGGTGATTACAGTGGCGCTGCGGTTGTACGGGAGGTTTCAGAGGCTGAACGTCGTCGTGGGTGCTCCATGGTTCCATTTTTGTGCTAACCGCGTCGGGATTTGGGGGTTTAGGGGGAGCTCGACGAAACGGGGCGGCGCGGGCCCGTCGGCGGCAGGGAGCGCGCTCTATGCGTGCCGCGCCACGGCGACGGTGCTGCATGCGTGCGCTGGCAAGGAGGTGGCCATGCGGAGCCACCAGGACGCTTGGGCGGCGCCGAACGGCGTTGTGCCGCCGTTCTGCTTCCTGTCAGCCGCTACGGCGCTGCGGCCGCCGCAAGACACGCCGGCGCAGGCGGGCCAGGGCGCCACCGATGCCAGGAAGGCGCCAAGCGCGCGTGTGAGGCTCCGGACAAGCTAGCCTGGCCGTGAGCTACGTGCCAAGCGCACTATGAGCTCGTGACTTAAGTCACTGACGAAGATCGACACTGAATTTCTGAATTTAACTGAATATGACTAGAACAGTGCATGCAAGGTGTTCGACAGAATGATCCAGTCATGTAGGGATTTTTCCTTCAGCTGGTTTTTGGTGGAGGGGCCTCTCATTGCATCTAGAGGCTGCCTGAATATTTGTGGAATTTTTGGAGAGGTGTAGATATGAATTTCACCAAATTTGGCAAATCTGGTCCAAACTTGCAGTGAGTGCAATTTGAAATATTTGAATAGGAGAAGAGTGGATCAAGATGGTTCTGGGTTGTGGGTTCAAAGAACTATCCAGGGGTGTTGAGTTGAGGTCAAAAATCAAAAGCATTAGGGCACTTGCTTTGCAATTCACCTAGGCTCAAAAGGATAGACAGATTTATTTTGGGAGGAGAAACAGTTGGAATGAAATCCAAAAATGGATTTTATTTGTTTGGACAGAATGTTAGGGTTGAACTATAGTGGGAGGAAAGGTTTTGGGAAAATTTCACCATAGGAAGCATGGTGAAATTTTTGAAGGGATCAAAACCAAATAAAAAGCCCAAAACTAGAAGGGTTTTTCATTTTAAATGAAACCAAATCCAAGAAAAGGATTTTTGAGAGGGCAAAATTAGAAGATGATTTTTAGGAAGGGTTTAAATGACCTCCTTTCAAACCAAGCAAGGCTCTTTTGAAAAAAAAAACACCAAAAAATTTGGAGTGTCACAGCACCTACCCCCTTAGGAAAAATCTCGTCCCCGAGATTTCAGCTGATCCTTAAACAGGTGTGGGTGCTCTGTCCGAAGAAAATCCTCGCTCTCCCAAGTTGCTTCATTTTCGGTGTGATTGCTCCATTGAACTCTGAAAAACTTAATGGCTTTCTGTCGGGTCCTCCTCTCAGATTCTTCCAATATTTTTATCGGGTGCTCCCGGTAAGTGAGGTCTGGTTGCAGTCAATATACTCATGTGAAACTTGCTTCTCTGGGTTGCTTATGTATTTTCTCAACTGCGAGATGTGAAACACGTTGTGGATACCGGATAAGTCTCCGGGCAGGTCCAGCTGGTAGGCTACCTTGCCTTGTTGGGCCACTATATGAAATGGTCCGATGAATCTTTGTGCTAGTTTCCCCTTAATCTTGAATCATTGCAGACCCTTCATAGGAGAAACTCTCAGGTATACCAATTCTCTGGGTTCAAAACTGATTTCCCAATGCTTTCGGTCGTAATAACTCTTTTGCCGACTTTGAGCTGTTTTGAGTCGTTCTCTAATTGTCTTAACTTTCTCCTCGGCCTCCTTGAGCATATCTGGGCCAAAGATATGGCTATCTCCGGCCTCTGACCAATTTAGTGGGGTACGACATCTTCTCCCATATAGAGCTTCAAATTGTGCCATTTGCAAGCTGGCTTGATAACTGTTGTTGTATGCGAACTCTGCATATGGCAAACTTTCTTCCCAACTGTTCCCGTAGGTGAGGACACAAGCTCTTAGCATGTCTTCAAAGATTTGGTTTACGCATTCCGTTTGTCCATCAGTCTGGGGATGGTATGCAGTACTAAAGGCTAGTTGGGTTCCCAGTGCCTGTTGTAGGTGATCCCAGAATGCAGAGACGAACTGTGTGCCTCTATCGGAGATAATAGTCTTAGGGACTCCATGTAGGCAGACGATACGGGCAAGATGAAGTCTGGCTAGTCTCTGAGTGGTGTAAGTTGTTTTTACCGGAATAAAATGTGCCACCTTGGCTAATCTGTCGGTTATGACCCATATGGCATTGTTTCCGTGTTGTGACCGAGGCAGTCCAACGATAAAGTCCATTCCAATCTCGTCCCATTTCCACTCGGGTATCTTATTTGGCTGTAACAGTCCGGCTGGTTTCTGGTGCTCGGCCTTGATACGTTGACAAGAGTCACAGCATGCAATGAACGTGGCTATATCTCTCTTCATACCGTGCCACCAAAATTTTTCCTGAAGGTCTTTGTACATTTTTGTCCCTCCAGGAAGGATTGAATACGGAGCTGTGTGACTTTCAGTTAATATCTGCTGTTTGAGGTCCTTGACATTTGGTACGCATAGCCTTTCTCCGTACCACAATATTCCTTGCTCATCTATGTTGAATTTTGAGGCTCTTCCCAAACTCACTTTTCTTTTTATGCCCTCAATGTTGGGGTGTCCGTGTCGGGCTTCCTTGATACTTTCCATTAGGGTAGGCTGTAGTTCTATATTCGACACACTGCCTTCGGTAACCATTATTAGATTGAGTCGGGCAAATTCTTGTTGAAATTCTGGCCTCAACTTTGGGATATTGTCATTGTCCATGCTGGGATTTCGACTAAGTGCATCTGCCACAACATTTGCTTTTCCGGGATGATAGTGGATTCCAACATCATAATCCTTCACCAACTCTAACCAGCGTCGTTGCCGTAAATTTAACTCTGGCTGTGTGAAAATATACTTAAGACTCTTATGGTCTGTGTATATCTCGCAACGATTCCCAAGTAGGAAGTGTCTCCATTCCTTGAGTGCATGGATGACTGCTGCCAATTCCAAGTCATGAGTGGGATAATTTTCCTCATGCTTGCATAGTTGTCTGGAGACATACGCAACTACCTTGCCTTCTTGCATCAATACGCATCCGAGGCCTTTCCGGGATGCGTCACAATATACCTCAAAGTTCTTGTGTATATCTGGCACAATTAGTACTGGTGCCGTTGTTAATTTTCTTTTTAGCTCTTGGAAGCTTTTCTCACATGCTTCTGTCCATTCAAATTTCTTGCCTTTCTTGAGCAATTGTGTCATGGCTTTGCTATAGTGGAGAATCCTTCAATCAATCTCCGATAATAGCCTGCCATTCCCAAGAAACTCCGTATGTCCGTTACGTTTGCTGGCGGTTTCCAGCCAAGTACGGCCCTGACTTTTTCCGGATCTACTGCAATACCTTCTTGGGTTAACACGTGGCCCAGAAAACCCACCTGCCTTAGCCAAAATTCACATTTGCTGAACTTGGCGTACAGTTGATGTTTCCTGAGTTCTCCGAGTACAATCCTGAGATGTTCAGCGTGCTCTTCTGGTGTTTTGGAATATATCAGAATATCATCGATGAACACCACAACAAACTTGTTCATATACTTCATAAACACTTTGTTCATGAGGTGAACAAAATATGCGGGGGCGTTGGTTAGCCGAAATGGCATTACGGTAAACTCATACAGCCCATATCTGGAGGTAAATGCGGTCTTGGGAATATCTTCAGTTCGTACTTTTAACTGGTGGTATCCTGATCTCAAATCAATTTTTGAGAAGACTTTGGCCTGTGCGAGCTGATCGAATAAATCATTTATTCGGGGCATTGGGTATTTGTTCTTGATTGTGACCATGTAGAGAGCTTGATAATCAATACACAACCTCATTGTTCCATCCTTCTTCTTGGCAAATAAAATTGGAGAACCCCAAGGTGAGGAGCTAGCTCGTATGTATCCTTTTTCCAATAATTCTTTTATTCGCTTCTTCAACTCTACCAATTCGGATGGTGCCATTCTGTAAGGTTTCTTGTAAATAGGAGTGGTCCCGGGTGCTAGCTAAATGCTGAATTCTATCTCTCGGTCTGGTGGCATGCCTGGTAGTTCTTCTGGAAATACATCTGGAAATTCACATACCACTGGAACCTTGTTCAGCTCAAAAACGTCTACCTTGTTTAATCTAGGCTGCCGAGGTATTTGTCTCTCTTTGGCTGAAACTTTTATTTTCTTCCCTTGACGGTGGGTGAGAATCACGGTACGGTTGAAGCAGTCAATAAAACCTTTGTTGGTGGTCAACCAATCCATTCCTAGGATGACATCCAGTCCTTTGCTTTCCAGTACAATAAGGTTGGCGTAAAATTTCAATCCTTCAAATTCAATATCCACACCTTGATAGTAACTCTGGGTCACCGAGTACGATATCTGGGGCGTTCTGTGCTTCCTCTCGGGTCACGTGGTTCAAGTGACCCTTCCGGTGGTTGTTGTTGGGGTTGAAATTGCTTCGCTTTGGTGCCGAATTATTTCCACCATTATTGAGCTTCGGGTTTGAGTTCCTTGGCTTGGGACACTGCTTGGCATAGTGCCCTTCTTCTCCACAAGCATAACAGGTAACGCCTGGGCGATAGGTGAACTCTTTGTCTCTTGCATGGAAATTCTTGGTTGGACGTGAATTATTCACCGGGGTTTTGTGTGAATCCCCCTTCTGAAATTCCTTCTTATTTCTGTGATTGCGAGAAAAATTAGTCTGGTCCCTTTTCCGTTTGCGGATATCTTCCAGGCTACGTCGTTCATTTTCCAGGGTAATGGCCTTATCCACCAGTGTTTTAAAATCTGGAAAGGTGTGCACAACTAGCTGGCACTTAAGGGTGGGTGCCAGGCCTTCCAAGAATTTTTCCATCTTCTTGCTCTCGGTCATGTGTTCTTCATTGGCGTAGCGAGACAGCAGTGTGAATTGGCTGTTGTATTCTGACACTGTCATGGCTCTTTGCTTGAGTTCATCAAATTCCTTCTTCTTGATTTTCATGACGCTCTTAGGAATATGTGCCCCACAAAAACCTTCTTTGAAATTTTCCCAGGTGATTTCATTTTCGTTGGGGTGCATGTGTAGGAAGTTTTCCCACCATGATGCCGCTGCACCTGTGAGATAATGTGGTGCATACAGTACTTTTTCACGGTCTGAACACTGTGCGATAATTAATTTTCTCTCCATGTCTCGAAGCCAATCCTCGGCCTCAAGAGGCTTGTCAGTATGAGAAAATGTTGGAGGGCGCGTCTTTTGTAACTCAGATAATTTGGATTGTGGTTGATACTGACCACGGTTACTTCCCATATTGATGAATTGGTTCATCATTTCCTGGTGTTGCTGCTGACTCTGTTCATACAAACGACAAACTTGTGTGAAAGCTGTTTCACTGTCCTGTTGACTTGTCTGACCCTGAGTGAAATTCTGGTTCTGCGGTGTGCCATAATTTTCTTCTGGCTGAGTTGGCATGGAGCACGTCCAAGGACGAGACATCTTTCACTCTGGGGATATATTTTTGTGAACTCGTAAGACAAGAAAGAGAGTCGCAAAAGTCAATAAAATCACACCCAAAGGACATTTTTAAACTCCATGGTATTTTTTTTGGAAACACACGATTGCGCGCGGAGAAGGACTAGTGCATACCTTACACGCGGGCCTAATTATACATTACATCACTCAGGATATGCGTACATAATCCCGACATATTATTTAAACTAGTGCACTCCTCCAGATCCTACATGGTGCGCAAACAGGCTACTTCTCACAACCTATGTACATAGAAACATATTACACAAGTTGATACATCGCATGGCGTCTATGCGTACTTAGTCGGAGATGGCGAGGATCTCCCTTGGCCTGCCGAGGGTGAGACGCAGAGACGCTGGGGAATCAACCTCCTCCTCGCTAATAGGTTCCAGACGAGAAATGTTGTGCTGAGCTGATGGAGCAGGTGCCTTAGGCGGAATAACACGAATACGAGTGGGTGGAATAGGTGGGGTAGCACATATGGGAGTGGGTGCAACAAGTGGTGCAGAGTGGACGGGAGTGGGTGCAATAGCCTGGTTAAATTCCTCTGTGGTAGGCAGACGACGAGCAGAGGCGAGTATGGTAGGTGAGTGAGAGGTTGTGGATGACACAAAAGTCAGTGGTGGAGCGGTGTGCAGGAGTTCCCTCCTGTTAGCAGCACAGCCATGAACTGAGTCCATGCGTGCAGCTACGAGGTCATCCACCATGCAGTCGAATGCTGCCTCCAAGGCTCAGAGGTACTCGACAAGCATCTCAAAGGCTTCGTCTCGCTCTCCTCTGGGGCAAGAGAAGGAGTAGTGACAGGTGTAAGGCACATGGCATGGAAGGTAGCGGTAGCGACGGGTCTTCATTGCCGGAAGAACATCCCGAAGACGGGCTATCGTCTCGCGGGAAGCCATCTGCATAGCATGCCTTTCTGTAGGCATGTCTCTCCCCACGAATTGGAGGCGGTGTACTTCAGCATGGCCTCCCCTGAATTGCACCGCGGCCTGGTGCATAGTCAGACTGTCGTTGATCTTGTGTGGATAAAGCGTGAAGACTGGGCGCACGGATGGCCTGGCCAGCAGTGGGAGTAGTAGGGGGCGGTGAGTCCTGCGCGGCATCACAGCCGGACACAGGAGGCAGGAGCACGCGGCACGACCGGTGCTGCTTTGGGCAGCTGGAGCACGAAGACTAGAGGTTGAAGAAGCACTACAGCCGTTGGATGGACATCGTATGGTCACTGGAGCTAGAGTCGTTCATATCAACTAAGTTGACATAGCCCTCCGTCCCCATAAACTTAGTAGGCCCACAAGTCAGCCTCCCACCAAGGTGAGTCCCAGCTAGCAGGGGGAGTATTCATTTTTTTGTGCGTAATAAGGAGGCATTTCCGGTGGGTCCGAGCTGACAGCGGGGGGAACGTTTTTTTGCGAAATACAGAGACCCTTCCGGTGGGTCCCAGCTATTAGGTGGAGGAATCATTATTTTGTGTGTAATAAGGAGGCATTTTGTCATGACCGGTTTTTCAATAAAAATATTTATTGAGAAAACCAATCTTTAAATCCCAGTATAGGAAAAGTTATCCTTTCTAGTAGACAAAAGCTTGATAAACAGAGAACCAGTAGCATCAAATATATTACAGGGTTGAGCTGAGGTTGCTCAACAATTTATTACAGACTCGCCAATATTTTACATATGGGCGGTTATGACACAGGGGTGGGGTGGCATGCTACTAGCTCGAGGGAAAAGTGTGGTGGATAACTTGACTTCTACTGGCAGTACATCGAGCGTCGAGGTGAGGCTCGATGAATTTATTCGGGGATGCGGAAGCGGATAATACAATGACCAAGACAGGATCACACGGGACTGACTAGGACTCCTCTAGGCGTCGGACTCGCTATCAAACTCTTCATCCATGAGATCACCTTCATCAGCATCTGGCCAAATCAACAAGCCCGGTGAGTACTTGAAAGTACTCGCAAGACAGTTCGGACAAAAGATATAGTCAATGAATGCATGAATGCGTCATGGATAAAGGATGATGCTCATATAACAATGGTAAGATCTGCAAGACTTGATAAATAAAATAAATAGCTGAAAGACCGATCGGGTGTCTGGAGAGACGCCTCGAAAGGTAAATAAATAAAAAGCATGCCGCAGTCGGGCGTCTAGGCGACACCGCATAAAGGGCTTAAAAGAAATGCCACAGTCGGACGTCTGGGCGACATCACATAAAAGGGCTTTAAAAGAAATGCCACAATTGGATGTCTGGGCGACATCACATAAAGGGCTTTAAAATAAATGCCACAGTCGGACGTCTGGGCGACATCACATAAAGGGCATTAAAAGAAATGCCACAGTCAGACGTCTGGGCGACATCACATAAAGGGCTTAAAAAGAAATACCACAGTCGAACGTCTGGGCGACATTACAGACAGGGCTTTAAAAGAAATACCACAGTCGGACGTCTGGGCGACATCACAGACAGGGCTTTAAAAGAAATACCACAGTCGAACGTCCGGGCGACATCACAGACAGGGCCTATAACAAAAGTAAATAACAGGTCCGCCACCATCGGACGTCTGAGCGACATCGCAGACAGGGCTTATAGCAAAAGTAAATAACAGGTTTTCCACCGTCGGACGTCTGAGCGACATCACAGACAGGGCTTGTAATAAATGTAAACAACAAACTAGTCCATCCACAAGAATAATCTTTTAACCGGATTTATCACACATAAATCCCACCGGAGTTTTGTCACTGAGGCTGATACCTGACAAGATAAGATAATTATAGTACTCGAACAAAGTACAAGATAATTGAAAGATTGAGACTCTGCAGAGTTTGGAAGAACTGAACACAGCCAATGGATTTCCGTAGTCACGAAAGACTAGTTCCGTTTATGGTATTTCAGTAGAAACACATTTAACTAGTACACACCCATTTCACCTCACGTTGCCAGGAATCACCCTGGCCAACGTCCAAGAAAAACTTTGAGACGGGGAGGCCACAACCTCGAATAGCATGGGATCAAATTTCTATACGCGCGCTCTAAGGGGTGCCCCCCTCTCGGTCCCAACCGGAAACACCCATACCCCTGACCGGATGACGGGCTTTAATCCAGGGCCATGGAACCCTCATCCCGGCCTCTCCACTTGGTGTGTACCAGGAAAACGATTTGCAACTTACTATGCCATATTCCTTTCGGAAAACATGTGACAGTATAGGATGGAATGAATGGGAATGTGAATTGTGTCATGACGACACGGAAGTCAAATAATCTGGCATAAGACTGGCATGTCACAACACTGCCATCTTACCCATCCTTATACCAACACATGGCTTTGCAAATATGTATCCAACAACATAATGCTTTCCGAAACTTAATTTCTGATTATGTGCATGAGATATATCATGCAAAGTGATGTTCATAAACATGCCATGACTATACTAAAATGCAAACATGCAACAACACTCATCATATCAAGAGATCAAACATGCTTGCCTGGTTCGGAGTAGTCGGAGTCTAACTGTGCGTAGTTTGCAGCTCCGTCACCTCCTCCGGTATCTACGGTATAAGAAAAATACGTACGCAACGTAAATACCGTGAGTGTACATAAAAGTGTTCCAAATATTTTTCAAATAAATATGATAAAAAACTAGACAAAAATCTAAAGAGAACAGAAAAAGAATTAATCAAAAATACTTTTCTGATCAAAAGTTATAAGGGTTTTGATCCAAGGACCCATCTATAATGAAACAGAAAAATTCCAGGGGGCTTTGCAGAAGAAACCAGAAAAATGGTTCAGAGAGGAAACGTATTTGCCAGAGTACGCTTTCTGCAAACGATTTAAAAAAACACAAGAGAAGCTGACGGGCGGTTCCCACCCGTCAGGTTTGAAAGTTCAAACAGGGGAGTCGGGGCTCGTCGGCGCCTGAGAGCCGCGGTGGTCGCCGGCGGTGATCCACGACAAGGCAGGGAGATCGGAGTGTACCTCCGTGATCAGGGCGCCATTCCGCGTCTGCGGGAGGTGGTTGTGCTCGCCGGCGAGTACCACGTCGGCGGCGATGCTTGCTCCGACGGACGGTGATTCGGGTGGTCGTGGATCTCACCGGAGAGAGCTGCGGAGGTGGAATTGGTGAGGGGGTTAGACTTGCGATAGCATGAGGAGGTATCTGACGAGGATAGGGCGCCGGAGATGGCCTTACCGGAGTGAATCACGGTGGGGGCCGAGGCGGAACGGAGTGGCCGGAGTCAGGGAAGGAGAGCTCCTCGTGGCTCGTTCAGTGGCTGTGCGGGGTCTGATGAGGTAGAGGAGGTGTGCCGCGGGCGAGAGCAGGCTCGGGGTGCTATATATAGCCGCCCCGAGGCGGTTGCCGAGAACGGGGTTCTCCGGCGAGGTGATTACGGCGGCGCTGCGGTTGTACGGGAGGTTTTAGAGGCTGAACGTCGTCGTGGGTGCTCCATGGTTCCATTTTGGTGTTAACCGCGTCGGGATTTGGGGGTTTAGGGGGAGCTCGATGGAACGGGGCGGCGCGGGCACGTCGGCGGCAGGGAGCGCGCTCTGTTCGTGCCGGGCCACAGCGACGGTGCTGCATGCGTGCGCTAGCAAGGAGGTGGCCACGCGGAGCCACCAGGACGCTTAGGCGGCGCCGAACGGTGTTGTGCCGCCGTTCTGCTTCCTGTCGGCCGCTACGGTGCTGCGGCCGCCGCAAGACACGCCGGCGCAGGCGGGCCAGGGCGCCACCGACGCCAGGAAGGCGCCAAGTGCGCGTGTGAGGCTCCAGACAAGCTAGCCTGGCCGTGAGCTACGTGCCAAGCGCACTGTGAGCTCGTGACTGAAGTCACTGACGAAGATCGACACTGAATTTCTGAATTTAACTGAATATGACTAGAACAGTGCATGCAAGGTGTTCGACAGAATGATCCAGTCATGTAGGGATTTTTCCTTCAGCTGGTTTTTGGTGGAGGGGCCTCTCATTGCATCTAGAGGCTGCCTGAATATTTGTGGAATTTTTGGAGAGGTGTAGATATGAATTTCATCAAATTTGGCAAATCTGGTCCAAACTTGAAGTGAGTGCAATTTGAAATATTTGAAAAGGAGAAGAGTGGATCAAGATGGTTCTGGGTTGTGGGTTCAAAGAACTATCCAGGGGTGTTGAGTTGAGGTCAAAAATTAAAAGCATTAGGGCACTTGCTTTGCAATTCACCTAGGCTCAAAAGGATAGACAGATTTATTTTGGGAGGAGAAACAGTTGGAATAAAATCCAAAAATGGATTTTATTTGTTTGGACAGATGTTAGGGTTGAACTATAGTGGGAGGAAAGGTTTTGGGAAAATTTCACCATAGGAAGCATTGTGAAATTTTTGAAGGGTTCAAAACCAAATAAAAAGCCCAAAACTAGAAGGGTTTTTCATTTTAAATGAAACCAAATCCAAGAAAAGGATTTTTGAGAGGGCAAACTTAGAAGATGGTTTTTAGGAAGGGTTTAAATGACCTCCTTTCAAACCAAGCAAGGCTCTTTTGAAAAAAAAACAAACCACCAAAAATTTTGGAGTGTCACACATTTTCCTGTGTGGGCCCCTACTGTCAGCCTCTTCCGATGGCTGTTGTTTGTTGACCATGTTGACCTTGCCACGCCGAGAGCACAAACACGGTGGACGAGGGCGGGGCCCAGGAAAAGAACCACCCGGAGTCGGCGAAGCCACCGCAGCGGATGCCCATGCTGAGGGGAGAACGAGCGCTGACTGGTCGGCTGCAGGGTGAGGCTAACGTCGCCGGAAAATAACAGGATGTGTGGGTGGTTAGAGGGATGGCTTGGTGGCAGCACAGCCAGCCACGGTAGGAGGGAGCAGGCAGTCCCGCCGGCGCTGGTTTGGGCGGCTGGAGCAGGAAGATCAGAGATTGAAGAAGCATGGCGGCCGTTGGATGGACATCCAACAGTCACTTCTGTGTGTTGACTAAGTTGACAAAGCCTTGCGTATGCGTCAAAAAATTTTTAGGACAGCATCATCGTCAACCTAGTAGGCCCAGAAGTCAGCCTCCAAATCTTTGGAAAACAGCATACAACCCATTAGCCATTATTTTCAATAATTTACAGCCCATTTGCTAATTCTTCAGGATATTTGAAGCCCATATTCTTTTTGTTAGCATTACAGACCATATATTCTGGGCACTGCTAAAAAAATCAACGAAATTTTCCATATTTCGGTGGGGTCCAAACTCTTTTAATCACGAAATTTCGAGTCACGTTAAAAATAGTTTTCAAAAAATTATATCAAAATAAAATTCAAAAAACAGTTCTCCACAGAAAAATGAATGAAATTTAGAATCTTAACTAGCAAGATGCCCGTTCGTTGCACGGAAAATGAAGATGCATTTGTATGAGTAGTTTATCTTGTGGGTGAAAAGATGATATTTTAATGTAATTGGCAGTTGGCTTTGGTTTTTATAAGAGTAGAGAGTAGAGAAATCCTGAAAAAAAATGAATTTTAATGCAATTGCCGGTTGGCTTTGGTTTAAAAATTTACAGCCCATTTCTTACAACTTATAGCTCGTTTTCTGGGGAAGCCCATTTCTTATCCCTCCTTGTCTTGAAAGATTTGCAGCCCAGCAGGGCTGAGAAAAGAAAGTAGGCCTCGGTTTGGTATTCTCCAAAAAAAACTGGGCTAGCCAATTTCAGAAAGAAAAAAATATCAACTGGGCTTGTCATGTGCTTAATAAAAGCGTAAGCGTGGGCTAGACGGGCCACAGCCCCCGCAGAGCGCGTAGTTGAGCTCCGTCTCTGAAACTGAAAAACAACTGGGCGAGCTGCTGGGTCCCTGGTGTTATCCGCTCGTTGTGTAATTTTCTCGTTTATTGACTACATTGACAATGGCGTGGAACCTAGTTGTCAAACAATTAGCAGGAAGTATTGTTTTGGCTTGTAATAACGAGGCACCTGCTTGCAAAATGTAATGACCCTGGTGGGTCCCTACTGTCAGCCTCTCCACGTACAGTCATCTCCTGATTCCTCTTGGTTGTTTACCATGTTGACAACACCAGACGGTGGCAAGCACAACGAGCTAACCAATGCGGAGACTGATGGCAAGGCCTCGGACGGGAACGAATAGCAGCCATGGAAGATGCGGCAGTGTAGTGGCCGGTGGAGGGGAGTACGAGGGCAACAACATGCAAGTCAAGCATACAAATGGTACAAAAAGCCTAAGGATTAATTGTTCATCAAATTTTTAGACAAAACCCAGATTGAACATGATAGTACCATCTAACCCAACCACTCTTTTTTGCAGTCACAAACAAATGGATCGGTCTGATCCATAAAATTAACATCCTGTGCAAAAACATTTTTTTAGGATGTCTACAACCTGTTGTAAATAGAAGCCGAGCACGTTTAGAAGCCCATTTGTCCACCTGAAACTTCTTTTTTTGCTGTTCAACATGTTCGTCTGTGAGAAATCTCTTGCTATAAAAATTAAGCCTCATGGACAATAGTAACCTCGCATTCAACAGGAAGAATGTGACAAAGCTTCTGTTTGCCTGGTTGGATGCAGATCATCCCATCGTTATTGTCCTCAAACGAATGTCATGAGAACTGAGAAAATCCTTGTGCTTATTACGCCAACGATTGGTTATATGTTTATCTCCATGTGGTTCTGCCTAAGTAGACATGAAGATTGAAAATAGTTAAGGTATAAAAAAAGAGTATGTCGAAAGAGTGACAGCCGAACAATTAATTCTAGTACAATATATACGGGCTTTCAATGTGCACGAAATCATCACCTCTATGTATAAATTCTCCAGAGATCGAAAGCATCGCAGCAAGTCAATATTTATGTCCAGATCAAAACTATACATTCTGATATATATGATCTTGACAGAATCCAGCAGCATTGATAGGCTATCAATGGACGAACTCTTCATTGAGCATATACCATAATATTAGTACCCAAAGTGTACTCCAAGATGATATAAAAGTTATGCGCACAAATGAAAAATGCAGCATATGATTACAAATGTGTAGATGATAATATACGGTACCTGAAAAGGTGAGGAGCCAAACACCAACTCCTTGTGATTACTAAATGAGTCACGAATTACACCCAAGGTCTCCAGTTTGGGCGCAGAGACGACAGTTATTTCTGAAGGTGTATAACAATTGTCAAGGAGCAACCTTTCAAGTGAAGGGGCATCTTCGATGATGAGTTGTTGTCCTTCAAAACAAATTCCAATGCTTTTAAGGTGAGGCGACTTTATTTGAAGACAACTGATATCGATTTCTATTCCCAAAACAATCAGCAAGCGCTCCAGGGCAGGGCAACTGGAGTGGATGATGCTGTGCAGTGAGGCCTCCGACAGATAAACCACCACAAGCAAAAGTTTTTTTAGCAGTGGGAGTCGAAGCATTTGTACCAGATCGTCTGGTAGATGGCACCGGGCGAAGGTGGCGGTGTGGAGAGAGGAGGAAAACCGCAAGATAGACAACAGTGGTGTGGGCACAAATTCTTGGTATGTTCATGGTATGAAACTTTCGTGGTAATGGTCGAACTCAAACTGCTGGAGTTTTCCGAATTCAAGGGATGTCAGCCAACCGTCCACCTTGCAGGGTATGGACAGCAGGTAGCTTGTCGGGATGCAGAGGCATTGAACGGGGCTCTGCTGGTGAGAAGAGACGATGGCAGTGATGAGATCAAATTCAGGAAGGACAGATATCTGACGACAGTCGAGATTAAGGGGCGTTGTGCGCCATAGAGGGCGCCACCGAGTTGAGAGGACTTCTGTGCGGCAGCAATCCTTGGTGGGGAGAAGTGAGATGATCTCCTCAAGGATGACGTCTGGGAGATCGCCGATGCGGTCCACCGGAGATTCTACCGGTTCCCCATATCTGGGTGGGGTGGGGGGGGCTCGCCGCTTCTCCTTGTGCTACCGGGTGAGGGATCTACAACCGGCGTCACCGCTGGCGGGAGCCTCATCTTCTTGGCACTGGGGCCAGCCGACTCCATTTTCCTTGTGGGCGTCGCGCTGAGCTCACGGGTTTGAGCAGAGTAGCCAGAGACAAGCCTAGTGGCAGTGCGAGTGGGGAAGAAGGAGGGCTGGGGATTTCTGTAGGAGTGGAAGAAGAGGAGTAGGCGTTTTCTGTACGAGTGAGGAAGAAGGTGAGCGGGGTTTTCTGGACGAGTGAGGAAGATTGGGGAGCGGGGGGAATTGGGTGGGGAGACAGAAGCAGGAGAGCGAGCTGTTCGTGTTTATAAGGCACGCTGCCCTAACTACTCGCTTTTTCCCAAGAACCGCTCTCTTCTTTTTGCGTTGCTGCATGACTGGCCATGCATGCAGGATGCATGTGCCCGCCGGACACTGCATGCGCCTGGGTTGTTACTAGGCCTATTTAATAGGGTGGTTATGGAGTAAATTAAGGAGATTTATTTTCTCTATGTGCATCCACCAAATTAGAGGATGCGGTACTGGATGCAGACACTCACATTAAACTAACATTCAGAAGAACAAAAGTTCAGCATGTCTATGCATCTCAATGATTCACCATACTATAACCAATATACAAAAATGTGAGAAGGTGTGGAAATAAAGAAAATCGGTCGATGCTTCTCTGAGCAAAGGGCCTCCCTGCGCACACATTAATTTCCTGGGCATGCTTGTTTCTTCTCAATGTTGCGAGCACTTTGAGCATGTTGGCAACTCCACAACTAGCTAGCTGCCTCATCTTGCAATTGATGCTGACACATTTGCAACAAACACATGAGGCAATAGAGATGACTCAACATGGGTCCATATTGTGCAGTTCCCCTGATATCATATTCATTGTCCTGAATCTGAAAAGATAGGAAAACAGTAGCTATACTTAAACGGTGTTGCAAAACAGTAGCACATATCAATAGCTCGGCATGACAAAACACGATCATCTGGACGAAGGGGATACTGACCTGCCTGAGGAAGATTACATATAATTTCATAAGTCCTTGGTTGATTTCCACCTTCGGCTGCACTGCTTGTTTGCTCCTCCACACATGGCAGGATCGTTCCGCACTGCATTCAGCAAGTCAACGTACGAATAAGCTAATTTCATCTTGCGGTGATCATAGTACCTAGTTACGAATGTAGGAATACCTGGAGCACCATGAGGTTAGCTGACAGCAGGTAGATGCAGCCATATAAATTTTGTGCGGTGCTACCAAAATTGAGGTTTGTATCCCTTCCCGTTATGAGAATTCTTCTTGAAGTTGGTAGAATGTGACGGCTTGTTCTTTGCATCAAACTTGCCTTTCCCCTGAGATTTGTTCTTGTTGTTTTGGGGCTAGTTGGGCTAGAAGTTCTTCTCATGTACCATGTGGGCACTAGAAGCTCCCTCGGCGACCCGAGCACGTGTGTCTTTTGCTCTCGCCTTCTCCTCAAAATCAAGAGTGCTAATGAGATCCAAAACAGAAAACTCATGTCTCTTGTTTTTCAGAGAAGTAGCAAAATCGTTCCACGAAGGTGGAAGCTTGGCAATGATGGTCCCAGCAACAAATTTGTCCGGCAACACACACTTAAAGTACTCAAGTTCCTTAGAGAGTGACTGTATCTCATGAGTCTGCTGAACAACAGAGCGCTCATCAGTCATCTTGTAGTCACAGAATTGCTCCATGACGTACAACTCGTTGCCAGCGCCCGAGGGCCCAAACGTGGCCTCGAGCGCAGCCCACATGTCTTTGCCGCTGTCAAACAACATATACGAATCCACAATGGAATCGTCAAGAACACTCAGCAGGGCGGCTTTGAAGAGGGTATCCATGTTCTGAAAAGCTTCCTGCTGTGTAGGATTAAGATCGCCCTCAGGCTTACCCTTAGTGGCGTCATAGCAGTACATGATCTGAAACCAATATACTGCTCTTGTGCGCCACCTTTTATATTGCACCCCCTTAAAAGTAGGCGGCTTCAAAAGCGCAGCAAAACCACTCGGAGTAAATTGCCTGTGATCAGGTTTTTGGATTGGATTGTTGAATATATGAGCAATTTAGTATGAGATTTAATCCGAATCAGCAGTAAATAGATCATGACGACAATTGCAAACATCAAAGTAATGATGCGGACTAAACCAGGAGGACAGAATCACATACTGTACAGCGGGAGCAGAACCGATGTGGTTGATGTTGTCACTCATGTCGTTGATGAAGAGGTTACCGAGGTCGGGGAAGAAGGCTGTCATTGAGGAAGTCGTCGCTGGCAGCAGTCACAGGAGTGTGCTCCCCAAAAACCTGATCGCCCCTCTCCCGTACAGGATCACGAAAGGCGGGGTTCGGAGGACTGCTGTCCCTTCTTGCGGTGCACACCGGAAGGAGGGCTGGAGAAGAATTGCGTGGCGGCGCTAAGATCTGGAACGGTGCGAAACCATATGATACAGCGGCGGCTAGGGTAGAGCATGTCAGGTCGGAGTATAATAGTAGGCCTTTGGCCCCCAAACCCCACGTCCAAGTCAATAATAGCTCAAAAAAGTCAATAATAGCCCCACCAAGGTTTGTCTAAAAAACGGAGTAATTAAGGCGTCCGTTAGTCCCTTTAGTATAAATACAATATCATTAATAATAGCCCCACCTTTTGTCTCACAAAGTAGAGTATGTTGGAGTACAACCGGCTACACGTTTACAATCCGCTTCTCTTCTCTCTCCTCTTCTCTCTCCTTCAACTAATCACAAATACTATATTTAAATCCTTATAGCCTGCTTATGTCATCTAATTATAGTACTTGCTCTAAAAGTTACTATCCACTGTGTAGTCTGAAATGCCGGGCGTGCAGCGGGCAGTGCCCTCGGTCGGCGCGCCGCTTCAACGGCGGAAGCAGTGAGAGGTCGCGTCGCCCTGACTTGCCATCAATGTGGAGCGGCGGGCTCAGCTGGCGCCGGGCGGGAAGCGCGCGCGGGAGGGGGGAGGGGTTTTTGTTGGGCCAAGAAGGTGAGAAGCCAACTTGGGATCGGTCCGGACGGGGAAATATCATGTGCTCCCATACTCTGCATATGACACTAGTCTATGTTACTACTCCCTCCTTTCCGGTTTATAGAGATGTTTAGAGTAACATAGTAATATGTTACAGTACAAGTTACTCCCCACTATGACCAGCCTTGGCCTCTCCCAGTGCTCCACCATGTATAGCTGCTAAGCCTGCCACGTAGGCATAAAATATGATGTGGCACCAATAAACTAAGCACCTATGCATTGAACACTTGAGTTACTAAGCCATTTAATGCACTTAGCACCTCATCTAAAGAGCATTAATAGTATAGCCAGCTGCTGGCTATAAGCCTACATCCCATCTTATAGTCAACATGTACAAAGTGCCTAGGAGCACGTGCTAGAGCTGGCTCTTCACGAAGAGCCCTCTTACCTTCTCTCTCCTCTTCTCTTTACTCCAACTAAGCTCTATTGTTTATTCCTTATAGCCCGCTGACTCAGCTCTATTGTACTTGCTCTAAGAACATCTAAGCACTTGCTAGCACCCCCTTGACCGTGGACCTTGATGGTGTACGCCACCTTGTGTCTCATAATTTTTCTCGTCATCATCTGAGTCCTAGAAGATCTCACCCACATCATCATTAGCATCTGGCCGCCTTGATAGACAACGTGCGCAGAAGGAGTAGAGGCGACTGGGGATGCACCACCACCACGTCGTGGGCACTTCGTATGTGCTCGTGTGCGTGCAGCGTGCATGTTTTCCCATCGGTGCTAGCTCTAAGGCCGAGGCTGCGGTCGTCTTCGTCTCCGACTAGTAGTTGACCAACGACAGCAAAGAGGTGCTGCAAGAGATGTGTATGCGCCGTTGCGTGCGAGCTTCACTGTAGCACGACGAACCGGATGTCACCGCGGATGGCGCACGCCTCCATGCAGCCGAGTGTGTGCGCATGCATGTGTTATTCACGTGCATTCTGCGGCCGAGCGTGTGTGCATGCCCGTCTTGTGTACGTGCGTTGTGTGCTCCATGCTGTGCGCGTATGTGCATGAGTTGGATCGGATGGAGTTAGTGCGTTCGCTTGTGTACATATTTTAGAGTGTAGATTCACTCATTTTGTTTCGTATGTAGTCCTTTATTGAAATATCTAAAAAGACTTATATTTGGGAACGGAGGGACTATAAAACATCTTCAACTTAGCATCCTGATGTACCGTTTCTAGTGGTTAGTGAAAAGTTCATGTTCTTTTAGTTGTTTATAGATGGGCAGGCGGCAAAAAACAGGGGGAAACGCGCAAGTTTCCTTGCAGACGCTCCACCTCTAGGTTCCTTGCTCCTCCTCGGTCGTCGGGAATCTATGCTCTTCAACTCTTTTCTTTTACGTGAGCTATGTTCATCCTTTTCCCAACACGCGAGACATCTAGCATCAAGGTGCACGTGTCATGCAAGAAAATGGAGATAATCAGATAAGCAGTGCGTAAGTGAGTCGTGCATGGGGGAAAGCAGGGGGAAACCCTTTTCCGTAAGTGAGTCGTGCACTTCGATGGCACCTACGCAATACTTTTTCTCCTCGATGGCACGTGAATAGTGCATGTACTCAACAACAGAGCACAGGATGGTAGCAATGACATGGTCAGCCCTTTTTGGAGAGAGTACGTACTACTAGTAAATAACTATGATGTGTCCCGTCAACTCGCAGAATGACGAGAAGCTTGATTATGCCTTCTCCCTCGCCAACGCGTGCGTGGTGGCTCGCAGCATGAGGAGAAACTTTTGCTTACAAGCGGTGGACGTGCAGCAGTTCATTTGGTGTCAGATTGTCAGAAGCACTACTGTAGAACCATCGACTTCCGGAAGAGGCGAAGAGCCAAGTGCAAGGTCACCTACTAACCTTAGGCTAGGCATAGTGGGAGTAACATAAGTAGAGGTACCTCCTTTTTTTATTCTAGAAACAACCACACGCGAATATCAAGGTGCTGTTTACGTAGAACAAATTTCCTGCAGTCCGTGCTCAGCCCTCCTCTATCTCTCTTCTCAGCCAGCCAGCGGACGCGCAGAGCCCATCGTCTGTTTGCTCACATGCGGCCCCACATGTCAGTGAAAACGCAAGAGGACCCACTTAACCTGCACATCTTTCACCTCGACGTGCTGGTGATGAAAAACAAATCCAAGAAAGATGTTCTGTGGCCGCTTTTGGTACTCAAGAGTAGTAAGATTCTATTTACAGTTTAACCCAAGATGCACATCTCGTGGCTTCAACTACCACTCTATTTTCTTTCATGACACGACCTAGATGCTGGATGTCCCACGTGTCGGCAAAAGGAGGAAGAACCCGACCAAATCTTCGGTTGTGCTCTCGGATTAGACTAGTTGTGCTAACTTAAAATTTTATTGTGTACTCCCTCCGTTCCAAAATACTTGACTTCCATTTGTCCAAAAATGGATGTACCTATATACTAAAACATGTCTAGATACATATATATTTTGACAAATAGAAGGCATGTATTGTGCAACGGAGGGAGTAGAATGGATGCAAGTTTTTGTATTGGGAAGAAGAGTACATCCATATATTGATAGAGCGCAATTTAGTAGATGTTCTATCACTTTTAGCTAGCACAGAGGCTATAGATGAGATTAGTGCACTTGTTGATACTCCTACTTGGTATGCGTGTTGCTGCTTAGACGCAGAGAAAAACGGACCGGAGGGAGTACTAGAATAGAGGCTAGACATGAGACTAGATGCGAGGAAGCAACGTCTACTTCTTTACACTCGAAGAAGAAAGAAGCACGCAAGATCGAGCCTCCGCAGATCAACAATGAATGCATCGAGAAGGCACTAATCCAACTTACAGGAGTAGTAAAATGTATTCTTGTGGTTCTTGTTTTCTTTGGTCTTGCTTTTCTAGTCAAAATTATCGTTGGAGTTCGTGCAAAACGGAGGTCCGTTTGGGGTCGTGCGTTGCAGTTGGCCTTACAAGTGGGACCGCAGTTAAGGAAACCGACTATCGGCAAACCCCCACCTCGCCCGCCGCGCGATGGCTGAGTTAGAGAAACGATGAGGTTGAAGAGATTGCTCTAGCACGGACTCCAAGAAATATGGTGTCAGATGGAAGTCGTGCTGGTGGCGTGTGCCGTACTCCTGGACGTGAATGCTTGTTCTGGCCCATGCCACCCTACTACTCCTACTACTTACTATATAGTACTACTAGTATCGAGGATTCGAGGTGCTGGTTACGTAGTAGAGTACAATATGGCTACAGTAAAAACACCCGCACAACGCGCGAAGCATGTGAAGCTAGTACAAATAGTGTACTACTATTGTTGATTGGCCTCATCCGATAACCTGTTGCAATGCACGTACAATTATGTATTCGGAAAATATTTTTTTGCCTCGTCGCACCACTCACTCACAGAAGCGACTCGAAAGCCATTCATAAATTTAGTAAGTTTATCACAGGCATATCATTTTATTACATACAACAGGTCATCAACCCACATCGACAACGAGGATACATTATAAATACTAAAGTTTTCACCACACAACAAATAACAAGCAATGAAATGAACTTCAACTCAACCATTCCTCGGCGTTGGAAACGCTTGCTTTGAACCACAAGTGATTCTCTGGGACGGGCCATCCATTGTCGATCTGGAGACCAACGCAGGACTGATCATCCAGGCTGAAGCGGCCTACTATATCAGTACCAGGGTAGGGAACCACCCAAATGTCCGAGGTATAGACACAGTTGCTTCTCATAAATGGTAGTAACGTTGTGTCAACAGCAGTTGGATCGCCTTTCACCATCATTGGATAGTTTTGTCCAAGGAAGAGCGAGTTTTCTCCAAGACTATCAATTCTGTACCAGGGAGAAGGAGTTGGCGCTAGCACACTAGTATCCATCCCGAATACCATGCAACGGGTGTTGGAATAGGTCCGGAGAGTGCGACCATGGGAGACTACACCTGCTTCCTTAGCAGTAACATCATCAGTGGGCTGTATACACACGAGAAGAGGTGATCCATCGGAATTAGTTGCCAGGCGCCAAATAGTATATGGGCGCTGCTCGTCCTCATGCTCGTGATCATCACCATCGTCATCTCCCCCTTGGTTATAAAAATCTTCAAGTATAGGTGGTGGAATGTTCGCAGGACCTTGGAAACACAAGAAGAAGGTTAATTAGTAAAGGGAAACTTGCTAACCCGCATGCATGTGGATGAAACAATTATAATTACGGTGGAAGACAAACGTACCGAAACAACGACTCCATGCAAAAACAGTGCCACGAGTGGTGGCAGCAAACACAAGGCCCTCGTATTCAATTGCATCACAGTACTCATCCGTGTACAGAAACTGATTTTTGAGCAATATCCATCGAGTCAAACCAGCAAGGACGGCAACAAGCTTGTCGAAGATAGCAACAACTTCATAGTTGTTGTAATTCCAAGAGCGGTTGGGAACTCGAGAAATTGCTATCTTCCGTAGAAGACAGTCACCATGATTGTATTTGAACGTGCGTACAATACCGGTGTGCTCAACCTCTGGGCAGTCTGCTGAGATTTTTGGAAGTGGAACCCGGTCACGAGTGTACACATTCACAAGTTCCCACTCGCAGTTGGACCCAATGTAAACAACCCAATCTCCATTTGCGCCTGCCCAAGCCTTGCCCTCAAGCGATGGCATCTTAACATCATACGTATCATTATCAAGCGGCATCAACTTGCACAGGGCGAGGCCTCCGTCGTGACGGCGCCAGTCATCAGGGTCACGGCGAAGAAGATAGGGGAGATCAAACCGCTCCTTGACTCTTGGGTTCCTTGTAATGATGTTATTAGTTGAGTCAAGAATGGGCTTGAACGAACCTGCCATGCTAGCCGAGGTGATGACGTCGCACCGATCAATGAGTTCCTCCACCACGTCATCTTTCAGATCGGGGCAAGAATAACGGGGTCGTTTCCGTCCTGTTCCCTCCATGGAGAAGATGATCGAACAATGGCAGAAGAAAGGGTGAAGGGCTGAAGGAAAATGGAGGAGGGAGAGGAAGAGCGTGCGACAGCAGTTCCAAATCGAGAGGGAAAGGCGAAGAGTCGGTGGACGGTTGCCAGTTTGCCACGGTTCACGAAGGGGCGCCCCGGCCTACACGTCGGTTCGGAAATACTCCTACTACTCGCCGTCGTCTCACTGATATGTTGGAACGGGACCACATGTCAACGAAACATGGTGTGTAATTTCTCGTGCAAAATGCGATCTGGCCGCGTTGGCCCGAGGTGCCGCATTAGTTTTTTTTGAAAGTTTGCCGCATTAGTTATCGACCTTTATTTTTTTAACATGCAATCTGAATGGATAGCTCCTGTGGTCATCACACGTGAGCGGATATAGTGATGGTTGATTCGCCCGAGCAACTTATTACTGTGGGAATATGGGAGTACCAGCGGATTCAAGGAACAGAGAAATGATGGTTGCTTCGTCCGAGCAACTTACTGTGGCGAAGGTGGGGCTCTGTGATTTGACTGCTCACTAGTCATTACTACTGCGGCGCAACGACCGGGGTGAATCTTTCCCTGAAGTTGTGTTGTGCACTCAATATTGCTGCATGGCAGGTGGAGCCGGATGAAGGATGTCCAACATGTCGGCGAAACGAAGTTGAATTGTTTCTGGCATTGCTATCAATCCTTCAGGATTTGTTTATATGTACGCATAATTTTGATGAAATTGTACTGTGATGCTATGAAGGTTTCAACTCTGGTTCCCGCAGGAAAAAAAGGTTTCAACTTAGGATTCATGTGTCTTGCCTCGAGATTATCTCGTTACAACATTCCATCAAATACAAATGAAACTACCATGGCTAATGCATCTCAATGGTTCGCAGATCAGCGCCAATATTCACATCACAACTGAAGACAAAGTTGTGAGAAGGTGTACAAATAAAGAAAAAAATATAATTGATCGATGTTGTTCGTAGGCATGGCTCCATTTCCTTGGCACAGTGTTCATTGCTTGGCAGCTAGTTTCACCCAGCTCTGTAGCCAAAAAAGAGGTGTATGAAGGACACCACAATCCGATCATTTTGTGCAGCTCCACTAAAATCGGGCGGACCATCCCTGTTTGCAAAGATATCCAGTCAGTGTGATTACAATAATAGTGGAACTAGATGATGAAACATAACACACATAAATAGAAGCCGATCACCTCTACGATCTCTCTTTAGGACTAACTTCTTGTTGGAGAAGATTAGGCACGGAGTTGGATGAGGAGGATAGCAAAACCAATCTCCCTTTCCGCAGTCCCACAGAAATGTAAAAACGTTGCCCGTGTGACATTTTGGCGGAACTGCACAAAACACTCTTCAGAAAAGTGATTTGTGCAGTTCACCAAAAGGTCGCAATAGCAACGAGGTGAAAATGGATAGCCCTGTTTGCAAAAGGAGGTCGAAAGGAAACAATTACTGCCCAATAACACGAGTTGAAGACACATACGCCGACAAAAAAGAAGCATGTTCCATGTAAAAAGGGAAAGATAGCACATGGTGGTTTATCAAAAATGGTTTGAGGACGAGATTGCAGATGGAAAGTACGCCGGCCGAGATACGATTTAAGCAAACAACTAAAGAAGATCCACATGCAGCAACGTGGGAAGATGGGCAGTGGAGCAAGGCCGGAGGAAGCTGTACCTGAGGGTCGTCGGGATGTTACTAGGAGGGCGCCGGCGGCCGGGATCTGCCCATACTGCGGCAGCGAGCAAGTGGCGAAGGCCCTACCGCGCCGGAGCTTGGTCAGAGAGAACGGCGGGTACCGCAGATCGGGACGAGCTGCCTCAACGCCGTCGAACGGAGAGACGATGCACATCCTCCCTTTCCGCCGGCGGACGGGATGCGGCCGGATCACTGACCAACGCTGAGAGAGAGGCCACGGCGGCCTTGTGTGAGATTGTGTGACGAGACTCACGAGAGACAAACCCATTTTTCCATTTTCCCCACGGCAATCGTTTTATATTCTAGGCGTGGTACCCGACCCTCCTTCGAGTAAACAACCGCTACACGCGTCAAATTATCACGTGGGCTGCCTTTTCGTACAAAAACGAACTCCACCGTGTACCCGCGCGGGTGTGGCCGGGAACGAGACGTGAGTACGTGCGTCCTGCGTGCACTTCTTCTTTAGGTGCAGGTACGTACGTGGGTGGGTGTGAGAGAGATGGTTTGTGCGAAACAGAGGCAATGTGTTGATGATATCTCAATCAGAAAAACGTAACATATGCAATGTGTGTGAAACGGAGTCATGGACGTGAGATATCGATAGAATTGAAAACAGGGATGAAGTGTGTGGCTGCGCGATCGATAAAGAGTGCCATCGAATTTGTGTTTGCCCACGTCAAAGATACAGGGCGGCTGGCCTACTGGAATTTGAGAGGGCAGAGGTGCAGTTCTTCTCCGTGGCATGGATACCTACCTACAACGTTCGACTATCGGTGTGTGTGGGGGGGGGTAGAGACCGGTCGACTAGTATATGTGTGGGGAAGGAGAGAGACCTAGCTATGTATTGAGGGAGATCGATCGACATCCATGGATATGTGTAGCAGAGGAATAAGGTTGGGAAAAAGACAAAGGTAGAGCGTCGGAGGGTTGGTGGTGGAGTGGCGTCTCACAAATGGTGGGAGAGGCCTGCTAGACAAACGGAGGGTATGAGTGCAATATCAATAAGAGAGGGCGGGGGATGTCTGTCTGTCTATGCACGTGCGTGTGAGAGACGGGTCGGGAGGTATTCAAGGATGATGAGGGGAGAAGATATGGTTGTGGTAAGCATGCGTAACTACATAGGAAGATCAACCGTCGTGTGTCCGAGAAAAGGAGAGACATAACTAGCGAGGTAAGTGTATCGGTGCTTGGTGAAAACGAATTATAGTCGACCTGGCTATATGTAGGGAGATCAGTTCATATACACGCCTGCATGTGTTAGAAGCAAATAAGGTCCGGAGAGGCAGACAGGGGGAGAGGGTGTGGCTAGGAGGTGGTGCGAGAGGCCTACCATGTCGAGGGGGAGGAGTGTGCGAGCATGTGATTAATGAAAAGAGGGGCGGGAGTGTGCACCTGCGTGGAATCGTATTGGACATATGGGGGCATGGACGGTGAGAAGAGAAGAGGGGAAGTATATATGTGTTTGTTGTAGGCACACTTGGCTAGAGAGGTATATCGACCGGTGTGTGCCAGAAAGAAGGAGCCGGGGGCCTACACACACCGCTGGTGGACGACCTAAAGAGAAATAATGAACGTGCGCGATGGAGGGGACGCTAAGGGTGTGTGAGGGGGGCGGGCGTGTGCATGCACGATAGAAAGTTAGCGCTAGCTAGCTACAAATAGAAGAGGATCGTGAAGGTGTAAAAGACGAACAAAGATCATAATTCATTATAAAAAGGTGGATACGGATACTTGAAGAAGATATCATAATGTAGAACATTGATTATAATTTGGGCTAATGTGTGGCTTTTGCAACTCAGGTCTAAATACTTGTCATAATGTAGGGGGCGGGGCACTATACTTTGTGTGATAAACACGGTGTACGTATGGAACATGGTTTAGATTATGAATATATAGTTAGTACATCAAATGTACTATTATTTGGAATCAACATCAAGTGTATTCAAAAAATAGAATTCGAGTTCATGTAGTACACATAGTTCATATCTATCTCTATAGTAATCATGTGGTGTGTTATTAAGGTAATACACGAATGATGGTTGAAGTTGGCAACAATCATGATTGTAGATTCTTATTGAAATAGAGAAACGAATTCAAATTTAGTTCGAATTGCAGCGGTAGTATAGACATTTGGAATGCACTAAAATGTTGGTATGAGTAGGTTACATGCATTATACAGCAAGCGAAAAAAATTAATCGGACATAACATGGATTCATACTCCCTCCTTCCATCTATATAGGGCGTAATGAGATTTTTAAGACCGCCTTTGACTATTGACAAGATTAATAGTACATGACATGCACAATGTGAAAATTATATCATTGAAAGAACCTTTCACAGACGAAGTTAACGGTGTGCTTTGTGTAAGTTGCATGTCATATATCATTGCTCTAATATTTGGTCAAAGTTAGCATCGAAAAACGCATTAGGCCCTATATAGATGGAAGGAGGGAGTAGCTTTGAATAGCATTTGTATAGTAAAACGGGGCAAGACTCTCTCTTTGTGTGGTGTGAATAGTTTTATTTTTTTCGTTTTCTTTTTGGTTGAGGGAAGTGCGAATTGATTTGGTACGTACAAGTACAATATTACTACACGTTAGGCTTGTCCCTAAAATTCAACCCGCGTCTTGTTATATCCCGAAAATTCAGATATCGTGCTCCCAAAACTGGCGCCTTCACAACCCGCGCCTTGCTATCCCGAAATTACAACGCGCGCGAAAACTCCCTCCAGCTGCCAAATCCCGACACGCGAAATCCCCCTTCTAACCCTGAGCCGAAAGGGCCGCTAGTTCAAATCGGTGGGGGGTACTTTTGTAACACACCCTACATTTTGGACAAGCGCGTCCCTAAGTCATGCTTCACCCCCTCCCATCGCCCCCTTTTCGCCATTCGAAATCCCAGGCCGCCATAACCTCTCCGCTCCAGCCGCGAAACCCCACCCTCCTCCGTCCGCCACGTCACCGCTGCCCAGCCGGAGCCTCTTCCCCGACGACGTCGTCCACCGCAACAGCTCGACGTCCCTCGTCCACCTCCCCGGATGAGGATCCGTCGTCCATCTCGCCGTCCAGCCGGTTCAGCCGCCCCGTCCTCCACCTCCAAGGAGCTGCTCCGACGATCGCCTCGTCTATCGCGGCTGCTCCATCCCCACAGCGCCGCCTTAACCTGCTCCACCGGAACCGCAGCATCCTCACCGACTCCTCGGACGAAGCCGAGGCCTACTCGGCGCCACCAAAGAGGTTGTACACTCATCGCATCGCACCTTCTCCTTAACTCGACCTCCCGGCGCCGACGGTGCTCCATCCCCCACCCCCATGGAGCGGCTACCTTGAAGCCGGCGCCGCGGGCGACATCTCCACGGCGGCTCTCCCCAGTGCGAGGCCCCTTCGGCGGCGGCGTCCATACCAGCCGGATCTGCTGCTGCTGCTCCGGCTCTCGCTCGCTCGCTCGCGCTGCTGCTGCTGCTCCGGCTCTCGCTCGATCGCTCGCTCGCCCAGCTGCTGCTGCTGCTCTCCCCCTCGCTCGTGCTGCTGCTCTGCTCCGATTAAGCCACACTTCAGTCGACTGAATCGACTTTTGGGTCAGTCGATTTTCAGGGGTTGGGGGGGGGGCTCGCCGGAGTTAAGGAAGAACCACCCGCAGCGGGGACGGGGGCTCGCCGGAGAGGTACCCCACTATCTATCTTAGGGTTCAGGGTGGGGGCGGGGGGCCTAGAGGGCTGGCCGGGGCGGCGGTGGCGAGTTGTTTCGGGGCGGCGAGGCGGCGCTGGGGCCGGCGGTTCGGCCGGTGGTGGCTGGCGGCTCAGGGGGGTGCAGGTTGAAGATGAACTGCAGGCCCTCCCTAAACTACATGTCAAGTGCCTCTCTGCTACCATTGCGTTCAGTTTCGACAGTAGCATTCAGATTCCACAGTAAATTTCAGTTTCGACAGTTAAGTTCAGAGTCAACAGTTTTTACCTCATCTGTTGTAGTCAGGTGGTTTTTGGTGATGTTAATTTTACATCCATTTTACATCATCTATTGGAGATGCTATTAGAATCCCACTTGAGATTGACGATGTCTGTCTTGTGCTGCTTCAGCCTTGACGTCTTACGGCTCACCGGAGCTGCTCCAACGACAGAACGATCCATCACAACAGAGCAGTGCCCTGGACGCCGTCTACAGATTCCTCAGATCTTCCTCCACACCTCCGACAGCCACCTCTGCCTCAACTGCTTCAGCGACCAACCCAATGATGCTGAGGTCGACACGGCTACGGCAAAGAGGTTGTACACTTGTTGCATCACTTATTACTATACATTCACGTCGATCCATTAGGGCTATTTTGGTTCAACGGAAAAACATAGCAATAGGGAATTTTCCAATGGCACTCTACTATTCAATTATTCATGCATTTTGTTGAAAGGAATGAAGCAAAACATCCACCTGGACCTACTTTTCAAAATCCTATGCATGAAAACAAGACCAAGTGCATTAGTGCCAGAATAACATTCTAACTGTACACGCTTTCATATGGTTTCTCTTTATTTTGGCCATGTTTCTTTGCATTCCTCTGCTCTTCCAATTCCTGTAAACCAAACACCCAAGTTGACAGAAATCCTGTGTTTACAAATGCTCTGTTTACCATGTGCATTTTCCTATCCTATTCCGGTGTTTTTCCTATCCCTGCGTTTTAAGAATCATGCAAGCCAAATGAGCCCTTACAGAATTACTTCAGTTACAGGTACGTGTCGAAGGGAACTTTGTGTGGTTTGTCCTGCTCCTGCCGCGACGTCGTCCACCTCACCTGAGCTGCTCCATCGACAGAAGCATCCACCAAACCAGACATCACGACTCCTGACCGTCTTTCGCCGCCTCAGATCTCCTTCCCTGCCGCCGGCACCCACCCCAACGGCATCACCATCATCGACTCAGCAGATGAACCTGAGGAGTACACGGGTCCACAAGAGAGGTCGCACTCTTTTGTTTCTGCTTATGTTATGCATTGCTTAAACTTACCTGCTACTTTATCGTCCTGTTCAGCTCTTGGACTCCCAACTCAGGTCCAAATTAATGTTCAAACTTGAGTTCTAAATTAGTTGTGGGGCACATATCGAGGCAGCAATGAATAGTATGTCTGTCTAATATCTGGTTCACCTAGGGTATGCCTATGTTGTTCATCTTGGGTGGGAAACAAATAGTAAAGCAATCATCATCTGTCTTTTTATTAATTTAAAGCAATCATCAGCCTGCTATCATTATTTTTGGATCCATCCACTGGTTGTTACCATCACTCTAAATTTCTGCATGCTCTCCTTACATAATCTCACCATATTTTTTCGTATGCATGTCAGATATTGTACACAGTCATGCTGAACATGTAGAGAAAAAGAGAAGAGTTTTGCGCGGCAATACAATGTCATGCAGACATCGCTCCATGGTGGGTTCAATGGCAAACCCTCCCCACCCCTCTCCAGATTGTAATCCAGAGGAAGATATCTGTTCTGAGGCGGATTCAGACGCCGCTGACCACTCCTATTTACCCCCCAAGGTGTTTGCTCTACCTTGGCATGATGATGTTAGTCATATCATGCATATGTTGCCTTGCAGTGCCTACTTTTGACATCATATATGTCATCTGCTTAGTTTAGACATGTTCTGTAATGCCACCTGTTTAGTTTCTATATCATATATGGGAATTATGCAGTCTCATGTCTTTTAGCCAGCCATAATATATGTGAAATGTGCAATGCCATCCTGTTTAACCAGGCATCATATATTTGAATGATATCTTGCCCATCCTTTTCTTCATTACATTTCCATTTGTCGACAATGTTTGTACATTAAACTACTCTTCCTGTGAATCAGCCATTTGGGTGGGAGATGGAAAAATCTGGAGTGAAAACAAGGCCTTCAGAGCAGACAGTGCTACCTGTCGAAGCAGATCTCTTGTTGGGTCCCGATAGCTCCTCAGAGATGGATTCAGAGACAGATGACCAGTCCTATTCCCCTACTGAGGTGTATGCTCTAACTTGGCACGGTTATACTGCTCATATCATGCATACGGTGTCTTGCATTGCATAGTTTAGACATCATATACACAATATTCAACACCATGTTCTTAGTTCAGACATCATATCGAATGCCCTCTGTTTAGCATATAAATCACATATGTGAATTAAATGATGCGATCCTGATTACTTAGATAACATGTAGGTGAATTATGTCATGCGATCCTGTTTAGTTATTCATCATATCTTTGAATTATGTTATGCTATGCTATCCAGTTTAGATAGACATCATATATGTGAAATTATGTCATGCTATCCGTTTTAGTTAAACAATATACATGTCAACTATTTCATGCCCTCTTTTTTCCACACTATCTATTGCATCTGTCTCTCATACAATGTCTGTACATTCAACTATGTTTCCTGTTTATCAGCCATTTGAATTGGAGCGGGTGATGCCAGTATCTAGCGGAATAAAAACACGGTCTTCAAATAAAACAGTGCTACCTCTTGGTGGAGATAGCACCCCGGTTGTACATGCACAAGAACCAGCCCTACCACACATAACCCAAACTCTCGCAGATTGTACCCCTACTGCGATGGACAGAGAACCAGCTTCACCCAATCTAACCCCAACCCCAGCCGATAGTAACCCAGTTCCTGTTGACACAGCACCATCTCCACCACAGAGCTCCCAAACAAGAGCAGTTAGTAAGGCAGCTCCAGTGCCCAAAGGGCCAGTACTATCACGGCGAACCCCAACTCCACCAGTTAGTACGCCTATTCCTGTGGAGGAAGCACAACCAGCCAGTCGTAGTTTAGCATCTATCGCATTTGATGTTGTTAAATCGTATGTGCGTATCTTCCCATCTTGGAAATATTATACTGAAGATGAAGGAAAATGCCAGTTGCAGGTGTTTGTCCAGGAGTTATGTGTAAGTAATGTTATTCATGGCAATTACTTTGCTTCGTCCCATACATCCTACCTCCATGATGGTTATAATACAGCAAATTTTCCCATTTTTCTCTATAGAGAAGGACCGATTTGGAAACTCAGGATGAGGTAACCTGTGCTAATACCTCTGCTATCTTCAAGAATGCTTGGTGGCAGTATCGGAATTACCTGAAGAAAACGTACTTCACCGGCAAAGAAACTCATCAAATTCCCTTACGTTCTCCTGAGACACATTTACTGGACGATGACTGGGAACGCCTTGATCTGTACTGGTCCCGAACCAAGAATGTGGTAAGGTCTATGACCTCATTATCTATTTTTAAGTATTATATTCTTGCGTCTTATTGTACTCTGTTCATGTAGAACAAGTGCCTAAACCTGAAGAACAACTGTTCTAATTTAAGATTCCATTGCTATCATAGTTCAAAAAAGCGCTAGGCGTTAATTATGCGTTTTGCCACCGCCTTGCACTTTACTGACCAAAGCGCATGCTTATGCGCAGTTATGCACAGATTAAGCGTAGTTATGCGCAATGCGTTCTGCCAACGCCTAGAGCCTAGGCGCACTTAAGCGCGCCTTTTTTAACTATGATTGATTTGCTCTTGTATCACTGTATTTACTGTTACAAACTTATTTTTAAATTGAAGGATCCAATCGAAACTCCAATGGCACAGCAGGTATGTTCACGCATGTTTGTTTAACATGTTTGCTCTTATCAATAGCTCTTTTGATTTCAATTTCAATTGTGTATACAGTTGACTTTCATATCATGCACATTACTAGCATCACAACAGAGCCAATAGTGTTGTTGTACATGTAGACCCGTGGTACCCATATGAAATCTTGTTGTGTCGTGTAGTTTCCCACGCTTTGTATTCTTTCACTGCTGCTTTGTCTTGAACTGATATGATTTTAACCGTGTCTCTATGTTGATTTGGCAAGACAATGCAGTGACCATAGGACATAGATATATGTTTGTTTGATGCTTTTATTATGTACTAGTACTTGGCTATAGAAGACTTGGTAGTTTAATCCTGTCCACCTTACTAATGAACTGGTTCACCGAAATGAGTTTCATATACTAGTACATGCTAAACTTGTTATGTGTCTGCTTGTTTCTTCTTTTAGAATGCTGACAGAATATTGGGGAAGAGTGCCTTATTAAGCAATGGTAAAGGAAGTAATGCAGATATGGTTCAGGATAGTGACACATCCTTGTTGGTCTCCAACAAAGCTGATAAAACAGCTAAGGAAGACTATCTTGAAGACAGCAAGACAACCCCAAAGTCCTGTCTTGGTTTAGTGTTCGAGTCATTGGCCACTACCGATTGCACAAGCTATTCAAACTCACTGTCTGAATCAGTTCGGTTTCTTGAGACTCAACTACAAGCTGAAAGACATTGATCAGCTGTGCTGCGACAAGAAGCGGAAGGACTGCGAAAGTCCCTGGAGCATTCAGATGCATACTTTCTGGTGCAACAGCAAGCATTGGAGGATTTTAGCGCCAAACAAGACAAAGCTAATCAGCTTGCTAAGCTTATTGCCAGCATGGTGGATACCCAGGATAACGTTTCTTGAGCTCTTCTGAAGTTGTTTCAGTTATGCTCTTGTTTTGCTGATGCGTTTATTTTTACTGGTGGCCAATTTTGACGGCCAGTGTATGTAATATGCTGCTTTGTTCCCTATATTTGCACTGGTGGCGAACTTTGATGCCCAGTGGATGTAATATGTGTAATAGCGGTAATAGGCTAGCCTTAATTGCTTGCTTATTTATTTCCTTATTGTCTTGTTTAGTTGTTTGCTTGTAGTCACTGCAGTTCTTTTTCTATGTTTTTCTAGTGGCCACAATAGCCTATTTTTGGTAACTAGGCCAAAATAATCATGGCAACACACGGACTGTTGTAACCATGGGCCTCCTGCAGGTCGTATGATCCATGGGCCTTGGTTCGGCCGTAGGACCATTGGCCTTCTATACGGGCCGTAGGATCCATCGGCCTTCTATACGGGCCTTAGGGATCAATGGGCCTTCTACGGGCCGTAGGGTCCATGGGCCTTCTACAGGTCGTACGATCCATGGGCCTTCTACGGGCCGTACTATCCATGGGCTTCATACGGGCCGTAGGACCCATGGGCCTTCTATGGGGCGTATCATCATTTCGCCAATCATGGGCCATACTATTCGTGGACCATAACGGGACGTTAATAGGCTGTATTTGATAACTCTGTGAAAATAGCCCAACGGGTTTTTTTGACATGAAAACGGCCCAACGTATTAACGGTCCGCAAACGGGCCGACTGTAACGACATGCTGAATTTGGCCCACAAGCAGAAAATGACATTAACGGGCCGTATGTAACCGAATGCTGCAAGTGAGCCCAAGAAACAATGGGCCCTGAGAAGGCCGAAAGATAACTTGGGCTGGAAACGGCCCAATGGAATAACGGGCCGTTAATGGGTATAAAGTGATACAGTGTTCATTACGGGCCAGTTTCACCACGGGTCGTTAATGGGCCAAGAGTTACAAAGGTCCTCATATGGGCCGAAAGAGGTCATGGGCCACACATGGGCTGGAAGTTAAAACGGGCTGAATCATATTGGACGGCCCAGATGATGCTACTGGGCCTAATTCGGATAGGGCGTAACGGGCCCTGGGTTAGCGGGCTGTAAATGGGCTATATGCGAACAGGCCGTTAACAGGCTTTCCGTGGGCCGGCCCGCCAACTGTTGAACAAGTCAAACAGGTCGGCCTTTTCACAGGAATGGGCCTCTGTTGGGCCGTGCCACATGTCTCCATATCATGGGCGCCTTCGGTCCAATGAGCGGATGACATCTGTCCCAACGGTGAGCTGACACGTGTTTCCTCCAGCCAATGATGATTTTACACGTGGAAAATCCCCATTGGTCGGGGCTGTTAACGGGTTATTGGATCCAAAACCCGACCCGATAGCTTAACGGCGTTCCGTTACGGTGGATGCCACGTGTCGGTCACCCTTGATGAAAGCACTTCTGTGACGCGCGATTTATCGTCATGGAAGTGGACACTTCCACGATGATAATTTTGGTAATGTCATGGAACACTTCTACGACAGCACATGTATGACTATCTTGATTTTGTCATAAATTTGTCATGGATGTACATGCATGACAAAAAACGCGACCTACTGTGACAAACACATATCATCACGGAAGTGTAATTTTTTGTAGTGAGAACTACAAATTCAAGGCGGTTGTCGGCTCTGTTCGACCTCCTGAACCCGGTGCAACTTTTCACTATCGTCCAATTCCAGAAGGATATGCTAGGGTGATGGTGGACGAAATATCGGAGGGATTTGAGGAGCTCGTGCTGGACCACCCTACCGGTGAAGGGGAAACTCGGCTGGGTTCTACTCTGAAGACTCCATGCCTATGGCGGAAGGATCTCATCAACCTTCCGAACTAGAGGCCTCCGCCTCCTCCTCCTCCTCCGGTGAGTCAGGGCACTCCGCCTCTTCCTCCTCCTCCGGTGAGTCAGGGCACTCCGCCTCCTCCTCCGCCCACTCCTCCGGCGAGTGATCAGGGCACTCTGCTACCTCTTGAACACTGCGTTGGTTTTCCCTTGAAGAGGAAAGGGTGATGCAGCGAAGTAGCGTAAGTATTTCCCTCAGTTTTGAGAACCAAGATATCAATCCGGTAAGAGGCTCCTCACAAGTCCCTCGTACCTACACAAATAAACAAGAACCTCGCAACCAACGCCATAAAGGCGTTGTCAATCCCTTCACGGCCACTTGTGAAAGTGAGATCTGATAGAGATAATAAGATAAGATAAATATTTTTGGTATTTTTTTGATATAGATTGAAAAGTAAAGATTGCAAAATAAAGTAGATCGGAAACTTATATGATAAAAGCTAGACCCGGGGGCCATAGCTTTCACTAGTGGCTTCTCTCAAGATAGCGTAAGTATTATGGTGGGTGAACAAATTACTGTCGAGCAATTGATAGAAAAGTGCATAGTTATGAGATTATCTAGGCATGATCATGTATATAGGCATCACGTCCGCGACAAGTAGACCGATTCCTGCCTGCATGCATGCCTGTGTTTTCATGCTATCTTCTTGCCATGATAATTAGAATGTTGTTATGGAGGATGCCATGTCACTACTCTACTTTATTCTCATGTCATTGTTATAAAATGATAATGCACCATGGATATGTTAGTACTTGGTATTGTCATGTTCTTTATGCTATAAGTGTTCACTTGAGAAGCTCGATGTTTTGTTAAAGCATTTGTGTGATGTATGCTCATTTGTTGCATTCATGTTCATGATGATGGAGAAGGAATTAAAATGACTTAATATAAAAAACCTCCTTCGTCATCAATGGGATCGAGTCATAGTGCCGCCAAATTGAACTTTTTCCGGTGCAACCACATTTGCCGGTATGGGACGGCCCTAATGCGGTCTATTGTCGTGCCTCTGGTTGGTGCCTCCAACTAGGGAAGGTTATGGGCGCGTGCTACTCTGATTAGGTAGGCGAACATAAGCCTTGTGAGCCCGTTGTTAAGTTGAGTTTTGGTACCGCGTCCCAATGTGGATCGTGGCCACGATGGTGGTCGAGGTGTCTGGAGGTAGACACGGGGCCACCCAGGACTAGCCCAGTTGGGAGTGAGTCAGAGTGGCCGGGAGAGTGTCATGACAGTAGATAGGTTTTGTCGGAACGCCGTTGGTCCATGTCGGTGTCAAAACCGGCGGATCTCGGGTAGGGGGTCCCGATCTGTGCGTCTAGGCGGATGGTAACAGGAGACGAGGGACACGATGTTTTTACCCAGGTTCGGGCCCTCTTGATGGAGGTAAAACCCTACGTCCTGCTTGATTAATATTGATGATGTGGGTTACAAGAGTTGATCTACCACGAGATCAAGGAGGCTAAACCCTAGAAGCTAGTCTATGGTATGATTGTTGTTCGTCCTATGGACTAAGGCCATCCAGTTTATATAGACACCGGAGAGGGCTAGGGTTACACGGAGTCGGTTACAAAGGTAGGAGATCTACATATCCGTATCGCCAAGCTTGCCTTCCACGCCAAGGAAAGTCCCATCCGGACACGGGACGAAGTCTTCAATCTTGTATCTTCATAGTCTTGGAGTCTGACCGATGATGATAGTTCGGCTATTCGGACACCCCCTAGTCCGGAACTCCCTCAGTAGCCCCTGAACCAGGCTTCAATAACGACGAGTCCGGCGCGCATATTGTCTTTGGCATTGCAAGGCGGGTTCCTCCTCTGAATAATTTTATAGAAGATTGTGAACACCAGGATAGTGTCCGGCTCTGCAAAAATAAATTCCACATACCATCGTAGAGAGAATAGTATTAAAAAGATCAATCTGCTGACGTATTCTGTGGCATGACGTCACACCACTTCCAAGCCTTTACTCGAATTGTTTTTATTGTTCCACCTCAGCGCGTTTAGCGAGGCGGTTTCCTTGGCACGTCTTGTCGAAGCAGAGATCGTGTTCCCCTTATTCCGGGATTCCCATCAATACGGACGTGGGTAACCCAACCGCGCCATTAATTGTGACGCTTGGGAGATAAGCGAGTTTTACCAGGCTGGTGGGGACGTATGTTTCCGTCCGCCCATATAAGGGGATAAAGATCCAACCTTTTTACCTGCGCCTTCTTCCTCCTTGGCTTATCCATCTCTGCGAACTCGAGCTCCAGCGCCTAAGTCCACACTTCTCACCTCAACCTTCTCCAACTATGTCCGGAGCGGGAGGCAAGTGGATGGCCTCCTCCGTCACGGAGGGGCAGATCCAGAAGCTGCGCAACGCCGGATACTTGTCCACCAACATCGCGCATCGGCTCCCCGACGAGGGAGAGCTCATCCCCACCCCCAGGCCCCATGAGAGGGTAGTGTTTCTTCCCCATTTCCTCCGCGGACTGGGCTTCCCACTTCATCCCTTCGTCCGGGGGCTCATGTTCTACTACGGCCTGGATTTCCATGATTTGGCCCCGAATTTCATCCTCAACATCTCGGCGTTTATCGTCATGTGCGAGGCCTTCCTCTGCATCTAGCCCCACTTCGGCTTGTGGCTCAAGACCTTCAGTGTCAAGCCAAAGGTTGTGAAGGGCAGCCAAGCGGAGTGCGGAGGCGCCATGGTGGGCAGGATGTCCAACGTTACGTGGCTGGAAGCCACTTTCGTGGAAACCAACAAGGGGTGGCAATCGGGGTGGTTCTACATCACCGAGCCGCGTGACGCCGATTGGGCAGCGGCCCCCGAATTCAGATCTGGCATCCCCACACGGCTCACCTCCTGGAAAGAGAGTGGCCTGATCTGGGGGAATTCAGAGGAGCTGACCGGACTCCAAGCCTGTATCCAGAAGCTGGTGGACAAGAAGCTCAAGCTTGTCAACGTAGTCCAGGTCATGCTCATCCGCCGGATTCTCCCGTGCCAAAGACGGGGTTTCAACATGTGGGAGTTCGATCCGGCACAGCACCAGACCCTGAGCGGGCTCTTCGACACTACGTACGAAGATGTCTGGAAGGTGCTGTTCAAGGGCGCCGAAGCTCCCGCATCCGCTACCGAAGATCACGGATTCCGCTCGCAGCGTCCGGCTGACGAGGTAAGTGATTTCGTCCTTTAAGGGATGTGTGTTTTCCATAATTTGACTCTATGCGGGATCTAAACTCCCCTTTCCTTTGACAGGACTGGCTGAAGAAGGCCGCACAGGCTATCTGTCCGGCCCCGTTGCCAGAGGACCCAGCAGACGCCCGCTTAACGGGGCTGCTGGCTCCGGCACCCCATGTGGTGCCGGAGAAGAAGGCCAAGAAGAAGGCCACGGGGACTCGGAAGAGTTCCCGTTTTTAGGTGCTATCGGATGATGAATCCGAGGCCGACTCCTCCCACCAAGGCGAGGAGGAGAAGAAAGCCTCTCCCCCAGCGGGGGGAGGGAAGAAAAGGAAGGCCTCCCCAACAAGGGAGGCCGAAGGGTCCAAGAGGGGAAAAACTCTTCCCCCGGACCGCTCCGCCAACGCCAGTGACGACGACGAGGACTGGCCTCCAAGGGGCAAGCCCCTGGCAAGATCGTAAGTATCCGGACTCCCGAATAACTTCAAGGTTTTTTCTTTTCGCCACATAATGTCTTTCTAATGCCGCATACAACCCTGCAGTCCGCCCAAGGATGATCTTCCCGTTTCGTCGAGCGGGTCCTTGGGTGCGTCGGATATGGATTCCCTTCCGACTGCCTCCACCCCCCATGCCGTGGACGACACCGAGGTGGGGTCCCAGGAAGGGACCTACCAGGAGGAGGAGGCCTCGGAGGTGTCGTAGGACAACCTCCCGGACTTTGCACCGGACTCAGCACCGGAGGCCACAGTGGCTCCGGAGTCCGGCGGGCGACCCCTTCGTAAGAAGGGCACGACCGTGACACCGGCTGCCTCCGTCCAACCAGAGGTGGCGGATAATTTGCTAGAGGCGCTCAACGGCGCCTCCATCAAAGAGGAACACCACACTGTTATGAGTGTGGTGATTCAGAAGGTTCAGCTCGCCAAGAGCGGGCTGACCGAAGCCTGCAGCAGCCTTCGAACAGGCTTTGAGGTAAGAATTTCAATATATGTAAAATGGTACCGCATAGACAGTAGCCCCTGATGCTCGGTTCGGTGTTCGAAAAGAAAAGCTGGACTGAGGATCTTTAGAAAGATAAACGCAGGAGTCATGAAAATATGTCAATATGGGATTGGATGTTGTGCTGCTGACCTCCACCGCACTGACTACGGAGGTCAATACATTGAAGGAAAACCTCGAGCGGTCCGAGAACGAGCTCGGCCGTGCCAAGAAGCAGCTCGAGGAAAAAGAAGGTGAGTAATACCTTATGAAAATTGTACCTTACAGAAAAGGATTTGGTTGCAAGAAAAATGACAAGGATAACTTGGGTATTGCAGGGGCCACTAACGAGGTGGCGGCCCTGAAGGAGGCGGTGGCCGCGGCGGAACGCAATGCAGCCGCGGAGCGCACCGAGCGAGAGAGGCAGGAGGCGCGGGTGGCGGAGGTACAGCAAGAGCTCCAGGATCTCGTGAAGAAACATGAGAGCCTGGAGCGTGACTCGAAGACTCGAGAGTCTGAGCTTGCAACGGCTCTTGAGAGTGCCAAAGCCGCTAAGGCCGAAGCCTACAAGGCCCTCCAGGAGATCGAGGCGGTAAAGAAAATATCAGTGGGTAAGGCATTTTTCATGCAAAGTAAGCATGTGAGTGTTAATTACCTGTCGCTTACCCGAATTCGGAGCTCTCCAGGAGCATTCGCAGATTTTCCTCGCAGCGTGTCCGATGCTGCCGCATTCTACTGGGCCGAGGAGGGGAGCTCGACGGAGAAGGTCTTCTGGTCTCAGTATGCTGAGGTCGGACATCCGGTGCCCCTTAGCGACCAGCTGAAGCAGCTGGTCAAGCTCCACAAGGCGGCCGAACAGGCCATGAAGGGCCTCATAGTTTGGCTGTGGACTAAGGAGGCTATGCCTGGGAGCTACTTCGGCCTGGTGCGGCGGCTGGTGGATGCGTGCCCGTGGGTTGAAGTTATCAAGCACTCCACCTGTATTGAGGGTGCCCGTCGGGCCCTTGCCCGCGCAAAGGTGCACCAGGTCAAGATGGATGCCCAGAAGCTTGTGACGGACCCCCCACCAGAGGGTAAGGAGCATCGCACGCCCGAGATGTATTATAAGAGTGTGCTGAAGGGCGCCCGCACTATTGCGGGTAAGTGCTCCAAAGATGTAATATTTGAGTAGACTTGCATTTTGTTATCCTGTGCGCTGAAAACTTGGTTCATATGCGCTAAGCAATGCTTGTTAATTTAAAATATTACCTTCTGTGCGGCTGTTTATCAAATCTGAGAGATGGCAAGTCGTCGGCTTCAGCCCCCATGCCACGAGTGCTGGGGTGTTCGGGATAAACTCGAGCGCTCTTGTTCCCATTTTTGGGTCCATCTAGGGAGGCGCTCCACACAGCGAACAAGGCAACCGAACTTATAATGCTTGAACACTCTCACTTAGCCATAGAATTCTATAATTTTAAATTTCGGCGAAGCCCCTAGTCTTCGGAAGGCCGAATTTGGGGCGCTATCCACACCTTGGCCGGACAGTATCCGGCTCCTCGCTCTAAGCGGCATAAGTCTTTAAGGACTCGCAAAAAACCTCTCGAACAGCGACCGACTCTCGCCTCATCATGACAGCCAGTTTTAGCTTTCTCCACTAAGGCGTTAACCCAGCTCAACTGGGGCGCAATCGCAGTGGTTCTCCCAGTGCTACCTTAGCCGATATAACGGAACGTAAGGTACCAAAACATGGAAGCCGGGCAAACCCAACTATTGACCCAAGACATGATTCGGAGCCGATGCATATAGTGCTATAAGTTCAGGGTGCCGCACTTGTGAAAGTGTTCGGACTCATCACACCATAATGCGTGGAACATAAGCCCCTGGTGTGTATTAGCCGTACCAAAGTGTACGGATGCAATATGCCGTGGATGAACATATGTATGAAAAGGAAATGCAATTATAAGCAAAAAGGTGCTGCATTGTTTTATTCAATAAGTGCTGCTACGAATGCAGAACGATACAAATAGTGCGATAAGCAAGGTATGTGACTGTTAAACATGTCCCCCTCCAGGGGTAGGCTGCAGATTGGTGTATAAAAATGCTCGTAACGGAGACCACCTGTATATTCGTTGTAGCCTTTATCCTTTCCTGGCTGTTGCATCGTGAGTTCGGCAGATCTGCTGCCGGACAGGGCCTCTGACGAACGGAGTCCTGTGTGTAAAAATAAAAGGTAAAAAGAAAAAAAAGAAAAAAGAACGACACGCTGGAGAGCCCCTGGTGCGGTTGAGCCGCAGTCTGGGTTTATCGTGGTCGTGCCCCTCTCCCCATGCTCATGGTATCTTCAGAGCGTAATGGTGTACGTGAAGGATCTGCTTTAACGTTTCGCAGGAGCTGGGGTTGGGGCCGCACTGCTACGCGTGCTCGGAACGTGCCAGGTGGTGTTGTTGTAAGTTACTCCGGGCGCGCTTAGCTGTGTCCGGCCGCTTAAAGGCCGGACTCGAGAATTGCCTCAAGAGGCTGCATTGTACTTCTGCCGCGAGAGCCGCTGTATGTTCCTCCGTGCGGAGAGAACGTTCAGTGTTTCCGTTGACCGTGATGACTCCTTGAGGGCCTGGCATCTTGAGCTTGAGGTATGCGTAGTGCGGCACCGCGTTGAACTTTGCAAACGCAGTACGTCCGAGCAAGGCATGATAGCCGCTGCGGAACGGGACTATGTCGAAGATTAACTCCTCGCTTCGGAAGTTATCCGGGGATCCAAAGACCACTTCCAGTGTAATTGAGCCTGTACAATTGGCTTCTACACCTGGTATGACGCCTTTAAAGGTTGTTTTGGTAGGTTTAATCCTTGAGGGGTCTATGCCCATTTTGCGCACTGTATCCTGGTAAAGCAGGTTCAGGCTGCTCCGCCGTCCATCAGGACTCTGGTTAGGTGAAATCCATCGACGATTGGGTCTAAGACTAGTGCGGCAAATCCGCCGTGGCGGATGCTGGTGGGGTGGTCCCTTCGGTCAAAAGTGATCGGGAAGGAGGACCATGGATTGAACTTCGGGGCAACTGGCTCCATCGCGTAGACATCCCTGAGTGCACGCTTCCGCTCCCTTTTGGGTATGTGCGTTGCGTATATCATGTTCACCGTCCGCACCTGTGGGGGGAAACCCTTCTGTCCTCTATTGTTCGGCGGTTGGGTCTCGTCCTCGTCATCGCTATGTAGCCCCTTGTCATTGTTTTCGGCAATTAACTTGCCTACCTGCTTGAATACCCAACAGTCCCTGTTAGTGTGGTTAGCTGGCTTTTCGGGGGTGCCGTGTATCTGGCACAAGCGGTCGAGTATTCGGTCCAAATTGGACGGACCCGGAGTAGTTCTTTTGAATGGCTTTTTCCGCTGACCGGGTTTGGAGCCTCTGAATCCGGCATTGACTGTCGTATCCTCAATATGATCGCCGTTAATGTGGCGTTTGTTTTTGTTGCGACGCGGCCTGCCATTTCGGTCCTTGAAGTCCGGACTGCCAGAATTTTTGCCGAGGTTGTTGCTGCGTGCTAGCCAGCTGTCCTCACCCGCGCTGAAGCGGGTCATGAGTGATGTGAGGGCTGCCATGGATTTCGGCTTTTCCTGTCCCAGGTGCCGGGCAAGCCACTCGTCACGGATGTTATGCTTGAAGGCCGCGAGGGCCTCCGCATCCGGACAGTCGACGATTTGGTTTTTCTTGGTTAAGAACCGTGTCCAGAATTGTCTGGCCGATTCATCTGGCTGCTGAATTATGTGGCTTAGGTCGTCAGCGTCTGGTGGTCGCACATAAGTGCCCTGGAAGTTATCGAGGAATGCTGCTTCTAGGTCCTCCCAACTCCCAATTGACTCTGCTAGCAAGCTGTTGAGCCAATGTCGGGCTGGTCCTTTAAGCTTGAGGGGGTGGTATTTGATGGCGTGAAGATCGTCACCGCGGGCCATGTGGATGTGAAGGAGATAGTCTTCAATCCAAACCGCGGGGTCTGTTGTGCCATCGTAGGATTCAATATTGACGGGTTTAAACCCTTCGGGGATTTGATGATCCATTACTTCATCTGTGAAGCATAGTGGGTGTGCGGCGCCTCTGTACTGGGCGATATCACGACGGAGCTCAAGGGAGCTTGGTCTATTTTGTTCGGCCCGGCCGGACTTACTGTGTCCGGCGTGACGATTGTCGTCACGTATCGTGGGACGCCCACGCGATCAATAGATCGATCTTGATTGTCTTGCCTTATCCTCCAATATATCTCGCAAGTCCGGAGTGTTCCCCTGTGGCCGTGTGCTTTTCGAGCGATGCCGGGGTACGGGTCTGGTGAAGGGCCTAGAGGCCACTCTGTCGCGACTAGGGGGTGGTCGGTCAGCCGTATTGTCTCCTGGTGATACGGGTTTGTAAGCCTCCTCCTCTAATCGAGGGAGCAGCTTGTGTTTAGGGTAGCTTTTGGAGGGGCGTTCGAGCTCATGCTCTTCGGCCGCGAGGACTTCAGTCCATCTGTCGGCTAGCAGATCCTGATCAGCTCTAAGCTGTTGCTGCTTTTTCTTGAGGCTGTTCGCCGTGGCCATAAGCCTGCGTTTAAAACGCTCTTGTTCGACGGGATCCTCAGGCACGACGAATTCGTCATCGTCGAGGCTCGCTTCGTCTCCGGAGGGAGGCGTATAATCCTCTGCCTCCTCACCTGCCGCTCCTTCATAAGGGCTGGTGTCTCCGTCCTCCTGCGCTGCATCTTGCTGGAGCGGGTTGTCTTCGGCACTGTCCGGTGTATTATTGTCTCCGGTGCCGGAGTCTTCATTCTTGCTGTGGCGGGATTTAGAGCGGCGCCGCTGACGCCGGCGCTTGGGCTGCTTTTTGGAGGGGTCATCCTCCTCTTTTCCTTCGCCATTCCCATCTTTTGGGATATCCACCATGTATATGTCATACGATGAGGTGGCTGTCCAGTGCCCAGTGGGCGCTGGTTCTTGGTCGTCTCCGGCATCGTCGTCCATACCGTCGATGTCCTCGGAGTCATAGTCTAGCATGTCGGTTAAATCATCGACAGCGGCTACCAAGTGGGTGGTGGGTGGGCTTTGAATTTCTTCGTCGTCCGCATCCCAACCGTCCTGACCGCAGTCCGGCCAGGGCTCTCCTGATAACGAGAGATATTTTAGCAAATTCAAGATGTCGCAGAAAGGTGAGTGTTGGAAGACGTCCGCTGCGGTGAACTCCATGATCGGCGCCCAATCGGATTCGATCAGGGCGGGCGCGGGAGGTTCGGAGTCCGGCGAGGAGTCCGGCACCTTGGAGTCACGAGCTTTATGAGGGACAAAGTCAGTGTTCGGCTCTATCGCCATAGAGGTTGCAGCCCCCGAGGCGGTGTCTAGGCATCCATCATCGATCTACGGAGCTGGCTCCGAATTGAAGATCGGAGCGGTTTCGAGTGCGGCCTCCAGGGTACTGTCCGGCGGCAGAGCTAAATCATGCCCGACGTGACAGTGCGGCACGCTCGGCTGTGGCTCGAATCCGTCGAAGATCAAGTCCCCGCGGGTGTCAGCCGTGAAGTTCAAACTTCCAAATCTGACCTGACGGCCAGGGGCGTAGCTTTTGATCTGCTCCAGTTGGCCAAGCGAATTGGCCCGCAGTGCAAAGCCGCCGAATACGAAGATCTGTCCGGGAAGGAAGGTCTCACCCTGGACTACGTCGTTGATGATGATCGAAGAAGCCATCGAGCCTATCGGTGACGACACAGAGGAACTCTCAATGAAAGCACCAATGTCGGTGTCAAAACCGGCGGATCTCGGGTAGGGGGTCCCGATCTGTGCATCTAGGCGGATGGTAACAGGAGATGAGGGACACGATGTTTTTACCCAGGTTCGGGCCCTCTTGATGGAGGTAAAACCCTACGTCCTGCTTGATTAATATTGATGATGTGGGTTACAAGAGTAGATCTACCACGAGATCAAGGAGGCTAAACCCTAGAAGCTAGCCTATGGTATGATTGTTGTTCGTCCTATGGACTAAGGCCATCCGGTTTATATAGACACCGGAGAGGGCTAGGGTTACACAGAGTCGGTTACAAAGGTAGGAGATCTACATATCCGTATCGCCAAGATTGCCTTCCACGCCAAGGAAAGTCCCATCCGGACACATGACGAAGTCTTCAATCTTGTATCTTCATAGTCTTGGAGTCCGGCCGATGATGATAGTTCGGCTATCCGGACACCCCCTAGTCCGGAACTCCCTCAGTCCACCCGAATGGGAGCGCGAGGCCATGGGTTCTGTGGTGTGGGTACAATGCGCTACCTCTGTAGAGTGTATTTAAACTATCGATAGCCGCGTCCTCGGTCATGGGCACAAGTTCGTAGTAGGGTACACTATCGAGTCTTAGTCGAAATGGAGGACAAAACTGAAATAATTAAGTTGATTAATGTGGTTGTGATTGCCGTAAGGATCATGGGCCAGATGTGGTCGGGTTGTGATCGCCGTAAGGATCATGGGCCAGATGTGGTCGGGTTGTGATCACCGTAAGGATCATGGGCCAGATGTGGTCAGGTTGTGATCGCCATAAGGATCATGGGCCAGATGTGGCCGGGTTGTGATCGCCGTAAGGATCACAAGTTTGTCTCTGTTGGTGATCAGGAAATGAGGTGATCACCGTTGGTAAGAGAGTCCGAGGGACTCAGTGCACAAGTTTGGTGGCATTGCATGAGTAATATGTTTGCATTTAAAGAACCATGGTAGAACATGAGATGAATACAGTTAACATGCTTTGTTCGCATTGGATATGATTGGTAGTTTATTTTCAGTATAGTTTCATGATGCCATGCCATGCTTTGATGGATATGATTAAGATGATATGCTATGTTTTGCTGTTGCCATGTTAGAACTAAATTTGTTATGCCATGTTGTTGCCATGCTAGTGGATGCCATGATGTTAGTCTAATTTATGTCTTCGGTTGATATTATGCCATGCTTAGTTTCTGATATGAGCTATAGTATTGTAGACGCTTGGTTCCTGCTTTGTCTTCTGCTTGTTTGGATGCTATGTATTTGGTTGTCTTGCAAGTACATTCAATGTACTGACCTGGCGTGTCATGCCAGTTTTGTAGATCGTTCACTTGTTCCGTCGTGCTAGGCCGTAATCTTGCCAGTCATGTGAGTTGTGGAGCCCAGCCAGAGTTATATGCTGCCAAGACTTCCGCCGCCATTTTAATAGACTTCCGCTGCCATGTAAATAGCCTTAGGGCTATGGCAGAAGATTATATTCATCACTGATGTAATTTTATACACATGTATTTGATGAATATTCTTGTACCTGGAATGCTGTATCATGGACCTGTCGTGCGTCAGGTGTTATCCTGGGCTGACGTGCGAAGGCCCCCTGCTCCATGCGGATCGGGGTGCCACAGGGCTGGAGATTGGATCGCTAGATGGTTTTGGAGAGGATCGCTTTGATTACCATGTGTGATTTGCCGAAACATCTTAGCCTCAGTGCGAGGGGACGTGTTGCATGTTATAGGCAGGGGTGCAATAACCCTGTAGCGCATACAGACCGATAGATGAGATCTTATAGGAGACTTGGATAAAGGAGATAGAGTAGGTTACAATAGATAGATATCAACTAACTACCTAGCTTATGTCTACCAATATTCTGAGGCTCCTAGTGCGGCTCATGACGTTGGGGTAGGACTCGAGGTGCCGCTCATGAGGCAACGTGACAGGTTGTTTAACATGTACATGATCGGGTCAAGTGGGGAATCACTTATGGTAATGGCGGAGCTACCGCCGAGCAAAACTGTGCAACAATCCACCCATCCCCAAAGAAATTCACTAGGATATGAGAGCAAAGCACTTTGAACATAGTGGAATAACTAAACATCTAAACCATATCGTGAATTATCGTTGAGCAACGTAGCTGGCAGAGGATAGCGGCCTAGGCACTTTGCCGTGTCAGGGAAAAAACTGGTCTGGTCGGGCCTGAGTGATCGGCGACATCGTGTGTCGAGCCCATGCACAAACTGACATATGAAACGAAAAGAACAGACTATGACGCTGGTCTCTAGAGGGCTCCTCGTTGAGTTATCGTCCAAGGCAGCAGGAGGGCGGTTCTCAAAAGGAAAACGTTAGTTTTAAACCGACTGAACTTTCGCTGGCGTAAACCACGTCGCTAGCCGTCCGATGGAGGTTTGATCAGGCGACGCATGTGAGTGCCTACCAGCCGTAACAGCTTCGCATCCGCACACCACGCGTCCATGGGCCCACCAACCGCTGATTCTTATCTCTTTATCTCCAGTGCGAGGCCATGAGCGAAAATTCTAAACTTACGGGCAGCACCATACGGGCTACCCTCTACGGACGACTATGGCCCCACCTGTAATCCCTCCTCCCTCGTGAATTCAGTGGTGTGACCCTCGTTAATTTCCAATTAATTTGTCCCACGTACTTCTGTAGATTGCAACCCGTAACAAATGTTCGTAGCTGTAGCAAAGTTGGGCCATGAGCCACCCATTTTCCCCTTTCCTCCCCACATCGCTGCTCCTGTCTTCGTCTCTCTCGCTAGTTTCTCGCGTCTCCCCGCCATGAGCGTTGCTCCTCTGGTGTTGTGCTGCTCCAATCATTGCTCCAAATTGATATTTTTGGCGGTGCCCGGTGCTGCAGATCGCGTTGCTACAAGGACTACCTGCTGCATCCGTCGTCGCTGAATGGACATCTCTTGCAGCTGGTCGTCCTCGCCGGCGACGCTTGCTGCAAAGAATCCAGTACTGCGGTGCAGAGCGGCGATGTGGTAAGCAGTGCTGCGACGCGGCCGGCGTTTCAACTAGGGGGCTCGCTGTTTTTTTTGCAACTGCACCCTTGCTGCGAGCCTGTGAATGAAGCTCCGCTGGGCTGCAATGAGGAGCTCTGCCGGCGCTGCAATGAAGCTCCGCTGGCAGCTGGCAGTGATGCGACGCAGAGGTCGTCGGCGTTGCCCGGAGCTGCGATGCAACCCTGGTGCTGCAATGGAGCATCGCCGGCGGCCCGAAGCTGCGAAGCGACCTCGGTGCTGCATTGGAGCTTCGCCAGTGGCTCTAGAGCTACGACGCTCGGTGTTGTAATGGAGCATTGTCTGCGGCTCCTGTGCTACAGTGCAGCACTTGCCAGCGGCGTCGACTCCGACGGTCGCTGCATCGCAGCTCGGGCAACGTCGTGGCTGCTGCATTCAAGCTCCGATGGCGTCGATGACCGTTGCATCGCAGCTTCGGCGGCGTCAACTCCGACCGCTGCATCGCAGCTCTGGCTACGTTGTGGCTGCTGCATTGAACCTCCGATGGGCGTCGAGGACTGCTGGATCGCACCTCCGACGGCGACTCCAACGGTCGTGCGTTGATGCCCACTGCATCACAACTCCGATGGCCGTTGCACTGCAGCCGCTGCCACTGCCGCCGAGCTGGTAAGGTTGGAGCGCGAGAGGAAGATGTGCGTTGACTGGAAGTGCGATCAAGTGAACGGTTGCGATGTACACGATCGGATAGTTATCAAGGCGGCTGATAACTGCGAGCCATCAACCGATTTACGCCTAGCACTCGCCTTCTCAAAATCACTGATTAGAGCATCTCCAGCCGTTTGGCCCCCAGGGCGCCCAAAAAAAGCATCCTGGGGGTTCGTCGGCGATAAAATCAGCGCTGGGGGCGGTTCGGCACACAGCCGTTTCCCCCAAGTCGCTCAGGCGCCGAATTCAACCCAGCTTTCGGCCCAAATATATCCAGAAACGGCCCGATAACTACACGAATCGGCCCATATTCAGCGCGGTTCGGCGGGTTTCGGCGTGAATTTTCGCAAACAAATAGGAATCAATTAGCTCCTCACATAGTTCGGCGTGTTTTCGGCTTGTTTCATCACATAAACCAAATAGTTCACTACAAATTATATCGTTTAACAAATAAAAACTCAAGTTTCATCTCCATTCCCAGTCTCGCCCTTGAGCCTCCATAGGTGCTCCACCAAATCGTGTTGCAGTTTTTGATGCACCTGTGGGTCTCGGATCTCCTGGCGAATATTGAGGTAATCAGTCCAGTTTGCCGGTAGCTGGTGATCAACTTGGGCAAGAGGACCCTGCAAGTAATATGGTTTAGTGTCAAACACTGGCTCTTCCTGCTCGCTCTCAATGATCATGTTGTGCAAGATGACACAGCAAGTCATGATCTCCCGCATTTGATCTTTCGACTAGGTCTGAGCAGGGTACCGGACAACAGAAAATCGAGATTGGAGCACACCAAATGCCCGCAAACCTCGCAAACCAGGCGTTCTTGCCTCCTGGCATAGGGTTTGAGATTGGCTTCACAAATGTCGACCATCTCGAATAGATGCCATCAGCTAGATAGTACCCCTTGTTGTACTGCCGCCCATTGACCTCGAAGTTCACCGGAGGAGAATGACCTTCAACAAGCCTGGCAAAGACTGGGGAGCTCTGCAGGACGTTGATGTCATTGTGAGTTCCTGGCATCCCAAAGAAAGAGTGCCAAATCCAGAGGTCCTGTGTGGCCACTGCCTCAAGCACCACACTGCAAATGCCTTTGGCGCATTTGTACAACCCATGGAAAGCAAATGGACAGTTCTTCCATTTCCAATACATGCAGTCGATGCTTCCAAGCATCCCAGGAAATCCTCTTGCTTCATTTTGTGCTAGGATTCGAGCAGTGTCTTCCGCATTGGGTGTTCACAAGTACTGCGGTCCAAACACTGCCACCACTGCCCTGCAGAAGTTGTAGAAACACTCAATGGTGGTGGACTCGGCCATGCGCCCATAGTCGTCAAGTGAATCACTAGGAGCTCTGTATGCAAGCATCCTCATAGCTGTCGTGCACTTCTGGATCGAGGTGAATCCAAGTGTGCCGGTGCAATCCTGCTTGCACTTGAAGTAGTTGTCGAACTCCCAGATGGAATTCACAATCCAGAGGAAAAGCTTTCGGCTCATCCGATAACGGTGCCGAAATGTTTTCTCACCGTGCAATGGAGCGTCGGCGAAGTAGTCCGAGGAGAGCATGTAGTAGCCTTCCAGACGATGTCGGTTCTTTGCATTCACCCGCCCAAGCGCCAAGCCACCTTGCCGCGGCTTCTCACTGCTCGCAAGCAGGCCGGCGAGGGCGGCGAGCACCATGAGATGCTCCTGCTCCTGGACGTCGACTTCGGCTTCCTCATCCAGCAACGCCGTGAGCGCCTCCTCATCTTCGGAGTCCATCGTCGGGTCGGGCAATTCACCGAACACCTTGTGGGCGAGGTGAGCGCAAGCCCGCCGGCGTACAGGCCCTGCACGGCCGGAGCGCCGGAAAAGGTGTCGGGGCGGCGGCGAAGAGGCTGCCTCGGCGACACTCCTTTTTCTAGGATGGAGACAATCTACCTAGCTGCGGCGGGCGGTGGTTGGCGCCAGCATCTGCAGGGTGGCGCAAGGTGGTGGCCGAACGCGGGGAGCAGGAGAGTGAATCTGGGCGGGTGGAATGACTTTTTCGCCTGTCAATGTGGAACCAGGAACACTTTTTGCTTGCGCCAGAGCCCCCGAGCGCCCCCAGTGCGCCGGGTTCGGCCTGCGAGCGCCGGGCTGACCCGAGCCGGCGGAATTCGGCATCTTGGGGGTGCGACTGGGCCATTTTTTCGGCGCCGGCGCAAATAAATCGCCTGGGGAGGCCTTCCTGGGGGCGCGGCTGGAGATGCTCTTAGAGGATGGTGACTACTCAGCGCCGGCGCGCCGGCCGAAAGTTTCGGCCGGTCGCATGCCAACCGCTGGATTACTTCATCTGTGACG